>NC_139950.1:5307855-5421650 GCF_963454915.1 Gymnoscopelus microlampas | reverse complement strand
ACTGGTTTTGGACATACAAGGTTCCGACAGTGACGATGTGCGTGTTATTAATCTCATCACAACAAGTGCAGGGAAACCGAGAGCAGCAGGAACGCCGACCAAACAAAAAAAAACTATTAAACATCTACTTTTAGGTTATCTGCCAATAAAAGACAGCAGCTGTTCAAATGGAACGGGTCTGAATGGCAACTACGACACTCAGCATTCAATATATTCATTGTGGGGGGGAAAAAAAGCATTAAATAAACAATCAGATAATGTTGTAAACATCACACACTGAAAACCGGCGAGCAAACCTCAAGAAAAACAAACATTTAGGGACATTTTGGACCAAGAACAAACAATGCTGACACTGACGCTGGACAAGCGGAAACAACAGGCTGCCTCGAAAGCTTAGCAAACAGCTTTGATAATGCCTTTCCCTACACTTTCTATGCAAAAAAAAAATAAAGTCTCTGGGGAAAAGCTAAGAGAGGGCAATGCAGGCTTTGTTAGCTAATAAAATATGAATTGTTAACTTTACTATTATATATATTACACTATGCTATCTATGAAAATACAAGGTTTTCACTTCAAGCATTCCAAATCATAAACATTGACAAAAACATTGTCCCTAGTTCACTACATCGAGTTCCTCTGCAAACAACAAAATCAATAGGAAAATCACAACAAATTGCTGTTTCGACTTAGAGCGCAGCTTCCAGCTGGCTCCGCTGGTTATTTGCGACGCTGCTCGTCACAAATAGCAGATCTACAAGCCCACGTAGAATGGCGCACGTTATCGGAGTCTGGCATTTCATGCACTTGTACGCGCTGCAATACTGAAGTGTAGGCAGGTGGTCATCCACCTGCCTGGAGGAGATAAAGGCGTGGATGAACCTCAATTTCCTTCAGTTAAACAGCTCCAAGACTGAAGCCATCTTAATTGGCACCCCCCCCCCCCACCAGATCAAATCATGGCCCCATAACCAGCATCTCATTCTCCGGTCAAAATCTCCCCCTCTCATCCACAGTCACCAACCTGGGTGTGAAAATGGACCCGCACCTCACCTTCGAGGCACACATTAAACACCCGTGTAAAACCTCCTTTTTCCACCTCAGGAACATCTCCACACTCCGCTCCACACTCACCCTGCCAGATGCTGAGAAACTCATCCACGCCTTTATCTCCTCCAGGCTGGATTACTGCAATTCACAAGATTTCCCTTCTCACTCATCAGTGCATTTACGGCAACGCCCCCCCCTACCTCAAAGAACTCCTCACCCCTAAACCCGCCACCCGAAGCCTCCGCTCCAACAACACCAACCTTCTCGTTGTCCCCGACACCAACCTCCGCACCATGGGCGACCGGGCCTTCTGTCACACAGCCCCATGTCTGTGGAATGCCCTCCCTGACCACCTGAGAGCACCACAGTCCACTGATGCTTACACAGAGATGCTTGTAGGCCTGCGTCCTGCGTCGCTGACACACCATATTGCGAAAGGACGCATTCATGACACCGTCGTGGCGTCCATTTTTCTAATTTTCATGGACTTTGTTGTTTTTCGTACTGAGTTTTAATTTCTAAATTTTGGCCCTTTAGTTTAGCCTAGTTGGGTCTATTATAATTGTTTTGTTGCCTATGCTGTTTTTATGCCTTGCTTTTAATTGTAGCACTCTGAGATTTGTGAGAATGTAAAGTGCGTTATAAATAAAAATGTATTATTATTATTAAGTGTAATAACACTTTGGATGTATGTTCTGTGTTCAAAACTCACTCTCTTTGTGCGTTCAGACAGTGCTCTACTCTCCATCACTCCACTCAGTCACTGCAGGTGACGTCACACACACACACTTGTCACTTGTACTAACTTGCACACAGCCAAACAGACGCTAATGAATGGAGAATACACACTTAAGAGCAGCGGAAAATCTCACAGAAGAACTAATCCGTTGTTTTCGACAAGTGACACCATCGTGCCATGGAGCAGACATCAAAGGGAACAACATTCAGCCACTAGAGCTCACACTTAAAGGTATTGACGGCGAGTCAGAGATAAACAAACACCGCGCCTCCAGCCGTTCGTTTCCCCGACCACCAGGGGGTGACGCAGGAGGGACTTCCATAGAGCTAAGGGGACTTCTGAAGGGGCCATGCCGAAAATAGGTTGCTTTATTCGGATATAATTCGCGGAACTGCCCGCCCCTGCTGGTTCTCTGAATTTTTATTTTTAAATAGGCTCTTTCATGATAAATTGACCACATATATGAAGTTAAACAACTAAATTCTATCCAAACGCTATCTTAAAAGTAAATTCTGTGCCTCAAACATGAAGTTTGAGAGCGTTTTAAAACCGAAAGTAAAAAGTTCACACGGACGCGCACGGACGCGCACGGACGCGCACATGCGTGTGTTAATTTACGCCCCGGACAAACATAAACAGTAGGGAAAATACGGATTTCAGAAAGAGGACTGTGTTTCAATGCAGGAAGACACCCCAACATCATTATATAGTGGCTGATAGAGGGGGAAAAATGCACATGTACATTTAGGCTTAATGTTGCCTAGAATCCCTTTAACCCATTAAGACCTGAGGCAAAAAGAATAAAAAATAAAAGAAATCCAAGACCTTATTTCCCCGCATTTACGTCTACAAGGCAGCATTCATGTAGTTTACAATATTGTAACGTCTAGGCTGCTTTCAAGCGTCTCGTTAAGGGGAAAAAGGTACCTTACGCACCCAATGAAAACACAAGCTCAGAAAGGTAAACTAAACAAGAATTATGGATCCGAAAAAATTATTAAAACGATTGAGAGAATCAGGGAGGTTTATTTCTACTCATATACGTATAAGCAGCAAAATGCTAATGTGTTAGGTCCTCAAAATGCTAAGCTACACGATAATAAGCTAAGAAGAATAGAGATAAGAGAAAGCTGTGCCGGCCGCAGGTGCCCGTGGCCCGGCACCTGCCGGCAGGGAGCGTTGGACGGGAGGAGTAGGACGAAGGCTCTAACATCTTCCCGGTGGGGGCTCCTCACTGGCAGGTGAGTCAGTAGGATAAAACGGCAGTGACAACGCGCAGCAATGTGTGTAGGGAGGAATCAATTTGACATAACGACTAAATTGGGGATAAAAAAAGGGGGGGAAATAGAAACAAAATCAGCCTTACAACAATAGAAGAGAATGTAAGGCAAACCGTGTAGATACGTTGTGTGTATATTACAATAGCAGCAATACCAACATCAACACAATACAATATTGTGAAGAGAAATAAAGAAAGAAAATCACACCCAGTGTGAAGAGAGTGGTGCCTTTGAATTAGTGTAACTGGTTGCATCCTTGTGTTGCAATCAGCTGCAGCTGTTGAGGCTGTGCTCAAACGGACGGACGGACCCACACACACGGTCAAGTGTAGGGGTGGCTGGCACCACTCAAAAACTTGCAATATGGAATGTACACGGCATAGCCATGCTGGGTACAGAAACCCATGGCTATGGGTGGGTGCGGGGGGGGGCAGATACTTTTATTCCAAACCATTTTCAAAAAGCTCAGTGGATGATGTATTAGGTCATTTTACTTTTTATTACGCAATTTACATTAAAATGTCATCAAAATGACCAAAGCTTCGGTGTGCAGAAAAGCGAGGTTTCTTTCTGAACAGACAACCGGGGGAAAAGGTTTTCCATATCCCATCAAGACCTGGAACGCATCCGTGTCACTTTAGACTTCTTTGCCTATTGAAAAATAGCAGATCTACAAGCTCATAGCGCGGCACTGAGTGCCGCGCTATGAGCTTGTAGATCTGCTATTTTTGAAAAATCGTGAAAATGTTTTTTTTTTTTTTTTTTTTTCCGAAAAACTGTTAGGATTTAGAAAATGTTTTAGAAGCGGCCTCAGGTCTTAAAGGGATATATATAATGCAACCAACCGGGGCAGAGCAGCAGAACCCTCCATATGAATCCATCACTGTCTCCCAAGGAGTCCCAGCAGGACAACACGGCTTTATTAAGACGCCACCACCTCCTCACGTATTGTGCATTCTAACAACGACAGGCTGTCTGCTACCGCATGACGGCCTAACGCACTGCTTAGCAAACCTTTCCACATCAAGGACCTCCCAAATTCATATGCATTTGGTCTCGGCTCGGACGGACCACCGCCATGTGAGAAGATTGTGCGCCAGGGAGGACCCCCAAATAGGGATTTGGTGTTGTTAAAATGCTTCACTTTTGTTTCCCAAATTCTTTTGAAAATAGCAGATCTACAAGTAGACAGGCTATTTTCAAATGGCTGACATATATGCTATATTAACTCATTTCGCTGACGGACCTCCTGGAACCCCGCCAAGGACACCTGGGGGTCCGCGGACCCCACTTTGAGAACCACTGATCTACAAGACCTTGTCTGCTAGCATGATGGGCTTGATGTACGTACTTACGACAAAAAAACACACTTTTGTCATTGCAAAAGGAGGCATTTTTGATGACGTGAAACGATTTAAATCAGTTGTTCTCTACATGGGGTCCGGGGACCCCCTAGGGGTCCGTGAGGGAGTTCCAAGGGGTCCCCCAGCTACATGATGGCTAGTTAGGAACTCAAATGGACCTTTGCGAGTCATTTAACTGGTCACTTGAACAAAGGGATTCTACCGTTGTGCCTCAGCCTTAAACGGCCAGTCCGGTGCGTCACAGGGGTAGGGACTGTTTTACTGTTTTACTTGCACCGAAATAAATAAAAGGCCTAAACTGTCCGTGTTGCTCCAGCGTTCTCTCTTCGCCATTAAACTGGTCCATTTGGTTCAATTTGTACACTTTCAAAGTCAAATTAGCATTGAAGATTGAGTCCAGGATTGTACCGAGTACAAGGTCCCAGATACAAAAAAATGGGGGTCCGTGGTCTAATGCTTATCAAACTGGGGGTCCTTGAAAATTATAGGTTCGAGAACCAGCTGCTTTAAAATGACAGCGCCTAACCGGGAAGAGACCCTATTTACAATGTAGGCATTTAGCAGACCCTCTTATCCAGAGTGACTCACAATACGCAAGGTAAATATACAGAATGCAGAGAGAACTGTGTACTAGTGTGCCTCAAGAAACTATAGGATAGTTAAAATAAATTTAAAAAAAACTTTAAAAAACAAGTTCACATCAAACGGTTCTCCCAGTAAGAACCCTGCACAACCCAGTAAAGAGCCCTGGCCTGCACAAGCCCTGGCCTGCACAAGTAGAACAGACTAGAACCCAGTAGAACAGACTAGAACCAGTACAACCAAGTAGAAGAGACTTGAACCCAGTAGAACAGACTGAAACCAGTAACAACCCAGTAGAACAGAGTAGAACCCAGTAGAACAGACTAGAACCCAGTAACAACGCAGTATAACAGCCTAGAACCCAGTAGAACAGACTAGAACCCAGTAACAACCCAATAGAACAGAATAGAAACCAGTAACAACCCAGTAGAACAGACTAGAACCCAGTAACAACCCAGTAGAACAGACTAGAACCCAGTAACAACCCAGTAGAACAGACTAGAACCCAGTAACAACCCAGTAGAACAGACTAGAACCCAGTAACAACCCAGTAGAACAGTCTAGAACCCAGTAACAACCCAGTAGAACAGACTAGAACCCAGTAACAACCCAGTAGAACAGACTAGACCCAGTAACAACCCAGTAGAACAGACTAGACCCAGTAACAACCCAGTAGAACAGACTAGAACCCAGTAACAACCCGGTAGAACAGACTAGAACCCAGTAACAACCCAGTAACAACCCAGGTCCACACAAGCAGCGCCTAAGCCCGGAACACTCAAATTTACAATAGAGATATATTTAGCAGAAGCTCTTATCCAGTGAGACTCACAATAAACAAGGTAATAAACAAGGTAAATGAATCACATCCAACAGAATGCAGACAAAGTACTAGTGTCTGTGAGTCTCAACAAACTATAGGATACCAGGTATAGACCAAGAACCTGGCATTCCAGTCTAATATACTATCGAAAAAAGGAGGTACCAACGTTTTAAAAACCTGTTCAAAACTCAGTTTACATCGCAAATTAAACGGTTCACCCTGTAAAGAACCCAGCAGAACCCAGCAGAACCAACTAGAACCCATTAAAAACCACACATCAAATCCCAGTTGCTGTAACTGTTAAACGGACACCCAGCACAGCCCAGTAGAACAGACTAGAACCCAGTAGAACAGACTATAGAACCCAGTAGAACAGACTATAGAACCCAGTAGAACAGGCTAGAACCCAGCAGAACAGACTAGAACTCAGCAGAACCGACTAGAACCCAGCAGAACCCAGCAGAACAGACTAGAACCCAGCAGAACAGACTAGAACCCAGCAGAACAGACTATAGAACCCAGCAGAACAAACTAGAACCCAGCAGAACAGACTAGAACCCAGCAGAACAGACTATAGAACCCAGTAGAACAGACTATAGAACCCAGCAGAACAGACTAGAACCCAGCAGAACAGACTATAGAACCCAGTAGAACAGACTAGAACCCAGCAGAACAGACTATAGAACCCAGCAGAACAGACTAGAACCCAGTAGAACAGACTAGAACCCAGCAAAACAGACTGTAGAACCCAATAGAACAGACTAGAACCCATTAAAACCCTCATTTCAGCACATTCTACCCCAGTAGCTAGAACTGTTCAAACTGCCACCTGGACCCTCAGTGCAGTGCAAAGCTAGCTTCAGTTCAGGTCTCCGCGTTATAGGTTCTCAACGTGGGGTGCAGGGACCACCCGGGGGTCGCAAAAATGGACCCCAACAAACACGACAAGGGGTCTCTAAACTCCGAGTGTCACGAATGGAACCAAATGGACCCGTACGGGTCCATTTGGTTCCATTCGTGGCACTCTCGAGAGAGTTACGTAGGCTTTACATTCAAAGAGTTTTAGAGAACCTCAGCTAGCTAGAAGCTAGCTGAGGTTCTGTAGTGTTTGCAGCACCCGACACCAGTGTTGCCAGATTTTGAGAGAGAAATAAGCAGGTCTAGGAAAAACAAGCCCAAAAGAGGCAACTATAGGGCACTATCTATGGGCCATTATGAGCACTTTAAACCTATGTTGTGTACATTGAAAATAGCCAATCTACAAGCTGACGCGCTGTGAGCTTGTAGATCTGCTATTTTCAAAAAATATTTGAAATAAAATGTGCAATATGTGGAAGGTTTTTGAAACACAAATCTGGCACAAAACATTTTCAGATGGGGTTTAGGGACAAATACATGACATGTTAATTTGAGCGTCCATGACATATTATATATTTAAATATATAATATATTATAAATATTTGAGAACAACTGATTAAAATAAATTTAAAAAAAATTGAAACGAGCACAAATAAGAAACTACACTTTAGTAAGCCCCAAAAATCCACAACCACCAATATTTACAAGCAAGTTCCACAGAAAAACAAGCCCAAAGTCGCTTGTAACAAGCGGACATGGCAACACCGCTTGCAGCCTTAACACGCAGAGAGAGAGGGAGAAAAAAGAAAAGACCCGCTTTGGGGTTTTTTAAGTTTGATATTCATACAGAAAGGAGAAATAAGCGGATCAAAGCACCGTTCACTTACCGGGGCGGGGGGGGTCCCGAGGGGCTCGATCCGCAGCGACCAGGGCTTAAATATCACCGGCGATAAACGGAGACTCGAGTTAAAACGAAGGGAAAAAAGTGTGACACTTTATTCACAACAGCATCGATGCTGCGTCTGTCTGCCGCGCCGCCATCTTTACTGAGACACCGGACTGGTCCATTCTGACAGCAGCTGGGGGGGGGGATTCTGAGCTGCTGGTGGTGGCTGTAGTAACCAGAAAACTCGCCCCGAAACACGCTCGCCCCCATTTTTGTATGGGGGCAAGCCCCCCTGGGGGCTATATTCTTGCAGGGGTGGAAACAAGTACTGAAATTCTTTACTTAAGTAAAAGTACCAATACTGCAATATAAAAATACTCTGTTACAAGTGTAAAAGTCCAGAATTCAAAATGTACTTGAGTAAAAGTACAAAAGTATTGGCATCAAAATGTAGGAATAAGTTTAGGTTTACTGAGGTTACGTTTAGGAATAAGGTTAGGTTTAGACATAGTTTTACTGAGGTTATGTTTAGGAATAATGTTAGGTTTAGGCATAGTTTTACTGAGGTTACGTTTAGGAATAAGGTTAGATTCAGGCATAGTTTTACTGAGGTTTACGTTTAGGAATAATGTTAGGTTTTAGACATAGTTTTACTGAGGTTACATTTAGAAATAAGGTTAGGTTTAGCTTTACTGAGGTTACGTTTAGGAATAAGGATAGGTTTAGACATAGTTTTACTGAGGTTACGTTTAGGAATAATGTTAGGTTTAGGCATAGTTTTACTGAGGTTACGTTTAGGAATAAGGTTAGGTTTAGGCATAGTTTACTGAGGTTACGTTTAGGAATAAGGTTAGGTTTGTTTTACTGAGGTTACGTTTAGGAATAAGGTTAGGTTTAGGCATAGTTTACTGAGGTTACGTTTAGGAATCAGGTTAGGTTTAGGCATAGTTTACTGAGGTTACGTTTAGGAATAAGGTTAGGTTTAGGCATAGTTTACTGAGGTTACGTTTAGGAATCAGGTTAGGTTTAGGCATAGTTTACTGAGGTTACGTTTAGGAATCAGGTTAGGTTTAGGCATAGTTTACTGAGGTTAAGTTTAGGAATAAGATTAGGCTCAGTAAAACTATGCCTTAGGCATAGTTTTACTGAGGTTTATGTTTAGGAATAAGGTTAGTTTAAGGCATAGTTTTAATGAGGATAAGGTTAGAAATAAGTTAAGGGTTAGGCTAGCCCTAGAATAGCTGTGATATTACATACATTTCATGTCTTCCAAATACACAACACAACCATAGATCGGTCCTATCCCCGCCCGGCAGAAAACGTGTGTAGTAAGAGCTGCACACGGACAACATTCTAAACATATTAAAACCTCCTTTCTTTGGGAAGCACAAATGTATTGGGCACACAATGGGCAGGTGGTGTGATTTATTACTCCACACACCAATCGCAACACACCTGTCAATTGTGTGCCCCATACGTTTGTGCTTCCCAAACATCTATGTTCCTAATGTTCAGTCCAGCAATAATTTCAGGTCCCGCCTCGTCGCTGACAGAGAATCCGTCATCCGTATTAAAACTTCTAAATGGAGTACACATTTGACTTGAATGAATGTAACTTATTATGTGTTTAAAGAAATACTCAAGTATTCAAAGATACAAATGACTTACATTTTGGATGGATGGATGGATGGATGGACAGACAGACAGACAGACAGACAGACAGACAGACAGACAGACAGACAGATACATAGATAGATAGATAGATAGATAGACAGACAGACAGACAGACAGACAGACAGACAGACAGACAGACAGACAGACAGACAGACAGACAGACAGACAGATAGACAGATAGACAGATAGATAGATAGATAGATAGATAGATAGATAGGTAGGTAAGTAGATAGGTAGATAGATAGATACATAGATAGACAGATAGATAGACAGATAGACAAATAGATAGATAGATAGATATATAGATAGATAGATAGATAGATAGATAGATAGATTGAATACTTTATTTGCAGTTGGCAAAAAAAGGTACAGTGGTACGGATGTATAGATTAAATGCTAAAACCATCACTGATAAAATCACAGTCAGTTCATAATGAGACAAAATCCACCCAACTAATAGACCAAATATAGCCTATTGCACAGCAAGGAGTCCTCAGCGGTATACAGGATAAAAGGGATGTTGAGGATATTACACTTATAGGAGATATTGCACTCATTTACTGTTCACAAGATGGCTTGGGGAAAGAAACTCTTATTGCAAAATCTGGCTGTTCTACAGAGCCATGGTTCAAACGATACTCAACCCACAAGTGGAAGTTGCTGTGTTCAATTTGCACTTGAGTTAAAGTAATGGAGTACGTGTTTAAAAAAACATGACTAATTTATTTTATATCAATGGCATTGCTGTATGTTTTTTATTAAGTTGTTCGTTTTTTCCACAATAAAGGCCCTTCAACAGGGTACAGATGTCACAAGACGGATCAACAGCTGCAGCAGCCAGAAAAAAATAAAAACAAAAGCACAGACAAAACAAAAACACCAACCACTTGACCGGCAGCCATAACGCCCCCCCCCCACCCCCCAGCTCTGGTCCCTATTGCTAGTTGCATTTGGAACATCATTTAAGTGGCAATCATACTTTCAAAAGCAGCAGTTTCGTGTCCCTCTAGGAATGCAAAAAAACATTGAAAATAGGAGATTTACAATCTTGGAGCTTGGAGCTTGGAGCTTGGAGATCTGCTATTTTCATCGTTATTACTATTACTATTTATTAATTCATTTCTGGATTTGGGGGAAAATGTCTACATTTTAATACAGCAATGCATTGATTTTAAAAAGAAAATGGGGTTGGCGAAAGGGCCTACTCTGTGTGGAGTTTGCATGTTCTCCCCGTGTCTCCAAAGGTAGTTAATACCCTCACAAAAACATGTAGTAATCCTGGTCGCTATACTGCCTCCCCCATGACAGCCGGGGTGCCTGATGGAGGGGAAGGGAACTTGTTGGAATAACGTGTTCCTTCCAAGCGCTACGTCCTACCGGGGAAACTCCCCCCTGTCAGGTGATAAGAAGGTCAGTTGGCTCTCATGCATTGAAGGAGGCATGAGCTCGGCCCTGGGCTCCCTGGGCTGTGGGGGGAGTGTAGCGCCCAGGATCACTTAGAAAAAAAAATGGCACCGGGTGAAAAAAGGGTTACAAAATCGTGGGATAAGAAAAAAAATAAAAATAAAGTACTTTGTCATTTCTACTTTTGAATGCGTAAGTATTTTTCACTCCAGTACTTTAACTCAAGTACACATTTGTACAGAGCAACTTGTAGTTGAGTAATATTTGACCAGAAGTATTTATTTATTTGTCCACCACACTGCATTTTAAACAACATTTAATTAACCACACGCCGACATTTTCTCTGATTACAGCTCTGATAATAATATAATTATGGTATAATTGATCTGATTTGATTTTGGTAAACGTAATACGAGTAAACTCAATATAATGTAATAAAGCACTTGTCTCCAGTGTTGCTTTGGCCAGAATCTACATTCTCTATGGCTGTAGTGTAATCTCAATGTCACAAAGAAATGTCTCCCCTCCTCCACACAGCGATGGTTCAGTCCAGCTCGGTCCCAAAGCAAAAAGTCCATAACCCAGGTGTGTGTGTGTGTGTGTGTGTGTGTGTGTGTGTGTGTGTGTGTGTGTGTGTGTGTGTGTGTGTGTGTGTGTGTGTGTGTGTGTGTGTGTGTGTGTGTGTGTGTGTGTGTGTGTGTGTGTATAACAATACTAATAATACTTAATTGTTAATATTGTTATGCTTAACATAATGATTAATAACTTATTCATCGATGATTAAATGAATCCGCACAGCCCCATATTATTATCTTCTACAATATTTAAATATTTTTAGCACCTCACACCAGAAAACGACTGGGTTTTAATAGTAACATGATAGGTTTATGACTGTAGGCCTATACAAGTATTAAGCATTCTCATATAACGTTTGTTGTTATGAATATTAATTTATGTATTAATGTTAAACCTGAATTAAGCATTTGTAATCCATGCTGTAAAGAGAATGCTAGATATGTGGATCAAAACGGCAGTATAAAGTAACTACATACATTTACTCAAGTACATACTTAAGTACAATTTTGAGGTATTCTTATTTTCTTCAGTATTTCTAAAATTTTCAGTACTTTTACTCCTCCTACATCTCAGAGGCAAATGTTGTACTTTTTACTCCACTACAATGTGACAGCTTTATAGTTACTAGTTACTTTGTAGATTTAGATTATCACAAAACATACATTAACCACTTCAGCCCCATATATGTCAGCCCTTTGAAAATAGCAGATCTACAAGCTCACAATGCGTCCGTCGCAAAAAAAAAGAAAGCATTGTGAGCTTGTAGATCTGCTATTTTCAAAAGATTTGAATACATTTGAAAACTGGAAATGGGACATTCTGCATAATGAGTACTTTCTACTGTTGGTACTTTAAGTACATTTTGATGCCAACACTTTTGGACTCTTACTCAATCAATTTTGAATTCTGACCTTTTACTTGTAACAGAGTATTTCTACATTGCAGTATTGATACTTTTACTTGAGTAAGAAATGTGAGTACTTTTCCCACCACTGCTAAATGGAGACAACAGCTTGTGTTGCCTCGGGACAACAGCTCAGCTGTATAATTGACGCTAGGGCGCCCCCCTGTGGCCATGTGACCCAACCATACAGGTGGGTTTAGGAGGTAATGAAGGAATGTACCAGGGTTTAGAGGGGCTTAACCTGTGGCTCGGGGCCCACTGGTGGGCCCTGAGAATATTGCAAGTGGACCCCCAAATAATTTGCATAAACATAAAGATTAATGATAATATAAAAGCAGTGGTGGAAAAGATACTCAAATGTTTTACTTAAGTAAATGTATCAATACTGCAATGTAGAAGTACTGTTAGAAGTAAAAGTCTGGAATTCAAAACTTACTTGAGTAAAAGTACAAAAGCATTGCTATGAAAATATACTTAAAGTACAAAAGTAAAAGTGCTCATTATGCAAAATGTCTCATTACACAAGTTTTAAAATGTATACAAATATTTTGAAAATAGCAGATATACAAGCTCACAACGCAGATGCGACCCGTTGTGAGCTTGTAGATCGGCTATTTGCAAATGGCCAAAATGTATATAGGGCTGAAGTGGTTAGTATTATGTTTTGTAATAATAATCCAAATCTACAAAGTAGTAACTAATGTTTTCAAATAATTGTAGTGGAGTAAAAAGTACAACATTTGCCTTTGAGATGTAGTGGAGTAGAAGTAAAAGTATTGGAAATGGGAAATACTCAAGTACAAATACCTCAAAACTGTACTTAAGTACAGTACTTGAGTACATGCAATTAGTTACTTTACACCGCTGGTAGATATTCAAATCAAATGCCGTTATCAGGTGAATTACGTCACTTTTAACTGTCTGATGTGACTTACTTAGCATAATGCTTTATAGGTGGTGCTGCTGTTGTTGCCTTATGACATTTTTTACACTGTTTAATTATAATTGTTTATGTTCTGTCATTGTTTTTATATATAAATGATTGAATATCTCTGCTGTTGGGCAGAAACCAGCTAACTCCAAAATGTTAATTTTTCAGGACATGAAAAAAAGAAAGAAAAAAAAAGTGGAGTTAGGAGGTTTTGTTCATCATTGATAAGAACAGCTGAATGGACCTCCAAGCTCACAATGAGGTTGGAGGTCAAAAGAGGGTGGAGCCTGGAGTCAGCAAGACCAGCTAACTCCACCCCCCTTTGGTGGAGTTAGCTGGTTTAGCAGAACGTTTGAGGATCCAATGGAGTTAGCTGGTTTTGTCAGAAGCGCTTTTTAATACTTTTCATTGGTTCAATATTGTGCTTTCAAAAAAATGAGTGTCTGTCCGACAGCGATGATGCTTTTTGTTGTTTGTTGTAACTTTTTTTGTACGCTGGTGCAACTCTGAACAGGGTTTCCTCGTAAAAGAGACCTTCTATCTCAATGGGATTTTTACCTGTATAAAAAGATAAAAAATAAATGCATGAGTTACCAATGTATGCTTAATTGTTAAATATGCTTTATTTCAACTTTTAAATTGCACTATAAATCCAGTGTGGTGTAGTGAAAAAGAAAATCCCAACTCAGGTCCTTGAGGGTTTCACCGACCCAGATCTACAAGCTTCCCATGTGGCATATTGCAAGCTTGTAGATCTATTCTCTGCGATTGCGATATTTTCTGCGATTATTTTTCAATCGATTAGTCACCCCATGGAGACTTGAATTCATGGATATTGTTTAGTTTTTGTCTCATTCCTAAGCCATTAAGCCAATAATTTGAAGACCAGTGGACCAGTAGGAAGCGGTTCCGGTAGGAGACACAAAGGAGACTCTTTGTGTCTCCTACCGGAACCGCTGCCAGTCTTAAAAGTATTGACTTAGAAATGCGACAAAAACCAACAAAATATCCATGAATTCAAGTCTCCATGGGGTGACTAATCCATAGAAAAAAAGTCATTTTGGGGGTGAACTATCCCTTTAAGCATAAGCACTACTGGGCAGAAACCTTTTATCTCCAAATGTCAACTTCTTTCTACTTCTTCGTGCACACAACAGCAGCAAAAATATCAGATCTATAAGCTTGTAGATAGGCCATTTTTAACACATTGACTGCCAGAGTTAAAACCTCGTTCATAGCTGCCCTTGCCAGCTATTTTGAGTATTCTGACCAATCTTCACTGAGCCACAAAATAGTTTGTGCAGGGACTATGAACACATGGAATAGCTCAAATCGAAGAATAGAATCTCTAATTTAATCATGAAAAGAAAGTGAGTTGATAGCATGTTCCGTTTTTTAGCTAGAGGTTGTTGAATACAGCTTGCTTTCACCAAAAACTGCTCTTTTTCTCTAGAAAGAGAGTTATGGCCATTTTAGTGAAATGGACACATGCAGGCAGAAAAATCATTTCAAAAGTGATCTGACATTTATTTGCACCTTCAGTGACATCAGTCATCTCAAAAGTAGTAGTTTTACAAAATATATATGCGTTTGAATTACCTTTTATGATGGCATTTATACCTATACCCTTTACCGTTTCACTCCAAAGTGCAAGATTATTTCAGCTCATTCAAACTCAAAGTTATATACATCAAATAACAATAAATAATAATTCAAAGTTCAACTTCAAAATGTCATATATAGAAATATAGACTCTCAAGCACTAAAGAGATTCAACCCATTTATTTTAGCCTTCAGTGATACATTTGTACATCAGACATCAGAAAAGTGCATTGTTTTTACACAGAAATGTATTACACTGTAACATTGTCCTAGTGATGACACCAGTCACCAGTTCACTGTCCATGTATTCACACACTATTTGATGTTTTACTATGATCACAGACTGGGGAGGTAAAAACAAAAGTTATTCAAAAGAGCAGTACATCAGAGATGAACAGAGGGAGTATCCACGTGGCAGAACACAGGCATGGAAACCTGTCAAAGTGGGAGAACTAAAAAACGTCCTCGGCCTGTTGTTCCTCACTGCCCTAATACAAAAACCTGAAATCGAACTTTATTGGTCCACTGAGGAGCCACTAACTACTCCATACTTCAGTAAGACCATGTCTCGAAACAGGTACCAAATAATATGGAGGTTTCTGCACTTCAGTGAGAATGACTGTATTGATGCTGATGACAAGATCTACAAAGTGCGCTCACTGTTATAGTGGAGCGGCTAAATGCTTTTTTCTGGCAGAATCTTTCAGTTGATGATAAAAGCGTGAAAATTGGCATGAGCAGTCTCCATGGGTCACTTGACAAGAATATTGTCTGAGCCATTTGTAATTTCAAGATGGCGGCCATTTTTCAAGATGGCCGATACCTTAGTGGGCAGTTAAGTGATATGATGGTTTATTTGATGATACAAGCATGAAAATTGGCATGAGCAGTCTCTGTGGGTCACTTGACAATAAGCCACCCACAGCTACTTGAAATTTCAAGATGGCGGCCATTTTTCAAGATGGCCGACACTTTAGTGGAGCATTTAAGTTATATAATGGTTCATTTGGTGATACAAGTATGAAAATTGGCATGAGCAGTCTCTGTGGGTCATTTGACAATAAGTCACCCACAGCTACTTGAAATTTCAAAATGGCGGCCATTTTTCAAGATGGCCACCACCTTAGTGGAGCAGTTAATCTTAAGAAATCATTTAGTTGGTGATACAAGCATGAAAATTGCCATGAGCCGTATCAAAAGGTCATTTGACAAGAAACCGCCCACAGCCACTTGAAATTTCAAGATGTCTGCCGTCCGCCATGTGGATCCTTAAATGATACCTTTTCTCATAGAAATGTATTGGGTTCCTCAAAAAGCTCTGTCAAGAGAGGTTGTTTGACTGTGTTTTGTCTGACTCCTCACCCACAAGCTGTCCAGTTTGGTAAAACCTGTCAGGAGTTGCCTCCCACCGGCATACTGTAGCTCTCCGGGTTCACTGAGGTAGGCTTACACAAGCTCCCTTACCACGACAAGGTAACAGTCACAAGGGAGGATAATATATATATATATTTTTTTTAACTAACAGCCATTACATGTGTAAAATAGATACTAAGGGGTGGGGAAACAACAAATAAGATGAATAAATTAACACAGTTGTGGTGCTGATAAGCACAGTTGTGGTGCTGATAAGCACAGTTGTGGTGCTGAACGGACAGTGCTCCAAAATTATGAGCAATGGCTAACACTGAATGGCAATAGCCACGGAACCATGACAAACTATACTAAGGAACTAAACTGAAAATGTGCTTCACTGTTAGATATGGCAGTGGAAGGTAGTGGAAGCAATGTTACAAAGTAACAACTGAAAATTACACAGTAATAGACTAGATACAAAGTTAAACATGATGCGCCGATGTGGCGAGGGGAAGCCGAGCCATAGGCCTACACTTGAAAACACAGAGGACAACGGGGAATAACTCTGGCAAAATAAACATGCAAATAGGTTCTAGCAGGGGCAATTACATAGGCATGTGAAACTGGGTCCATATCTGAAGCACTTACACCTTCCAGTACATGCCTTGGTGCACCCACATTTGGTCAACTCCCAACAACTCTCCGCAATAGGTGGAAGTGGAGTCCAGAAGACTTTCCACTTCTCGTCCTGTTCCACCCATCCCCAGTCAGATGGGCTCGGCATTTGTGGAGGTCGCTTCAATGCCTGTCCCCATACGTATCCAGCCTCATAAGAAGCACGTTTGGCATGCTCTTTGAGTGCTGCTTGAGTTGGCAGGATCAAGTCATATCGTCTTTGCTTTCTGGCAATGAGATCAAGCCTGGCCTCGTTCACAGTTGTGACATCACTGGACCGGTCATACATTAGATCTTCTTAGTCTCTTGACATGGATATCTTTGGTATCTTCAGTGTCTTCAGCAGATGTAGATGCTCTCTTTTGGGCCCTTTCCAGCTCTGTGTTGTTGAACAGCTTGAATGATATGTTGCTCTGTTTCTTGTCAATGTGCTTTCTATGCCATCACCTTCATCTAGTCGGGTTGGACTAAGTAAGATAGGCAGAGCATTGATCTTATGAAATAATGGAACATTTCTTGCAATGGTATCATGATCAGTACGATCGTGCTCTCTGTTGAATAAACTTGGCTGAATGAGTTTTTCCTTGGTGACCTGCTGACAAATGAAACATCTGTCCCAGTTAGTTTTCACAACTGTTATGATGGCTTCTGCCATGTCTGCAGCATAGGCAGAGGCAGAGGGTTTATCCTTTTACCACCTTTTACCAAGCACTTTGATGTATGGGATACAACTAAGTTTGTGCCTTAACCCAACACTTAGTCCGATCGTTCATCCAATGCTATTTAAATCCCATGCGATCTGTACACCATCCGGTTAATTAAAACCCCATTAACCTTGGCTCGGCTCTCCCGCGCTGGCACAACCTGTCAATTCAGGTGCGGCTATATAACTGTTTTGGGGTAAATTAGACAGCATTTGGGATACTAACTTTCAATTAGCTGACATTGAACCCCACTCTGAGGTTTAACAGCAGTGATATATCACCAGTGTGCCCTGGTAGTGCAGATATTCACTCTTATCTAATCTATCTATGATCAACAAATCAACACAACTGTTTTAGCATAATAATAATAATAATAATAATAATCGTCCTTAATGAAAAAAAAACGTACATTTCTATGAGAAAATGTATCTTTTGAGGATCCAGGGGGCGACCATTTTGAAAATAGAAATTTCAAGTGGCTGGGAGTGTTTTCTTGTCAAGCAACCCTTAGAGACTGCTCATGCCAAATGTAATGCTTGTATCACAAAATAAACCATTATATAACTTAATTGCTCCCCTAAAGTGTTGGCCATCTTGAAAAATGGCCGCCATCTTGAAATTTGAAGTAGCTGTGGGTGGCCTATTGTCAAGTGACCCAGAGAGACTGCTCATGCCAATGTTCATGCTTGTATCACCAAATAAACCATTATATAACTTAATTGCTCCACTAAAGTGTTGGCCATCTTGAAAAATGGCCGCCATCTTGAAATTTCAAATAGATGTGGGTGGCCTATTGTCAAGTGACCCACAGAGACTGCTCATGCCAATTTTCATGCTTGTATCACCAAATAAACCATCATATCACTTAACTGCCCACTAAGGTGTCGGCCATCTTGAAAAATGGCCGCCATCTTGAAATTATAAATGGCTCAGACAATATTCTTGTCAAGTGACCCATGGAGACTGCTCACGCCAATTTTCACGCTTTTATCATAAATTGAAAGATCGTAGCACTTATCTGCTCCGCTATTAGAGTACCTACTCACAAGATTCCAAGAGCTGTATTGTATTGCCCCAGTCAAAACACCAGCATCGATGAAGGGATGCTTCTGTGGCGAGGGCGCTTAGCCTTCAAGGTGTACAACCCACAGAAGCCAATCAAATATGGCATCAAGTCCTATATTTTATGCGATTCGGAATCAGGGTACTGTTATTACATGAAGCCATATTGTAGACTAGGCGACTCCCTAGAATTCACTATTCTTTTCCTCCTCTCTGACTTGAAAGGTTTTGGTTTTAGATTGTATATGGACATTTTTTACAATTCTGTCGAGCTGTTTGAACTTCTTCTTGGCCTGAAAACCTATGGCTGTGGTACCTGGAGGAAGAAAAGAGGCGAACCTGTTCATCTCTGATGTACTGCTCTGCGTAGAGATTTGTTTGCACGCATATACTCTCTAGCAGCTCGTCGGTGAGGAAAAGAGCCAGGAAGTCAACAGGATCAACTGACTGAATCTCAGCTGCAGCGTGGCGAGGACCGGGAACGGCAGTGAAGTGAAGGGAATGTCCACCGGAGGTTGCCAGTCGGAGTCCTGCCACACAGTGGCTGCAGCTCGGGGCCTCCCACCACCTGTAAATTATAGAAATATATAATTACCAATACATATTTTTTTATTTGTGTGGTACAGGTGTGATGAGCAGAACAGAACAAGTCCTTACCTCTTTTTTTACGGTGTGGTACTGTGGTTGCATACGATGCTGCCGCCTCCTCCTCCTCCTCCTCTTCCTCACCACTACTGTCTGAGATCACAGTAAAACATAAAATAATGTGGTAAAAGGTCTAAAGGTCACACACAAAAGGACACACGCACTGTGTGTGTCACAGACTGTCTGACACACACACACACACACACACACACACACACAGCAAATATAGAGATGAATTACCTTCCCCAAGACATGCAGATGATCGTCCTGCTTTTGCTGCCGTCTGTCTCCGCAACACTCTCTCCTTCTCCTTACCTCCCCTGCCTGTGATCATAGTAAAACATCAAATAATGTGTGAATACATGGAAAGTGAACTGGTGTCATCACTAGGACAATGTTATAGTGCAATACATTTCTGTGCGTCACAGACAAGACTGTCTGTGAGACACACACACACACACACACACAGATGAATTACCTTCCCCAAGACATGCAGATGATCGTCCTGCTTTTGCTGCCATCTTTCTCCGCAACACTCTCTCCTTCTCCTTACCTCCCCTGCCTGTGATCATAGTAAAACATCAGATAATGTGATAAATATAATGTACAATTATGTTCACAGCCAGCATGTCTCCAACACTTTGTCTATGACACCAATCCATTGGGGTCCTAGATATTCAATTCAACATATAAACATATGGTGCAAATGTGAAGGTAGAAATGTGTTACCTTTCCCAAAAAAGACAGATGATCTTGCACCCTGTCTCCTGCCTCCCCTTTCTTCATCTTCATCTGAAACCAAATATCAAATACTTTAGTAAACAGGATCAAAACGCTGAATGTTGTTTACATGACCTGCCCCTTAGTCGACTTTGAAGATTTTGACAAATGACAGTGGATCAGAGGTGGGGGCTTCTAGTGCACCTGGCCACCCCAAAAACAAATCTAAAAGTATATACTCTTCAGTAATTTGAAAATAACATCAAAGGGACTTGAAAATCATTGTTGACATAGCCTTATGATGACCCCATCAAAGGATTTGTTGTTATTTACACAACCTAACCTCTCTTCCCTTTGAAGTATGCCCCCACACCCCCCCCCCCCAAAAGAAAATGCCAGATCTACAAGATCTACTGCCCCATAGTAAATTCATAAGCTTCATCATAATCAAATATATCACATGCATAGACCCATGACAAAATACATAATATTCATTCATTCATAATTATCATTGGCTGATAAGAGTGCAATACCACATACACTCTGTGTGTGTGTGTGTGTGTGTGTGTGTGTGTGTGTGTGTGTGTGTGTGTGTGTGTGTGTGTGTGTGTGTGTGTGTGTGTGTGTGTGAGAGACAGTCTGTCTGTGACACACACACACACACACACACACACACACACATTATTCATCCTAATAAAATATATCACATGCATAGATTCAGAATACATAATATTCATTCATAAAATAGGCCTACGTTCTAAAAAAAAGACTCGTGTCTTTTTTTTTTGTTACACACACGCATCGCCATGCATTGTGAGCTTGTAGATCGGCTATATTCACTTCATCAAAATATGAAATAGCGCCATATCGATATAAAAACTATGTTGTGATGATAAAAACAAAGTCTTACCACTGGTAAACGTTGTCCGGCTCTTAGTTGGGCTTGGCTGCCAGCCAAGAGACCCGACATCGTCGTCGCTAAAACTACTCTCTTCGCCATCGGAGGTCTCGGCTGGGCGAACCCACGCTGTCGCTGCCTTCGGTCTCTCGCTCCGTCGCACACCGGCCGGGGTATCGATCTCGGGTACTGGTGGTACATCATCCGGTACCGGTGGTACGGGTACATCCTCCGGTATGTCCAGTACCTCTTTTTTCAAGTCCTCTGGTACCTTCAAGTACTCAAATATATGCGGAGGAGCCTCAGGTCGCGGCTCTAATGGCGGGGCAGCGGCTGATGATGACCGGCGCTGTACCTTCACGTCCTCCGGTACAACGAGCTTCGGTTGCGGCTCTAATGGCGGGGCAGCGGCTGATGATGACCGGCGCTGTACCTTCACGTCCTCCGGTACAACGAGCTTCGGTTGCGGCTCTAATGGCGGGGCAGCGGCTGATGATGACCGGCGCTGTACCTTCAAGTCCTCCGGTACGACGAGCTTATCTCCCGGGGGTAATGGCAGGGGTGCTTGCGGGAGTTGGAGCGGTCGCTGGGGCGCTGTAAAGGACATGCAGTCCTCCAACGTCCGTTGACCCTGGTCCCTCTGGGGCTCTGCATGTTTGGACTTTCTGCCCCGTTTCCCTACCATCTTTCCTACAATCTCGCCTGACACTCACCTAAATCTCTCGCACCTCACCGCCCTATACCTCCAGGCTCTCGGCTCCGTCCACCAGACGAGACCACCACCTCCTCCCCTCCCCTCCCCCCTCACCTAAACCTTCCGACACCCCGGGTCCACCACCTCTCCTCTCCCTCAACTGTTTTTACAATTAGTACAACTAAAATAAAGAAACTAAACTTACTAGAACTAAACTAAACTCAAAATAACTCACTTTCTCTCTCTTTCTCTCTCGATCAGCTCTGTCTCCGTCTGTCTCCGTCGTTACTCTCTGTCTTGTGTTTGTTTGTTGTTTGTCGTTTGTTTGTTTGTACCAGTTGCTCAGGCAGCAACTGGTACTACAGCTTGTTTTTGTATTTTTTTGGTCTGATCACATGACTTTTCCGCTCACATGACTTTTCTTTCCATGCAGCAGTAAGATATGAAGACACAGGTTGCATAAGACCACAATACATATTAAACCACAATAAAGACCATAGATCGCATTTATGCGATCTTGGCGGCCAAGCGCACTATTTATTAGATCGCATTAATGCGTAATTGGCAGGCAATGTGTTAAGTGGTTAAGTGTGTCTGTGGGTTTTATAGATATGAAACCAATTGAAAGTATTAAGAGCTTGTATATTAAAGGTTTCATGACATTCAGTTTTACAACACATTAAAAGTCTTTGTCATGGCCCTTAAAACGTGTATAAAAAGTTTTAACTGAAAATTCCACTTCCAGTGACCATTGCAGGTGTTTTTCTCTCACATTTCTAAAGCCTTTTCAACTGCAATGAAAAAAGAGGCCAAGGGGCAAGCATAGATCACTTTTCAGCCTAATTATTCAGAAAACCCACAGACCACAGAAAATCCACTGAATGTTCAAAGTTCCGTTTTTTTGGGTGTAATCGAGGTCATAAAACCCCCCAAAAAACATTAAAAAAAATTAATGTCATAGAACCTTTAATAACATTGGATCCACTGGATCATTTCCTGCAACAGTTTTGGACATACACGGTTTCCATCTGACCAATCCCCAGCCTTGGTACTACTGGCCGAGTTAGAAACATGACACAGTGAGGTTTAGTGTTTGGAATTATCTTTATTAAGTAAACTCTACATTTTCAGTATTGCTTGTATCTGTTCTTTTTTATGTTTTATCCTTTTTTACTCTAAATTACAACCTCTTGCAATCAGCACAGTTTATATATATTTATATAACATCTTTTTTTTGTGTGTGTTTTGTTTTCTCAACCAAGCTACACTTTTGAGGAATACAAAAATATCACAGTTACATTTTTCTACTAAATCACTCTTCACCCGTGAGGTCCAGAGCAACAAAAAAAAAAGAGAATAAAACAAAAGATGCGTGACTTTGGAACACAGCGAAGTGGCCCCTGAACGTTGGCTCGGGGGGCCCCTGAACGTCGATGGAACATGAACAACGTCTCTTTTAGAGAAACAGCACCTGGTGGAATCCTTAGGAACCAACAAAACACTTTGAGCAAAGGGAACCCTGTTAGACGAGACCGGGTCGACTCGTCACTGATGCGGTCGTTTCTTTAACCACTTAAACCTATAATAGGTTACTAGCGTAACCCCGGTTATATGATATATGTCGCTTCGAGTCTCGCCTATGGTAGGCGAGACTCGAAGCGACATAGAAAATAGAACCTCTAGACTTCAGTGGAAACAGACCAGAGTTGGCTCTGTAGTTGGTCTCCTCGTCGCCTTCTACACCAAAATCTCTTCGCCCAGAAATAGCCGAGCTACAAGCTCAACGCATAGATCGGCAGATTTCTCTGGCTAATGTTCCTGCCCGGAATAGATGTCGCTGGGGTTCAAGTGGTCGTTAGCCTCAGCTGGGCCTGTGGGCTGGTATTATAGTTGAGCCTGCTGCCACTCCCACCGGAGCGGTGACCCATGCCTACCCAGCCCGGCCTCACCAGGGCCTAATGGACACGTTAACACGTCTGAAGAGATATTCAGTTATCTTTCACCTTTGTTGTCGTCCAGATAAACCAAAAGAATCAAAAACAAAAAGTATCCACGTTAAGTGTTACTTTTTTTTTGGTGGAAGTTGATATGAATGAAAGGGACTGGACTCTCAAAGAGTCAACGCCAGCCAGTGAGTTTTTGGTCCAGTCTGACTCGCTGTGTTCACCGGCCGGTCCGGACCGGTCTAGTCCGGTTCCGGGTCCGGCACCTCAAAACGGGCTGAAACAAGGAAAAAAGAAAAAAGGGAACCAACCACACGACACTCAACACGTTTAATATTCTCTCACTCTTTTTCAGATTCCTCTCGGCATACATGTCATATTCTATACAAAATATAAAAAAAACAAAAAAAAGACAAAATAAAAGATAAAACAAAACACTGAAAAATCCTCACCCGTACTTAGGTCATCATCGTTTGTCATATTAAACTTCTGTTGTTTTTTTTAATATATATATATATATAATTTCAACAAACTGTTTTTTTTTTTCCTTTTTGTTTTTTCTTTAAACACTGTCAGAATAGCTAAAATGTAGATCTGTAGTGACACGTTTCTTTTTGGGGAACGGGGGGTCTCGGCGTCCCCCAGCACCCCCTAGAGGAATGTTGCAGTAATGAAACTGACTCACTCAGTGGTTTCATTTACAAAAAAAGAAAGAAAAAAAAAAGAACCAACTTGTCACAAACGTCAAAATGAAAACTTAACAGAGAGAGAGAGAGAGAATGAAAAAGAACACGATTCAACCACTTAAGCCCTATTTTGAAAAAGATTCAAAAACCCTTCCCGAAAACCCGCCGAAACTACAAGCTCACAACACGTCGCGTAGCGACGTGTTGTGAGCTTGTAGATCGGCTGTTTCCGGGAAGAATTCGATCTTTTTTTTGCACATGACAAAGCCCAAAACCGGGACGCCAAGGGTTGAAGTGGTTACTGATAATAATAATAATAACAGATTTACACATAAACATAATGAACTAGAATAAACGCAGGGAGGGAGGAGGATGAGGTTCAGTCAAAAAAAAGAACAGAGTCTAGAGGAGGTGGTTTCCGTTTCCGTCGTCTCCTCCGCGCTCCGCGTGAACACACGCACGCACACACGCACACACACACACACAAACACCGATGACAATAAAAACAACGTCTTTTCAGGGGGTTCGGGGGTACATGGGTGGGTTGATTGTGCTGCCTGTGTGCTACTTGCGTGTGTGCATGTTTGCGTGTGTGTGTGTGTGTGTGCGAGGAAGGGTCCATGGGTCTCGCTCGGGGTCTGGGGGGGGGGGGGGGGGGGGGGGTTGGGGGGCCGAGTGGCGGTGATAACGGTGATGCTGAGGTCGCCCGACACACGGAGCTTATATTTTAGAATCGGAGAGAGAGAGAGAGAGAGAGAGAGAGAGAATCAGTCTGGGGGGGGGGCTTTTTTATAGCACGGCCGCGATGCCGCGGAAGCACCGAGCGATATCCCTCCGCTACCCCCCCCCCCCCTCCCCCCTCTCCTCTCCCCCCCCCCCCAGCTCGCTCCCACCCAGCACACACACAGCCCTCCCCTCCCCTCCCCTCTCTCAGCCCGGCCCCAGTGCCCCCAGCAGGCACAGTCACGGGGAGAAGGTGGCCATCTCCAGGGAGATGCGCTGCCACAGCTCCTTGGTCTGTTTGCCCCGCTTGAGGTTCTGCAGCACGTCGTTGAACTGCATCATGCCCACGGGGGTCAGGCAGAAGGCCCCCCGCGCGCTGCGTATGATGTTGACGAAGTCGTCGTAGTCCGCGGGCGTCAGGTGGATCAGCCGGTGGTGGATGTACTGCAGGGAGAGGAGAGGAGAGAGACAGGGACTGTGGGTGAGCTGTCGTGAATCGCAATGTGAACACATCTCAGCAACTAGCTTTAAACCATTGAGACCTGAAGCCGAGTCTACATGTCTCCTAAATCTCAACGGTTTTCTGAAAAACGTATGTTTCTATATCAGTGGTGCTCAATCGTTTTCATGTCAAGGACCCCCAAAATGATATGTATTTGGCCGCGGACCCCCATCAAAATATCTTGTTCCAGGGACCCCCAGAAGCAAAGATTTGAGTTACAAATGTTCGCTTTAAAAATATATATATTCAAAGATTTGCACACATTTTCACGATTTTTCAAAAATAGCAGATATACAAGCTCATAGCGCGGCACTCGGTGCCGCGCTATGAGCTTGTATATCTGCTATTTTTGAATAGCCCAAAGTGTAAAATAATGCTTTTTAGCTCAAATCTAAAAATGACACAGTTCCAGGTCTTAATGTGTTAAAGGGACTACACCATGATTTTTGACTTTTACTTCTTTTTTTGTGTTTTTGGTCTCCCCTACCTCTCTTCTATCCCCAAAAATACCCTAGTTTGAGCACTCAGGCTTTCACGGCATATCTGGGGTTTTATGTAAATTGATTCTCAAAACAGGCCAAACTGATTTAGCCCCCGAAAGTGACGTCACTAGCGGTACACTCCCTCCCGTTTTTAGCGGCGCTAGCCGCTCTATACCATTAGGTATAGAGCGGTAGCCCTCTATACCTGGCTTTTGCGTCAACGTTCTGATTGGTCAGACACGTCAACAAAGTGATTGGTCAAGCTTCACGTGACACGTGGCTATAAACACATTATAAACACTTATTGATGACAAAATGTATCAAAGGCGCCGCTACCTTCACACAGGTGTGATTTTTCAGTTCCAACTTACAGACCCTCCCCCACCCCCGGATACTCTTTGTTTACATCTGCGTGCACAACGTGGACAGAGCGGGGTTCTCCAAAGATCGTCGATATAAGGTAAAAAAAAAAAGCGGATGCTTTTAATGAAATAATCCCTGGCAGTGAATGTGTTAATAAAGCCTCCTTTGAACAAAAATGAATTGAACAGAGATGGAGAGGATGTAGGGAAGAGAGAGAGAGAGAGAGATGGTTGGGGAGGGGGGGGCAGACAGAGGATAGACAAACGGAGACGGTGAGAGAGAGAGGAAGCGAAGCCAGTCGAAAAAGGTTGTCGTTTTTTACGAATCCCGATTTATGCTCCGTTGTACGACGGTGTTGCATGCTTGAAAACAGCTGACGTACAAGCTCTCAACGCGTTGCAGACACGTCGCAGAAGCGATGCGTTGAGAGCTTGTACGTCGGCCATTTTTCTTGCTGTGCGACCCAGTCCTACCACGAAGCTCTGCCTGGCAACACCAGGTTGCCAGGTTTCGGAGAGAAACAAGCAACGAGCGTTAGCGCGTTCTGTTATTAGCGGTTAGCTTGTCGGACTATCATCGCCTGTAAGGGTCTCATGGGGCTCCACAATGAGTGCTAGGAGAAAAAAAACAGACTTTGCATTTGTTAAAATAGGCGAATTTGGGCTATCCTCGCGCCTCGTATTATGCCAACGGTGGGGGTCGACAGGGGGATTTGTGGAGTAACTCAATGGGCATTTCTACGTTGGTAAGTGATTTGCCACATATCAAAGATAACACTAAAAATGAACGGATGTCTCCTTTAAGAATGTTCACAGAGTGTGCTGGAAGGTCAAAAGGTCAGCGGGGGGTATCAGCAACGCATGACAGAGCGTCAGGCATGCGGATGGACCCTAACCCTGCACACACCAGCGCATCCCTAATTGCTCTGGCTATTAACCCATAAAGACCTGAGGCGATTCTTTAAAAACAATCTAAATCCTAACAGTTTTTTGAAAAAAATCTAAAAAAAAAAATCTCAAGATTTTTCAAAAATAGCAGATATACAAGCTCATAGCGCGGCACTCGGTGCCGCGCTATGAGCTTGTATATCTGCTATTTTTGAATAGCCAAAGACATCTAAAGTGACACAGATGCGTTCAAGGTATTAATGGGTTAAAGCTTGGTTCTCAAAGTGGGGTCCGGGGACCCCCAGGGGTCCTTGGGGGGGGGGGGGGGGGGGGTACCAGGGGGTCCCCAGAAAAATGTGTTAATATAGCGTCACAATAATATTAACCTTTTATACTTTGGCCATTCAAAAATAGCAGATATACAAGCTCATAGCGCCACACCGAGTGCTGCGCTATGAGCTTGTAGATCTGCTATTTGTTTTCAAATCATGAAATTGTGTGCAAATCTTTGAATATATATATATTTTTAAAGCGAACATTTGTAACTCAAATCTTTGATTCTGGGGGGTCCCTGGACAAAAATATTTTGAGATGGGGGGTCCGCGGCCAAATACATTTCATTTTGGGGGTCCTTGTGCTTCTCAAAAGTTTGAGAACCACTGCATTAAAGGACCACTTCACCCATTTTAAACCCCATCTTCATATGATTGGTCCTCACTAATGCTCATTATTAGATGGCACCATTTCTGTCTACTCACTCTGTGCCCCATGGTGGGGGCTTCGGACAGTTCAGAAACCTTATTATGAGTATTAATGAGGACCAATTACATGATGCTAGGTCGGAAAATGGTGGTCCTTTAACTTCATCTGTGGGTTGGTACTCTTATTAATGACGGATGTCAATTAAAAATGTATGACAGCCGGATTATGCATGATTCTTACAAGACAGGGAATAAAATATGCACTGTATACACCTTTTTAGTTTTCATTTTATTTGAACCCATTAAGACCTGAAACGCATCTGTAGTCACTTTCGATTTCTTTGGCTATTCAAAAATAGCAGATCTACAAGCTCATAGCGCGGCACCGAGTGCCGCGCTATGAGCTTGTAGATCTGCTATTTTTGAAAAATCTAGATTTTTTGGGATTTTTTTCAAAAAACTGTTAGGATTTAGAAAACATTTTAAAGAATTGCCTCAGGTCTTAATGGGTTAATCAGGGGGCGGATGAAGGGAATTCAACACCTCTTAAACCAAGGTTTCAGAAAAGCTTCAAAACGAGTTTCCCATAGAGAGCTGTGGCTGACATGAAGTTTTCTAGGGGTTTGTTCAAGATATGTGGAGCATAAAAACTGAACGTTGCTTCTCCCGAGTTTAGTTCTTGTTCTGCGTTCAGAAAGCAGAACTTCTTCCCAGATGACCTGAGAGGGTTTGGAGGGTTCATGATGTACTGTAAGCTCAAGATTTATAAACCAAACCAACAGTAATGTTTTGAAATCAATTATTTGACACACAGGGAGCCAGAGTAAAGATCTAAGGAACTGGAGTGATACACTCCACTTTCTAGGTATTAGTAAGGACTCGAGGAGCAGCGTTCTGAATCAACTGCAGTCGTCTGATACATTTTTTCAAGTCTACTGAACTCAAGTGGACTGAAGATGAATGCATGGCTACGTTTTTTCTAAGTCCATAAGACATAAGTCCTTTAATCCTTGATATTTTTCTTAAAGGGGACTACCACTCATTTTCAACATTGAACTATGTCTTTAACTCATTGAGTGCCACAATCCGTCAAATCCGTCACGTGGCCTGACGCCCAGAGCGCCACAATCCGTCAAATCCGTCATAAAAAAAATTTCAAAAAAAACATGTTCAGAACCCAAGATATGATGATTTGAAGATTTGCTGCTCCATCCACTCCTTGTTTAACCTATAACTTAAAAAGGCTGTATCTCGCTTCCTAAGCACTTTTTTTTTACAATGAATTTTGGCTGTGGCACTCAGAACCAAAATTCCATTAACATGAATAAATAAGCTTGGCACTGAATGAGTTAATACACCTTAGAGCTGTTGTGTGGAAATAAGAAAAAAAGTCCCCCCCCTTCTATGTTGCCTAGAACTGGATAATTGATTGAGGTCATGTGATCAGTGACATACGCACGGTGTACTTTTGGCTCCGCCCTCTAGGCTGCTGCATTCACTAGAGTGGGGAATCTGACTTCCAGCTGAAACAGTGTGTCTTGAATATAAAGCTAAGACTTATTACAACAGTGAGGTTTTTCTTTGAGGGGGGGTGTATGTGTATGCGTGCGCGCGTGCGTGCGTGCGTCTAGCCAGGGCCCAGTATCATGCAGCATGGATCATTCAGTGGTAAACCATGGATTTTACCCCTCTTTTATATTCATGTGGATATTATCTCCTTTTCCCCCACGTGGCAGACTGCACAGGCCTATACAGCATGTGTACACTGTGTAGGAAAGAAGAGCTTCACTTTTGCCTTGAGGACAAATAGCTATTATTAATAAGAGTGTGAATGTAGTGGGTGAATTAACATATGTGATGAAACCTTAGTTACAGTGTAATCATTCTAAAAGATATGCAGGCTTTCCCTGGTGACACGGACTGTAAAATTAATATATGACATTATGTTCGTGTCACTGAGTTAAGTGCTTTCTTAACCCATTAAGACCTGAGGCCGCTTCTAAAAAAAATCTAAATCCTAATAGTTTTTCGGAAAAAAATATAAAAAAATAATTTTCACGATTTTTCTAAAATAGCAGATCTACAAGCTCATAGCGCGGCACTCGGTGCCGCGCTATGAGCTTGTATATCTGCTATTTTTGAATAGCCAAAGACATCTAAAGTGACACAGATGCGTTCCAGGTATCAATGGGTTAAACCCTATATCTTTCGTTGACAGGAGTCCCCCTCGGGCTCCATAACAGGCCCCCTTCTTCTTTCAATCTACTTTTTGGCAAACATAAGCCCCAGAATAGTGACACTGGGTTTTATGTGGTTAATGCGTATGGTTGCTGTTGGGCAGAAACCTTGTATCTCCATATTTCAACTTGTTTTATGTTTTTATTATTATAATAATGCCCTAGTTCACCGTACAACAGTGTCGCACACAAGTAACGAAAATACCTGATCTACAAGCTTGCGCCGCGTTGCAGGGATGGGACCTTCTGAAAATTTACTGTCACGATTATTGCGGCCAAAATTATGTATCGATTAACGATAGTGTCGCAATACACAAAATGTGCTTGAAATTCTTAAATTTCCACTTTTGGTAACCACTTGCACGAGTGGAGCATTAGCCGAAAATAGCAGATCTACAAGCCCGTTGTGGGCTTGTAGATATGCTATTTTTGATGAAGAGATTTGGTATAGACGGATATGATATGTGAGTGTTTAAAAAAAAAATCACGATACTAAACGATTATCGTCCCACATCCCTGACACGTTTCAGCAGCGGTCTTGGACATACAAGCTTTCCGGCTGACAGTGACGATATGCAATTTCCTGGGCTGATACATCAACGGAGAGATATAAATACACATTAACGCAACACACCAATGATACTGGTTCGATTGACTTAAGTTCTCTCCTTAATGTATGGAGGCTTTCTCAATCGATGGCTGAATGATAGAAAAAACAATTTAACGTGTGCACTATTGGCGGGCAAAGGCAATTTCCCTCGATGTGAATATTATAAAAACATTCAATAAACATTGATGCAGTTCCACTTGAGTATGACAAGAGTCACATAAAGATTAAATGGATTCAAAGTGTTTTGAGCACATGTAGGTGTCTCTATGTGAGGTAGGCTGTAGAGTGTAAAGCACACATTCACCACAGAACTACGTATAATGTTGCTTTGCACAGTGGCTCAGGGGGTAGAGGAGGAGGCTGCTTGCTTCCCCTGGGTTAGTGACAAAATGTCAGTAGGAATACTCCATTACAAGGACAAGTCCGGAATTCAAAATTGACTTGAGTTAAAGGACAAAAGTATTGGCATAAAAATGTACTTACACTACAAAGTAGGGCATTAACAGAATAATCGAATATTCGAATATTCGACTATCAAACCGACTATTCGACTATCAAACCACTATTCGATTATTCGATTAAAAAAAAAAAAAAAAAAAAAGTTTTTTTTTTTTTTTTTTTTTAGATTTTTTTTTTTTTAGTGGCTTTTCTGCAGCAGACACGCAGCTGTGAGCTCTGGTGTGACGTCAACTCGCATTCCTTGAGTCCAGTCATCAATGTCATTGAAAAAAAAAAAAAAACTTTTTATTTTTTTTATTTTTTATTTTTTTATTATTTTATTTTTTATAATCAAATCGATTAATCGAATATTCGAATACTTATAGGTCGAATAATTCGAATACTAAAAATCACTATTCGTGAATGCCCTACTACAAAGTAACTAGTAACTCAAGTCTTCGAATCTCTGTAGTGGAGTAAAAGTACAATATTTGCCTCTGAGATGTAGTGGAGTAGAACTAATAGTACTGACAATTGGAAATACCCCAGTAAAGTCAAAAATACCTCAAAACTGTACTTAAGTACAGTACTTGAGTAAATGTACTTAGTTACTTTACACCACTGGATAAAGGCGCTATAAAAGTGAACATTTGCCTTTTATTTACCATTTATCAACATAAGGCCAAAAAATAATAAAAAGGTGAAGCGACAAAGAAGGAGACATCTCCATGATCTCAACTCTCTGACACCATCAACAAGACTGCTAGAAGATCAACCGGAGTTGTACAGTAAACTGTGTCAAAGATATGCATCAACAACAACCATGTTATCCTGTGTGATCACCTGAGCACCGTCATGCCACACCGACTCCACAGAGACACGTGGCAGCTGCTGCAGTCAATGTTTACTGGCAATAGGCTCTCTATGCACAGCAGCCATATTATCACTTCCTTCACAGGTGTTACCAATGATACTAATCAAGGCTCTGTTCCATTTAGTCTAGCACAGTGGTTTCCACGACCCCCATAACTCCGAGAGTGTACAAATGGAACCAAATGGACCCGTAAGGGTCCATTTGGTTCCATTTGTACACTCTCAGAGTTACACACCCGCAAGGGGCCATTTGGAAGCCCATGAGGGTCCCTGGACCCCAACTGTAGACCCACTGGTGTAGCAGAGTGTTTCCAGTGGGCCAGCATGCACAATATCAGCACCCTGACTCTGTGGGTGCGTTCGGAAATTACGCACCGGAGCACACTCGCCTATTAGTTTGTATTGGCCAGTGCGCTCAGCGCTGTATTTTCAAACGCGCCCTATATGACCAGAATGGAACAGAGCCTTCGTTAGTATCATTAGCAAAACCTGTGAATGTCTTCACACTATGGCTGCTGTGCATAGGGTGCATACATGTAGATCAGTGCTTTCTCAACCTTCTACAAGCTTACCATGAGTCACATTGCGACCCATTGTAAGCAGATGGTCTTCTTGACATGCTTAAAAAAGGATCCCTTTGCTAATAAGCCTTACATGCCTTAATCCTCCTATAATTCTACAAAGCTCTGTGGTGGTGAGGCCCAAATCTGTTCTAGCCCGGTTCTCCTCAGTGGCTGGAGCAATTGATCTGCATTTGCACACAGCCATTGACCATTACCATGTGCACGGAACAGCAAAACTTATAATTGCCCTCTATAACTAAAATTGAAAATTAAAAACACCTTAATTTTATTTTATAAATATTTCATCTTTCGCTCAATAGGGACAAGTCCCATGGCAACAAATACTTAAAATGTTGTTTTGATGCTCATATTAACCCTGAGGAAGTATTAAGTTGTTTTTTTATTTGCGCATGCATTCCATAGGGCTGGACCACACATGGACAAATGACATCATCAACTTGGGACGGGAGCGGTCCCTATTGAGTGAAAGATAAACTATTTATAAAATAAATAAAATATTAAAGATGTTTTTAATTAAAACATTTTTTATATAGGGCAATTATAACGCAACAAGGCATACTGTATATGGCTTATTAGCCAGGGATCCTTTTAATTCATTGAGTGCCATTAACATGTTTCATGTGTTTTAGCGCTATGGTGCAACGTGCCATTAACGTGTTTTTGAAAAAAAAAATTAAGAAAAAAAAAAAAAAAAAAAAAGTTTTGTTTTTTTGTTTCTGAAGCCAAGATATCATTATCTGAAGATCTGCAGCTCCATCCACTCCTTGTTTAACTTAAAACTCAAAAAGGCTGTATCTCGCTTCCTAAGCACTTTTTTTTTTACTTTGAAAAAAAAAAAAAAAAAATCGTAACGGCCAGAAATAGATATTAATAATTTGGGCACTCAATGAGTTAAAAGCATTGAGTTGCTGCCACGTGATTGGCTGATTAGAAATGGGCGTTAACCGACAGTTGGAACCAGGGTGCCTAATAAAGTGGCCGAGTGGTGAGTGTACTGTACGTCATTTCAGCGTTAAGGCGGGTTACCTGTAGGTACGCTTGTTGGCATCGCTGCACCAGCTGGTGGAAGGCGGGCGTACGGAGGTGGGCGTGTATGTGGGCGGGGTTTAGCCTCTGCAGGGCGTCCATGATGATCTCCTGCAGAACGAAGGGGCTCAGCACGCCCTTGGCGGCGCCGACGCAGAACTGGTACACGTAGTTCACTCCTGAAGAGGACGGGCAAAGGTACACAGATAATTAGACATGATTGTCACGGGGCAGCACGTGCCCTATAGACATTATCATTTGTACATATGCATTCATTGTTGAAGTACTGCAAATATTTTAAACATGCTTATTTATTAACATTGTGGAATGGTCAATTGATTGTAGGTCGTCCTGTGCCTCCTCCTCTGCAGTGCTAGGATTTTCCTGTTAATTGGAAGGTGCCAAGTACTGTAGAGGAGGAGGGGTGTTTGCTTGGGTTTGAGTGTCTTGTGAATGTATGGGTACCCAGATAGGAATATGATTTTGATGGTAAAGGATTAGTTAATTGTGTGAAATAACTGTGTGTGTGTGTGTGTGTGTGTGTGTGCCGTGTATGCGCGCGTCTTGTTTTCATAAACCTGGTTCCTCTCGCAGAATCTGGCAACACTGCTAGTGGCTCCACATTGGCTTAGACCTGGTTCCTTACTTCTCTCGCAGAATCTGGCAACACTGCTAGTGGCTCCCCATTGGCTTACAGGACAGCCAATGATCGAAAACATGTCGAGAATATGTTGAGCACATGTTGACTAGTTGGTCAGTCTCTTCAGAGACCAGCCTGCTTTGCAAGCTGGTAAAAACCTGCATTCCTGGACGGGTCAAATTTTTGGAGCCTTGGCCGTTCGAGCCTATTCACACGTGGTGTCAGATTTAAGAGAAAAGGGACAGTCCACAGTGCATCCAAAGAAAACAACAACAGCAGCGGCAAGCAGAGCCTCGGAGGAGGAGGGGCCACACAGGGGCCGAGGAAAGTGTCCAGCAGTGAGTGCCATCACTTCCCAGGAGGCAACTTGTTCCAACCCGGCCAGAACGTTCCGATCCTGCATGCAGTTCCGGATAGTGAAGGAGAAACCAAGCCGGTGGGTGGAAAGACGACTACACCTAGCTTTCCGGAATCACAATTGTGGTTCTTGCAATGCATCCATTAAACTTTGCGGTCCATTGAACTGTCAGAACTGTACAGTGGACTCTTCCTCTCCTGGATGCCACGGGGGCGTCTTCAGAAGGGGGGGGGGGGATGTCACGGGGCCCTATAGACATTATCATTTGTACATAATATCGTTGCTGTCCGGCAGAAACCAGCTAACTCCATTTTTCCGCTTTTACATTTTTTTCATAAATCAGTGCTATTGAAAACCCTTTACATACTTTTCATTGAACCAATGAAGAGTATTAAAAGGCGCTTCTGACAAAACCAGCTAACTCCATTGGATCCACAAACGTTCTGCTAAACCAGCTAGGTCCAACAAAGGGGGGTGGAGTTAGCTGGTTTTGCTGACTCCAGGCTCCACCACCTTTTGACCTCCAACCTCATTGTGAGCTTGGAGGTCCATTCAGCTGTTCTTATCAATGATGAACAAAACCTCCTAACTCCACTTTTTGTTTTGTTTTTGTCATTTTCTGAAAAAAATACATTTTGGAGTTAGCTGGTTTCTGTCAGACAGCACAGATATGCATTAAATGTTGAAGTACTGCAAATATTTTAAACATGCTTATTTTTTGAAATTGTGGAATGGTCCATTGATTGTAGGTCACCGGTGCCTCCTCCTCTGCAGTGCTGGCAATCCAGGTTAATTGGAAGGTGCCAAGTATTGTAGAGAGGGAGGGGTGTTTGGTTTCATGGGTTAAAGGTGTAGTTCACCCAAAAGATTACTTATGTTCTGTCAATTACACATCCCATGAAGCATTGAATTCATGGAGATTTTTTTTTGTTTTTGTCGCATTCCTAAGCCAATAATTTGATAACAGGCGGTCTTTCCGGTATGAGACACAAAGGGTCTCCTTTGAGTCTCCTACCGGATACATTAGCATCTTTCCACTTGAAAACAAATTATTGGCTTAGGAATGCGACAAAAACAAAAAAATCTCCATGAATTCAATGCTTCATGGGTATATAAGAATAATTACATTTTTGGGTGAACTACTCCTTTAAGGTAAATGTTTGTTTTGAGTGTCTTGTGAATGTATGGGTACCCAGATAGGAATAGGAATTGATGGTAAAAGATTAGTTAATTGTGTAAAATAAGTCATGGGCCTTAGTTAGCCATATTTGAGTTAAAGAGTTGCCAATTACTAATGGTTTGTTCCACCTGTTATAAAATGGGAGGCTCCAGGTGCAAAGTGTCAGCCTGACTTGGCCTTTGTGTAAGGTTTAGCGTGTTTAAACAGTGTCTCAAGTTCTTGGTTTGTGTTGTCTCTTTAGTTTAGCTTTTCAAGTGTTAATTATTGGTGGCCAGTTTCTTTGTTTGTCAAGCTATTATTGCACTGCCTTTTATTGGTGTAAGGTAAATGCCGAGCCTTTTCACAATTATACTCTACCATCCTGTCTGCAAGGTCTATTTAGATTCAGACGGTACAAGTTACAGATCTTATGCACGAATCGTGTATGTCTGAAAAGTCTATTTACTGGTTCTGAAATTACATATTCTAGCTTCTCTATGCTGGCTGCTAATTTATTTTAGAATTGATTTACAAATGTTAGTCATTACATTCAAGGCCAGGGTCGGGTGTTGCTCCGAGCTACATTTCTGATTTACTCTCCCACTATGAGCAAACGCACAGCCTGAGATCCTCAGGCAAAGCTGTGCTGTGTGTCCTAAGTCCAGGGCAAAGACAAAAGACTGTTTTTTTTTTTTGCATTCAGAGTAGTGCTACACCATTATTTATATCAAACGCTTACCTTCATCACAACGTCAACATGCACAATATACGTATCACAAAAGACTGCTTGAACGGCAATAAATGGTATACTGTATTCACTCTGCATATCAATACATCTGGCCAATCACTTAGAGCCCTGCTAATTGTTTTCAGGTTTTTTATTTATTTCAACAATCCAGGAGCTATAGAGCTATGAAGCAATAAACTGTATTGCTAAGTTGGTGGTTTATTTGTATTCGTTGTTTCACTAAAAGCATGTTGTTGGAATGGAAATATAGTATAACATTAATCAGTTTCTTTCTTCTTATTTTTCCACAGTATGCATACTGTAAGCTTTTCTTTGTCTGGCTTCTTTGTTAGCAGCAAACCTAAGACAAAAAGCATAAGAAGACATAACACTCAACTTGTCATCATAATGTTCAACAATGCTGAATAGGCTCTATGCGCAACAGCCATATTGTGAAGACATTCACAGGTGTTACCAATGATACTAGTAACGAAGGCTCTGTTCCATTCTGGTCAAACATAGTCAGGGTGCTGATGTTGTTGCATGTTGGCTCACTGGAAAACCAGTGGGTCTAAAATGTGGTTCATGGTTCCATAAGGGGTTTCCAAAAGGCCCCTTACGGGTGTGTAACTCTGAGAGTGTACTAAATGTACACTCTCAGAGTTATGGGGGTCGTCGAAATTGAAAAATCTGAGAACCACTGTGCTACACTAAGTGGAACAGAGCCTTCATTAGTATCATTAGTAACACCTGTGAAGGAAGTGATAATATATGGCTGCTGTGCATAGAGCCTATTGCATATTGTATGTTTTCCTAATATTGTGCAGCCATAAATGTAATTTAGATAGCATGTTATGTAGACAGATGGCAGGTTCATATGTTGACCTGGCATCCTATAGTTTGTATACCGGTAGTTTCAATGTACAGATGATATTTTTTTTTATATTATACTGTTTAGACTGATGATGATGATGATGATGATCCTAGATTACTACTTCTATGCATTTGATGTATTACCTCGTGTAGGGGTTGGTGTTAAGAGTTTTCCCAATTTTATACTTAGTTGTGTGTCACACGGCGAAAAATAGCCGCAGTGCGACGCGCTGTTAGCTTGTAGATCTGCTATTTTTCAGCTATTTACAGTACAGCTAATTGCAATGTCGTCCTAAAATCCTTTACGTCCTCACAAGTATAGTAAAGCAAACGCGTGAGCGAGCGCAGTGGTGGAAAAAGTAGTCACATTTTTCACGTAAGTAAAAGTATCATTACAGCAATATAGAAAAACTCTGTTACAAGTAAAAGGAATTCAAAATGAACTTGCGTAAAAGTACAAAAGTATTGGTATCAAAATGTACTTAAAGTGCCAAAAGTAGAAAGTACTTGTTATGCAGAATGTCTCATTTCACAACTTTTTCAAATCTTTTGAAAATAGCCGATCTACTGTACAAGCTTACAATGCGTTGCATTGCGACGCATTGTAAGCTTGTAGATCGGCTAATTTCAAATGGCCGAAATGTGTATAGGGCTGAAGTAGTTAATGTATGTTTTGTAATAATAACAACATCATCAAAGTAACTAGTAACTCAAGTTTTCAAATAAATGTAGTGGAGTAAAAGTACAATATTTGGATCCGAGATGTAGTGGAGTAGAAGTCAAAGTACTGAAAATTGGAAATAATCCAGTATTGTCAAAATACCTGAAAATTGTACAAAAAGTACAGTACTTGAGTAAATGCACTTAGTTACTTTCCACCACTGAGCGCGCGTGCGTTTGTAAAACGTCAGTTGTGATGCCAAGAGAGCCATCATATAAAAAAAAAAAGATGTGGGATCCATAGCGAGCATATTTCCCTGGAAGCAAGCTGTTTGACATTCAGACAGAGTCTCTCCTGACATGGACCGAGCTCCAAGCTGTGATGAAGCGGCATCAATATTTCACATGGTGTGTTAGTGCACTCGCTCTCCGAGATTCAAAGAAAGTCAAACTCAGGTGTCTATCACAGTGGGTGGATGGTATGACCCAAACACATAGTCATACCTCGCTCTCTCGCTCTCTCTCTATCTCCGCTTGCATCGATTCTGACACCCTGCCGACACCAAGACAAGTACACTACACACTCACACATAACCCTACACAACCTTTATGTTTCTATATCGTGGTAGTCGGGCGGAAACCTTGTATGTTCGAAACTGTTACTTTTCAGGAAATGGTAAAAGAAAATAATCTGTGTTCGACTGGTGGAAAAAGTACTCAAATGTTTTACTTAACCCTTTAAGACCTGGAACGCATCTTTGTCACTTTTTGATTTGAGCTAAAAAAAGCATTATTTTACACTTTGGCTATTCAAAAATAGCAGATTTACAAGCTCGTAGCGCGGCACTTGGTGCCGCGCTACGAGCTTGTATATCTGCTATTTTTGAAAAATCGTGAAAATGTGTGCAAATCTTTGAATATATATTGTTTTAAAGCGAACATTTTTTAACTAAAATCTTTGCTTCTGAGGGTCCCTGGAACAACATATTTTGAGATGGGGGTCGGCGGCCAAATACATATCATTTTGGGGGTCCTTGACATGAAAAAGTTTGAGCACCACTGATATAGAAACATACGTTCTTTCAGAGTACTGTTGGGATTTAGAAGACATTCGTAGAATCGGCCTCAGGCCTTAAAGGGTTAAGTACGAAGAAGCAGGACATTCATTTGAAAAAACAAAAAACAAGAAAAGCTTAAATATGGAGATACAAGGTTTTTGCCCCGACAGAGACGATATACGAGAATGTAGTGTAGGAATCAAACCGTCAGCCAGACAGACGGTCAAGCAAGGTCTACTCCTAGTGCAGTCTGTAGCGTCCATGAACCAGACTGGCTTTACACAAAAATGACTTTTATTTTAAAGCCATTAAAGAATGGAATAAACTCCTGGTCAATTTGTAAACCTGGACACATTACCATATGTTCTGCCCTGAGGCAAACAAAAGAAAAAGAACATCTCAAGCAACCAGTTTTTTTTTTTTTAAATAACTCTGTAAGGTAGGTAGGTTAAGTTATTGGTCCATTTGTACTGGAGATGCTGTGTTTTTCACTCTGTTGTCTTGTTTGTGTTCACCTGCCCTGCCAAGGGACCACAGAAGGAAAGCAGCTACTAGCTAAATCTGGTACAAAAGCATCTTTTCTCTTTGCTTGAGATTAAATGTATTTTGTACACGGCCCCTTGATACAAATATAAATCAATACACAAAATGAAATCCATCCATCCTCCATGCATCAATCAGTTAGTCCTTCCACTCACCTGTAGTGTATATTAAAATGCCTACATTTTAAATAGGCTCTATGCACAGCAGCCATATTGGGAATGAATTGGGCCCCTTCCTTACTTCCTTCACAGGTGTTACCAATGATACTAATGAAGGCTCTGTTCCATTCTGGTCAAAAAGAGTCAGGGTGCTGATATTGTGTATGTTGGCACACTAGAAATACTAGTGGGTCTCAAAGTGTGGTCCAGGGACCCTCATGGTTCCTTGAGAGGGTGTAACTCTGAGAGTGTACAAATGGAACCAAATGGACCCTCCCGGGTCCATTTGGTTCCATTTGTACACTCTCAGAGTTATGGGGGTCCTTGAAATTAAAAAGTTTGAGAACCACTGTGCTAGACTAAATGGAACAGAGCCTTCATTAGTGTCATTGGTAACACCTGTGAAGGAAGCAAGGAAGGGGCCCAATTTCTGCCCAATATGGCTGCTGTGCATAGAGCCTATTCTACCTAGCCTTGCGGCCAGTCCTGGCAAACATTACACTCACCTAGCCTTGCGGCCAGTCCTAGCAACCACTTGACGTCCTCGGTGTAGGGGGGGCTGCGGGAGAAGTTGTTGGGATGGTCATTGTGAGCCCTCCTGCCCAGCATTTCTAACGCCAGCATGCCTACACATCATAGGGGGGAGAGGAGAACATAAAAGGGCCACGTATGTTATTTATACTTGCATAAAAACTGCTGCAATCCAACCCGGGTCCAACTACAACCACCGCAGTTGCGTTAGTTGTATTGTATTTACATACTCTGCCATAAACATTGTATAAGTGATATTGTATTAACACATTCCACGCCAGAGTTTAACACATTGACTGCCTGAATTATTTTCACTGCCTATTGTTATTCATGCCAGAGATTTTTCAATGGGAAAAAAAAGTACTCAGGAGCCGAGATACAAAATTTTAAAGTTTTAAGTTAACAAGGAAGTGGATGAGAGTAAAGATCTTCGAAAATTCATATCTCCTTGGTCTTTGGGTCAAAAAAAAAAAAAAAAAAGAGTAAAAAAAAAAAAAAATTGATTTTTTTTTTGAAAAAATATTTTTTTGCTAAAATCGAATTAATTCGATCTTGGCAGGCAAGTGATGATAAGCTAATATCGAATTAATTCGATCTAGGCAGTCAATGTGTTAATATCATTATGTACTCACCAGTGCCAGAGATTTATTGTTGTTTTTTTGTTTTTTTTCACGTCACCACAGACCTCGCTAAATCCGTTAAAATCGCGCGTTCAACTGTTTGTAAACACACAGGGTAGCTGTGTGAGACGCCCAGCGAAGACCGTTTCGATCTGCGATCCGCCATCTTGAAGCTACAGCGGTTTATGTTAAACAGCGATCAGCGATGAGAAAAACAACAAGCGAGAAAATGGAGATTTAGTTTCCGCTTTAGAGTGGAGGCGGATGGGAACGAAAATCTCCGGATACGGATAATTCCGTTTCCGGTGGTGCTACAATGAAATGTGAACCTGCGAGAAAAAAAAAGAAAGAGACCACTTCGCGTAGATCTACGCTACTGCCACGCTGCGCAATTATTTAGGTTCGCGTAGATCTACGCGATTGGAACTCAATGTGTTAACACTAGGGTTGTCCGATATTGGCTTTTTTACCGATAACCGATATACCGATATTGTCCAACTCTTAATTACCGATACCGATATCAACCGATACCGATATATGCGGTGATTATTGTGATTAGGGTAAGCTCAAATTTCATATCACACACACCATATACAGTAAGAACTCCTGTAACTTATTTATAAAGCAAAAAAAAAAAAAAAAAAAAAATTTTTTTTTTTTTTAAAACTGATACCGATATTTTCCCGATATCATTTTTTATGCTAATATCGGCCGATAATATCGGGAGGCCGATAATATCGGACATCCCTAGTTAACACATTGAGTGCCATAAACGAGAATCTTCGGGGTTTTTTTTCACACAAGGGGCGCTCTAACACAACTTAAGAATGATCCTAGGACTGTTTAAATGGAATGGACGGATGTGACGTCAGTCCAAAAAACGTCCCTTCCGTCCGCTCCAATGATAGGATTTGGAGAAACAAGCCATTTTCGACGCGCTATCACTCTGCAATGGCGGATCGCGCTAGAAATATTATTGTTCCAGTCGTTAGGCGGGAACCTCGACCATCGCGCACTTAACACATCCGCGTAAACGGTAAGAACGCTCGCACTGGATGTACCCTGTTTTAAAAAACCCTCTGGCACTTGAGGTGTTAATGGCAAACAATATGAAACAACAGAAAATAATGCAAGAAGCTGTACAAATTCCACAACAACACATTTTGGTCGTTTTGTTTCTGTGAAGTGCGGCACAGCATAGTGAAACTAAGTCTTCATTAAAGCTTAACAAAAAGGCCGCTGCTCACCAACTCTGTAGGCGGAGTGCAGGTAGTGCAGACCCTGTTGGCTGATTGGCTGCTCGTCTTCAACTGGGAAGGAGGTGCTGACCAATGCGGTGGGCTGGGTGGAGAGGGCGGGCAGCGCCTGGATGGTGGCGCTGGAGTGAACGCCCCCAACTGGACAGAACAGGAAATGACAGGAGGAGGAGGAGGAGTCACAAACTATGCAAATTTAAACCGCAGCACTGGTGCACACCAAGGTTATTGTAGTAAACTAAAAATATAATAAAAATGAGGCTTTACAAAACTCACAAAAAACACATTGAAATCATACTACATAATGTTAGGCCTGTCACAATTATTTCATAGTCGTCTAATCGCAATTATTTTTGCATAATCGCCATTATTGTTTCCGCGTTGAAACATTTTCACACATTTTCAAATATTTAAAAACAGCAGAAATAGCTGATCTACAAGCTTACAATGTGTCACGAAAAAACAAATTAATATGTCAATAATTTCGTTGTATATTTCAGTTATTTATCATATCTGTGCTGTGCAATTTTTGATTAATAAGCCTAAAAGGCTTCATATGTTCCAAAATTCAATGCCAAACACAATTAAATGTTTAATCGCAATTATTTGAGTGACGATTAATCGTCAACTTAAATTTGTAATCGTGACAGCCCTACATAATGTCCTTAGTTGTCAATGTATGTGTAACTTACAAACGAAAAATGAAAAACTATTGTTTAACAACAACTGTTGTTAAACAATGAGACACTGGGTGGTCGGGGGGGGGGGTTCAATAGGCTCTATTCACAGCAGCCATATTGTGAAGACATTCCCAGGTGTTACCAATGATACTAATGAAGGCTCTGTTCCATTCTGGTCAAACAGTCAGGGTTGCTGATATTGTGTGCATGTTGGCCCACTGGAAACACTCTGTTACACCAGTGGGTCTACAGTTGGGGTCCAGGGACCCTCATGGGCTTCCAAATGGCCCCTTATGGGTGTACGGGTCCATTTAGTTCCATTTGTACACTCTCAGAGTTATGGGGGTCGTGGAAACCACTGTGCTACACTAAATGGAACAGAGCCTTCATTAGTATCATTGGTAACACCTGTGAAGGAAGTGATAATATGGCTGCTGTGCATAGAGCCTATCCCAGGGCCGAGACCATAGACTAGACAAAGACTATGGAAAAACGGGCCGTCTGTGGTGTGCCACTTTACCTGCTACAGTGGTGGAGAGGGGCAGGCCCGTCTCGGTGTGGTAGGGGTGGACGGCTATCTGGGTCATGGCAGGGACGGGCACGCCGGGGAAGGTGACAGCCGTGGCTGCCATGGGCGGATGGGGGCCGGTGGCCACCGAAAACGGGTACTGTGCGCCGATGAACGCCGGATGCATTCCCTGCACGAGAACACAGCACACACACACACACACACACACACACACACACACCCCTTTTAACAATCTATTCATGTCCACATAAGCATACAAGGACACAAATATTAAAAAGGCACAGTTAAGCTTACATTCACAAAATCATGGCATATGTCTTCATGATACAATAAGCATGTCACTCAGTACTCTCTATGGGTGTAAGTAACAGTGTCTCTGGCAATTATAGCAGAGTCGGCACAATACTTTGCCAGCCCTTTTGCCTCCTTTTTGGGCATCCCAAGTAAGTGAAACCCTCTAACAACCAGTCTGTGGGCATGTCCTAGGCTGCCAAATATACAATCTGCACCTATAGCCCAGCTCTGAGATGGTATGTAGAAGTGGTTGGTAAATAATGTCCTTGGATTCACGCACGCGCACGCACACGCACACACACACACACACACACACACACACACACACACACACACACACACACACACACACACACACACTTAAAACTCCTATATAGTCAGACAGAGGTCTATACTACTACTAGACCCTACTTTTTTCTCTCTACACCAAATATCTTTGCAAATCTACAAGCTCACAACACAATGTACTGTGAGATTTTAGATCTGCTGTGTTTGCCTAATGTTCGCCCCGGGATATGGATGCTGTGTGTGTGTGTGTGTGTGTGTGTGTGTGTGTGTGTGTGTGTGTGTGTGTGTGTGTGTGTGTGTGTGCACACGCGCGAGCGAGAGAGGGATTTGAACAATTTATTTCAAATCGGCACAAAGTTTCCCCCAATGGGCCCTTAGGAGGTTTTCAAGATTCAAGACGTGTTCGTCACGCCCTCATCCAAGTATGTGCAGTGAAATGTTGGTGGTTAATACAAAGCAACGCACTCTGTTCCCTGTCTCTACTCCGTAGAGACTCAGTCACTATCAATCAATGGCTTCTTTCACCATTTCCCTCTTTGTCTTTTTTCGACAGCTCCTTGGAAGAGAGCCAGTTCCTTGTCAATCACATCAAATTATGCATAACGATCGCCGTGTTCCGTTCAGCCGCGCTGGTGCTCAACATTCTCGCCCCAAACCTCCCCAGCTTAAATGACACTTCCTGATAACTTTCGACAGCGTGTATGTTTTTTTTTCCCGACTTGCTAATAAGTGCTGAAAGAGGTTTCGTGGAAGGCTGGAAGTGCAGCAGTTTTTTTGTCTTTGATATTTCCTTTGCCGTCGTCCGTGCAACAAAAAAAAACATTTTACACATCAGGGCAGAGGCACCGGCACAATTTCTTTTTGAAGTGTGTGTGTGTGTGTGTGTGTGTGTGTGTCATGTAAAAAACAAATGACATGACAAGGTCCCGTGCGGATATCAATGAAGCAGCTATACACGACGTTGCAATTAAATTGCTAATTATTAAGTCCCTCGGCTGAGGTTAGGCGACCCAAAACTTTGTACTGTCTGTTAAAGATAATCGCTCAAACGTTCCCTCTCTCTCTTACACGTGAGCACTCTCCCTATCTTTTTGTATCCCCCCTCCCTCTCTCTCTCTCTCTCACACATGCTTGCAATGAGAGAACGTTATGTTTATGTTTTTTTCCATGGAACACAGTATTTCATCATACCACGCTGCTTCATTTAGACTTCTGTCGTGTCTTCTTCAATAACTTCTCTGACTTGTACAGTAGTTGAAGCTCAATGCTATGACTCAACGTGTGCGTCAAAAAGATCAATGCTTACATGATATCAAAGCCCAGCTATAACTACAGGATAGAAAAGGAAAAAAAAAGAGAGACCTAAATCCACCAAGACATGGTTGAACGCAGAGAAGCCTATTTGATAAACTATATAGGGAGTGGTGGAAGAAGTACTCAGATATTTTACTTAAGTAAAGACGCACCCCTCTCTCTAGTCTTAAGTAAAGACACACCCCTCTCTCTAGTCTTATTTTGGTGAATCCATCCATCCACCCACTTATCCATCCATCCATCTTCATCCACGTATCTAGAGGGTCAAGGAGGTAACAGTTCCAGCAGAGAATCCGTCTTCCCCCATCAAACCTCTGGATATAATCTCCAGTGGTCCTTGGTCTACACATGTCACTGTGAACCACATTATGTTTTCATGTGTCCTCTTCGTCTGCATTTTCTCCTGAGGGCCATCATCTCGCTCTTCATCATCTTTCGCTGATATGCTTCGACCCTGTTGCCATTTGCAGTTTGTTTGTTTGTTTGTTTATTATTATTATTATTGCCAGACCCAGAGGGTCGGCCTTCTTTTGTCCCTCTTTTCCTCTTTTCCTCTGCCCTTTTGTCCCTCTTTCGTCCCTCTTTAGTCCCTCTTTTCCTCTGCACACACGTCATGCGAAGTCCGGCCATTCAGATTTCAACCACTAGGGGTCTGGCAGTGCCAGGTCTCCTGGTTCTTGTTTTTCTAAATGGGGTCACAGTTTGTTTCTCTTTTTAAAGGGCTATGTTATGTTTTCCGTTATTGTTGGTAGTCATGGCTGCCAGTTCCCATCTGATGTCGTGTGTGAGTTCAGACTGCTCCACACCGTACCGAATAACTGCTAGCTTGCATAGCATCTTCAGATTAGGACTTAAATCTAAGATAAACAGGTCACCAGGTGTGTCGCATCCTCCAAAGAGGACGACACGATCTCCCACCATGCAACTACTCAGCCCCGGGTAAGACCAGATCTTACACGGGGCTTTCCCTTTGGGCTCAACCTTCTTCCATGAGCAGGCCTGCGGATTGACTTTCCACAGATCATTGAAGAGCCGCTTGGTGTCGAAACCAAACATGTACAGCCCTCCATTGTAGGCAAAGAATGAATGACCCCTGCGTCCATCTGGAAGAGGCTGTGCAGAAGGTGTGCTCAGCCAGCAGTTGGTCTCTGTGTCAAACACTCTGACGTTGTCGTAGAAGGCCACCAGGTTCTCCCAGCCGCCAAATATAAACATCTTTGTTCCGATGAGGGTGGCAGAGTGACACGATCGAACAGGTGCGGGAGTGTCTCTGGTGTTAACTAAAGACCAGACCATTGTGCTGGTGTCCAACGTGTAGATGTCATTGGTGTGTTCAGTCAGCCGGGTGATTCCTCCATAGATATACATGACCTTCCTCAAGACACAGGCTGAGTGGTATGCCCTCTCCTCTGGAACTGTACCAGAAACATTGGGTTTGGACCATTTGTGGTTGTCAACATCAAATGAATAAAGCTCGTTACAGCAAGGACGTCCCCCCCAGATGTAGACAATATCTTCCACCAGAACAGCTGTGTGGCCTAAACGCACGCGGGGAACCTCAAGGTGACGTTCTGCTCCTCCAGTTATCACTGGGGTCAACTTCCTCCAGCGTAAAGACACTGTGTTGAAGATGTGAACTTCAATATGATCACTGCTGTTGCCGTTACCGTAACCTCCAAAAGAGTACAGCTTGTGTCCGACTGCCACAGCAGCCGGCCTGAAAAGACTATGTTCTCCTTGCAGATGTATCGTCCAGTGAAACATTTCACACACCAGCACCACTGTGAATCAGTGCGACTAATTTACAGAGGAGGTTGTTAGGAGGCAGGCTAATTTGTTGCTAACAGTTGCTGAATGGTGTTGTGTTGGAAAATGCAATAAAAAACATTTAAAAAGGACAATTATGTTGAATGTGATGATGACGGTGTGATGTCATTCCTTGATGACATCATTATATGGAATAGACATTACTCAAACTGAATGGCCACTTTAGCTAAATCTATAATCTGAAAATTTGCTAATAATAAGATGTGTTTTGTCAGTACTATGACATCAGTCATCCATATTATCGAGATAAAGACACACAGATAGATATGCAGAGATGTAGAAAGGAAACACCTTGGAAACAGAGTGTTTGTGGACTGGTACTGCTATATCAGTATTACTCATATCTAACCTTAAGTATTACGGTTTAACCCATTAAGACCGGGAAAGCATCTGTCATTTTAGATTTTAACCACTTTAACCAGTATCTTATACAGACAGTTTGAGGTTCGCCTTTAAATTCACACCTCAACAAAGGTTACAAATGCTCCCGACTCACACCAGGGAATTAACATAGGATTGAGCCTAGATGCATATCAATAGTCCATTGTGTGACCTGTAGTGTAGGTGTTAAGCGACGTGCGTGTCACGTCATTAAAATACAGTACAAGCACATCCCAAATGAGCATAGCAACACTGCTGCCGCGCTATGAGCAAGTTTACCATGAGAAAGTTTACCATAGAAAAACATGACAGAAGGTTTACCATAGAAATACATGACAGAAAGGTTACCATAGAAAAACATGACAGAAGGTTTACCATAGAAATACATGACAGACAGGCAGTGGCCAATCAGAAAACACTTTCTGCGGCCACGGCCCCTCATTGCGCGTTCACACTGGCAGCTACAGAAGATGCAAAAGATACAGAGCGACAAAGCGGCGTAGCATATGGTATTTTCAAAATGTTGTTACAAGGCAAGGGTGGCTGTCGCGGTTGGAATGTTTTTTTCCTCTGGGCGACGCACGCGGATACCGTGTGTGTTTACAAACGGCCGGACGAGCGGTCATAATGGATATACATTTTCTGTGACCAGTTGAAAAGGTAAAAAAAAAGAAAATCGCTGGCAGTGGGATAGGGCTGGTAACTTTCCTCAGAAATGATATTCGAATATTGGTCTTAAAAATTGGCAGATATTCGAATATATTTGAATATTATTACACACACATTTAAGTTTTTTTTTTGTTTGTTTATTTGACAGGAACAATACAAAAAAACAATGTATCAAGTGCTTGGATCCAATAATACATTGTTTTTCGTATTGTTCCTGTCAAATAAACATGACATTAAAAAAAAAATTCATATTCGAATATACATATTTCCCCCATATTCGAGGAATATTCGAAATTCGAATATTAATTTACCAGCCCTACAGTGGGACCACACACAGCCAGAAATAAGTCTGGCAGTGAATGAGTTAATGTCGCTGGCTTCCATTGAAAATGAATGGTAGCCCGTAGCGCCGTAGCTGCCAGCGTGAGCGCAGCACATTCTTCATATTCACACACACACACACACACACACACACACACACTGGAGAGTTTAAATGAAGAGACTGGTTGAATACTCACAACACACACCTGTGGGTAGGCCGCCCCAGACACGGGAAAGACGGTGGGCCTGGGGACGTGCTGCAGCGGGTGGCCCAGGTACTGCGGCGTGCACACCGTGGGCAGGTGGGCCTGGATGGTGGTGTATGGATGGAGGCCCTGGCCGTGGGGGTGGGCCATGGCCTGGCCGGGCATGGCGTGAGACTGGAAAATGATAATACGAAATAAAAAAACGCAGTTCATGGGGGGGGCGTTCACGCCGAGCAGTTTATCTGTAACATTAACTCTAATTACAGTGGTTTTACTTAAGTAAAAGTATCAATACTGCAATGTAGAAGTGCTCCGTTACAAGCAAAAGTCCGGAATTCAACATTTTCTTGAGTAAAAGTACGAAAGTATTGGTATCAACATGTACTTAAAGTACCAAAAGTGAAAGTACTAAAATGTTTGAAAATAGCAGATCTACAAGCTCACAACGCGTCGCGGTGCGACGCGTTGTGAGCTTGTAGATCTGCTATTTTCAAATAGCCTCGGGTATAAAATAGGGCTAAAGTGGTTAATGTCTGTTTTATAATGTCCTAATTTATATCTGCAAAGTAACAAGTAACCAAAGTTTTCAAATACTTGTAGTGGAGTAAAAGTACATTATTTGCCTCTGAGATGTAGTGGAGCAGTAAGTAAAAGTATAGACAATTGGAAATACTCCAGTGAAGTAAGTACCTCAAAGTACCTCAAAACTGTACTTAAAGGACAACTTCGCCTATTTTCTTCATATAATTGGTCCTCACTAATACTCATAATAAAATGGTACCTTTTTTTCTACTTGGTCTGTGTCTCATAGGAGGGCTGTGGACAATCCAGAAACCGTCTACCAGTGACATCATCATTAGGCAGGATTTTTTTTTTCCAACAAGATTTCAAGTTTATTATTTTATATTTTTATTAACGCGAGAACAATGGCTTCTATTATTGCATTGCAACTTTCCAGGAACAGAAAGCCTGCAGTTTCTATTAGCTTGGATTCCTCATCGATGATGTCACTGGTAGACGGGACTCTGAACTGTCCACAGCCCTCCTCTGAGACACAGACCGAGTAGAAAAAGATTGTACCATTTTATCATGAGCATTAGTGAGGACCAATTATATGAAGATAGGTTGAAAATCGATGAAGTCGTCCTTTAAGTACAGCACTTGAGTAAATGTACTTAGTCACTTTACACCACTGATTTTGAGTAAAGCGATCGACCCCCCTCGGCACCTGGTAGATGGTGGACCCCACCGAGATGACGGGCACCACGGTCGCCGCCGTCACCGACGCCGTCACGGTCGTGACGCCTCCCTGGGACTCCACCATGTTGTGCTGCATGGCGGCCGCGGGGTGGTCCAGGACGCCGCAGCCCACCGTCGTCGTCGTCTCGTGGCCGGGGGGCACCACCCCCCGGCGCCCCCGGTCCCCGCCGTTGGCGCCGCAGCGCCCGCCGGGGCCCTCCGAGCCCCCGCCCCGCTGCGGGTGGTGGTGGTGGTGGTGGCCGCCGCCGTCGCGCCCCAGCGAGGAGGGCCCGCCGCCCACCGTCTGCTCGTACAGCCAGTACCACTGGTGGGCCACCTCGAAGAGGACCTCCGGGTAGACGCCGCCCCCTTTGGCCGCCTCCTCCACCGCCATGCACGCCTTCTCCAGCATCACGTTGTCCTGAAGAGGAGGAATATCAGCGATAAATATCAATAGAGAGATATGCGCGGATCGCGGTTTTAGCCGCGGTTGCCGCAGTTAACAGCGGTTTGGGCGGATTTGGGTCAATCAAATATAATAATGAATTAATATTGGATAAACCGCGGGTGAAAGAATGTGGGAATTACATTAATGATATCAATCTATAGGCCTATCATAGCTTTTAAAAAGCTCGAAATCGCGCTGTGCGTGCGTTTGTAGTATTTTAATATTACGTCATTTTACATCAGGCACAAATTAGCCGTCTACTGCACGTTGACCGGCAAGGGGTCTTTGTACCGGCTCCAGCCAGTGTTGCCATATTTTGCGAGAGAAATAAGCAGCAAGGTCTATGAAAACAAGCCCAAAACAAGTGCCAAATTACCCCAAAAGTCGCTTATAAAACGCGGACATGGCAACAAAGACAAGTTTCAAGCCCCGTCTTGTTGTTACCATAGATATGGATTGTATACAGTCACTACGTCGCGACAGACAGTGGTGAGTAACATTGTTGAAAACTAACGTCAGGAAAATAATAATAATTCGATGCGGTTGGTGTGGATCTAGAAATAGGATGGTATAATTAACCACGGCTGGATGGTGGATAATGAACATGTATATGCGGATTCGGGTGACGATAAACCCTATCCGCGCATCTCTACAATGTGTAATACTTTTATATTTGTTCCGTGTTTCCCCTTGGATGAAGTCGCAGCTGACGCGAATATATATAATCGGGGAAAGAAATCATAATCCTGATCATACCAGTGCTTGTAACTTGATTTAACCCATTTAGACCCCGGTCTCAAAATAATTTAGTTCCAGGGACCCCCAGAAGCAAAGATTTGAGTTACAAATCTTCCCTTTAAAAAAATATATATATATATATAATATATACGTCAGTTGTAAAACTGAGAATATTCGCTTAATATTTGATTTTCTTTCTGCCAGAATCAACTTAAAGTTGATTTGGAATATGTTTCTGTGTGCTCAGGGATATCAAGAACAGAAAGGACGCATAAGTAACGTGATGGTGTAGCATTGCGGCGAAATCGTTAACACTGATTGAATACTGGGGAAGGGAACACTGGTTTGTTTATAGGGCCTGAACCCCAAAGTCCCACAGTATTTGGAACCATCTGTCTAACGACATCATCGTAAGCACGTAGTGACCCTTTACGAACAGGCCCATAACGTGCACACACTTGCAGCGGGGGCGCCGGTTCTGGGAAAAAGCATTGTCTACAGCGTGGAGCGACCAATGCCTTCCCTGTTGCAACAAAAAAGGCGCGTGCCGTGGTCTGAAATAGGCGTGGACGCATTCATCGAAATCTGATTCGATTGCTCGTTAAAATAAACTTGGCTGCTGTGTTAAGCGGATTGGGTGGTACATGAACACTTTTGAGATTTTCAAGTGGGCCCTGGACCCACAAAAGGCAGGGAACCGCTTCTCTACACTGAAGATCTTCAGCGAAAATAGCCGATCGGCAGAGCGGCTATTTTGCGCGGAATCTTCAGGAACGCATCTGTGTCATTTTGTTTTATTTGAGCTAAAAAGCATTATTTTATACTTTGGCTATTCAAAAATAGCAGATCTACAAGCTCGTAGCGCGGCACCGAGTGCCGCGCTACGAGCTTGTAGATCTGCTATTTTTGAAAAATCGAGAAAATGTGTGCAAATTCATATATTTATATGATTTTAAAGCGTTTTTTTTTTTTACTCTTCTGTGGGGTCCCTGGAACAAAATATTTTGAGATAGGGGTCCGTGGCCAAATACATATATTCACCCCCCCCCCACCTCAGAATAGGAAGGACGCTACTATACCTTTCGAACGGTTAAAAAAAAAAAAAAAACTCAACGTACCTGCTCTTTGCACTGCACCAGAGCTCTCTGGATCTCGTTGGGGTTCAGGGCGTGCGCGTGCGGCAGGCAGCTCAGGGCCAGCTCCGCCGCCGCCCGCACCATGTTGGGGTCCCGCGCCCGCGACGCCCGGTCCGCCAGCGACGCCACCTCGGGCGGGGTCAGGTGGCCGTCCCAGCACTCCACCAGGATGTTGAGCGCCGCGCTGCCGATCTCCATGGCCTGACCTGGAAGCACCATGGTGGTGGTGTGGGAGAGGACAGTCAATTTAGTGCCGTGTTTCACGTGTGAGGCCATGTCCGTTTGGAGGTAGTACATTTTTGTGGCAGTGTAACCGCCCCCTATAAGTGAGGTTTGGACACTGACCAATCCTGCACCGTGATTGGCCAATAGTCTACAACGCAGTCTTACAACCCTAACCCTTCCACAGTCAATGCAAATCTATACTTTTGCAAAGTCAGCCAATCACATTACAGCTAGTGTCATCACCACTAGCTGTAATGTGATTGGCTGACTTCGCAAATTCAGGACTGTGATTGGCTGACACATGACACATGTGCAGTTTTTTTTTCTTTTTTTTTTTGAAAAACATGTTCAGAACCCAAGATATGATGATTTGAAGATTTGCTGCTCCATCCACTCCTTGTTTAACCTATAACTTAAAAAGGCTGTATCTCGCTTCCTAAGCACTTTTTTTTTTACAATGAATTTGAATGGTGGCACTCAGAGCCAAAATTCAAAAATGAGCATGGCATTAAATGAGTTAAGCTTGAGAATCAGTTCATTCCAGCGAGTGGCAGTGGTTAAAGTAGTACTCTGATTTTTTTTCTTCTTTCTTTCCAGCTTAAATGTTCGTTTAAAAATAATCACTATTTATTCATAATTTTTCAGTGGGGAGATCAATTATTTTGGCCCCCAAAAATCTGACACCGCATATCTGTGAGAGTCTTGGCAAACTCTTATCAGGCCCCCGTGCCAAAAAACCTATAGGAATACTTTGTTGATTCTAAAATTGAACTCTGAGACTCGAGTACAAAGCCTGAGTGATGATGATTCATCATGTTTTTAATCAGTTTAGAAAATCAAAGTCATTTGCGTGTGTCCCTGAACTGAGGAAAAAGTTACTCGTGCCCATTTCCATCCATCTCAATTACCCGGAACTCCTTATTCTGCGGCTCAGTGAAAAATCACTTAATCGCCTGCAGTTTGTTAAAAAAGTGCAACCGCCAGACTTGCCCTCCATTAGCTCCCCGATTGATTTTAGAATACATTCTAAGATTTTTATTAATCAGTGTCGCATATAAAATATGAATTGGCAAATCCCCAGCTTATATATCTGAACGTTTTCAGGTCATCGGAGAAGACTCTGGTCTCTTCCAAAGACTAGATTAAACCATTAAGTCCGAGAACGCATCCGTGTCATTTTTTGATTTGAGGTAAAAAAGCATTATTTTACACTTTGGCTATTCAAAAATAGCAGACATACAAGTTCATAGCGCGGCACCGAGTGCCGCGCTACGAGCTTGTAGATCTGCTATTTTTGAAAATTTGTGAAAACGTGTGCAAATCGGCGAATATATGTATTATTTTAAAGAGAACATTTTTAACTAAAATCTTTGCTTCTGGGAACAAAACATTTTGAGATGGGGGTCCGCAGGCAAATACGTATCTAAAAAAAATCAGTATTTAGAAAAAAACAGTATGTTGCTAGATCAGTGGTGCTCCAACTTTTCAATGTTTACCCATTTAGACCTGTTGTTATACCTTTGAATGCGGGAGCCACCTCTGTGTCTCATTAGTTGTTGCCATACATATAGCAACATCATTTATTTATTTTTTTAGTAAGAATTTGAACGTTTTCAGACGGCGTTTTCAGAATCTGCCTCATCTGTGAACGCATCTGTGTCACTTTAGATTTCTTTGGCTATTCAAAAATAGCAGATCTACAAGCTCATAGCGCGGCACCGAGTGCCGCGCTATGAGCTTGTAGATCTGCTATTTTTGAAAAATAGTGAAATCATTTTTATTTTTTTTTCAAAAAACTGTTAGGATTTAGAAAACATTTTTAAGAATCGCCTCAGGTCTTAATGGGTTAGGGACCCCCAAACTGAAGTGGTAAATGTACGTTTTATGATCAAATAATTTACATCTGCAAAGTAACTAGTAAATAAAGTTTTCAAATAACTGTAGTGGAGTAAAAGCACAATGTTTGCCTCTGAGATGTAGTGGAGTAGACATAGTACTGAAAATCGGGAAATTCTCCAGAAAAGTAAAAGTACCTCAAAACTGTACTCAAGTACACTACTTGTAGTAAATGCACTTAGTTACTTTACACCAGTGGTCCGGGGACCACCAGTGGTCCTTGAGGGGGTTCCAGGGGGTCCCCAGCCAAATTAACAGTTAGGAACCAAATTGACCCTTATGTGTAACTCTGAGAGTGTACAAATGGAACCAAATGGACCCGTTAGGGTCCATTTGGTTCCATTTGTACACTCTCAGAGTTAAAAGAACACTGATGATGACACTACAGTGTAGATTGGGACCCCCAAGAAATCAAAACGGTCGAGTCCCTGGCATATCTTTTCATATGGGGGTCCCTGGGCTAATATGTGTCAATTTGGGGGTCCTTGACGCAAAAAAAGGTTGAAAACCACTGCTTTACACTGCTTTTTTCCCTGGACCCCAACTGTAGACCCACTGGTGTTTCCAGTGAGCCAACATGAACAATATCAGCACCCTAACTCTGTTTGACCAGAATGGAACAGAGCCTTCATTAGTATCATTGGTAACACCTGTGAATGTCTTACACTGGTGACTCACCGGTGATCCAGGACACGTGTGACGAGTAGGTCCTGGAGAGCCAGTTGGGCGAGACGAAGTTGTGCAGCCCCAGGGCGTACAGGCCGATCTCGAAGGCGCAGAGGTGCAGGTTGCGGTGCGGGCCCTGGTGCCCGCCGGAGGCCGACGGCTGCGTGAAGATGGACGTGGACGAGTTGCCGCCCGCCTTGATCAGCACCGTCTTGGCCAGCTCGAAGTAGAAGTGCGCCGCCGCCTCCGACGGCTGGTTGGGCACGTGCGGCGCGTGGCACTCGGGCCGGCGGCCTTTGTACCTGCGGCACACACACCACCACGACACATTAAAGTAACAGGGTTTGGATGAGGGCTGAACAATTCATTAAAAACATTGCATTATGAACTACAACCAGTGGTAGAAAAAGGACTAAAATGACTCATTCACTGCCACGGACGACTTATGACGACTTTTTTTTTTTCTTGTTTTTTTTCCACACAGAACCAGGAGATAACGTGATCCGAAGATTTCCTGCTCCATTCACTTCCTGGTTAATTTATTTGGGAAATACGGCTCCTGTGTTTTACTATGTGTTTTTTTTGGGGCAAGACATGCTCTTTTCGACGGCGCTTAACAAGCGAACGGGAGGTCACCATGACACACTTGAAAAGGAAAGAATCGCTGGCAGTCTGCCCTTTATTCATTTATTTACTCTGGCAGTGGAAGAGTTAAGTAAAAGTATCAATGCTGCAATGTAGAAGCACTCTGTTGCTGCAAGTAAAAGTCCAGAATTCAAAATGTACTTGAGTAAAAGCAAAAAAGTATTAGTATCAAAATGTACTTCATTCATTTCCACCCAACATTTCAAGCGACAAATTTCCCCCATTCATTTCAGTATGCAAATTGTATTCACTGGGCTAAACATGGAATAATCTAATATCTAATGCTGTGGTAGTTTAACAGGAAACACAACTGATGCTTGACTTATTAAACTATTAAATTGTTAATTGACTCACAATCCCAATTAGTAATTAGTCATTAATCGTAATTAGTCTAAAAAATAACAATTAGATATTTTGTCCCATTTGTTCAGCCCTAATTTAGACTGGAGTCAACTTCTTTTGATGTATAATTTTTATATGCATGCTATTTTTAAAGCAGGGGCATATAAAGTCATCAGTCATTCGTTCCCACATGGGAGCTGCATGCTACGACAACACCGCGCGTTTGTGTCAGTTGTGTGTTAACCCTTTAATACCGGGGAAAGAATCCGTGCCATTTTAACATTTCTTTGGCTATTTTTTTTTTAAATCCTGTAAATGTGTCCAAATCTTTGAATATAATATATTCAAAGATTTGGACACATTTTCAGGATTTAAAAAAAATATATTGTTAAAGCAATTTTTACTCAAATCTTTGTTTCTTGGGGTCCCTGGAACAAATTATTTTAAGATGGGGGTCCGCGGCCAAATACATATGATTTTTGGGTGGTCCTTGACAAGAAAAAGATATTAAAGCAAAATACGTTTTTTTTTTCTTTTTAGAAGACATTTGTAGAATCCACCAGAAGCAAAGATTTGAGTTACAAATATTTGCACACATTTTCACTTTTTTTTCTTCTCCAAAAATAGCAGATCTACAAGCTCATAGCGCGACACTCTGTGCCGTGCTATGAGCTTGTAGATCTGCTATTTTTGAATTCCCGGATTGAAAGGGTTAATTATCTGGTTAGAGGGCACCTTGACACTAGCCGTTGAAGGCAGGGCGACTGATACTCAATTCATTTCACTTCCTCAGCTAGTCTGGGGATTCTAATGACTTCTAAATAATTACTAACCTTTACTTTGTGAGGTATTTGTTTTCATATTCATTAAGGCTTTAATTATTATGTTAATGGCAGGATATAAATGTCTTTATAAACTGGTGGAGAGCAATGCACAGCCATGGGAAGGCACTGCTACTGGTTGCACACAAGAGCGTAATTTCCATTACTCTTCCACCAAAAATTGGTTACGTTTGTAATTGCTGCGCCCGGCAGCTCCATTATCAATCTTTTTAATAAATTAGTAAAGTGTGGTATTTGGTTTGTCATTCAAAACGTTAGCTCACACTACAAGATTGTGAAAATTGTGCAAATCTTTGAATATATATATATTTTCAAAGTGAACATTTGTAACTCAAATCTTTGCTTCTGGGGATTCTACACATGTCTTCTAAAATCAGTTTTCTTTTTTTTTCAAAGTATGTTGCTATAATATCAGTGGTTCTCAAACCTTTTTCATTTCAAGGACCCCCAAAATGATATGTATTTGGTCGCGGACCCCCATCTCAAAATGTGTTGTTCCAGGGACCCCCAGAAGCAAAGATTTGAGTTAAAACAATTAGCTTAAAAAGATTTTCACAACTTTTCTTTAAAATTACACAGATGCGTTCCCGGTTAACAAATTGATCGCCAAGATCGCATTGATGCGTTCTTGATTTTTTTGGGGGAAAATTCCACAAGGGGCGATCTAACACAGCTTTGGAATGATCGATCGTCATTCAGAGAAGTAGAATGTGGATGTGACGTTGTTCGAAAAAAATGGGATTTTCAGAAAAACAGCTGTAACTCAGTTTCTTTTTTTTGCAATGAAAACCACTAGTTTTCCACTAGAAGCCCCAAAATGGCGGATCGCGGTTAGAACGTTGTCGTTCCTATGGATACACAGATCCCTCCGCTAACCCACAGGAACTATTTTGTTTGTGTTTTTGGGACACAATGTCGGTTCCACGCGTTTCAAATATCATCGGATTTAGGTAATTATACGCTGGCAAGGGGATTTAATATCTTGGCAATCAATGTGTTAAGATGATCTGATCAAAGAAACTAAAAAAGATTATTCTGTGTGTGAAGGAACCAGATATCAACATCGTGTAGAGATTTTAAACCTCCTGTAGTGTCTTGGCTTAAGTCCTGGCGATGCCACAGAGGCTACTGTATGTGATGTTTTTCCTTTAGATGTTTTTTTTTTACCTGCTGGTGTCCGTGCTCTTTGCCCGGGCTCCGCCCCCCGCCCGGCGAGAGCCGCTGGACGACGAGGAGCCCAGCGAATCCGAGGAGGAGCTGCTGATGCTGTCGCTGTCCTGGCCCCTCCCCCAGGAGGCCGCCGCCCAGCCCCCGCGCAGCGGGCGCCGGCTGAGCGTCGGCGAGCTGTCCGAGGTGGTCTCCGGAGCGCTGCTGTCGATGCTCGCCATGCCTGGGGGGGGGGCGACAATAAGTACTCAAATGTTTCACTCGAGTAAAAGTATCAACACTGCAATGTAGAAGCACTCTGTTACAAGCAAAAGTCCAGGAATTCAAAATTGACTTGAGTAAAAGCACAAAAGTATTGGTATCAAAATGGACTTAAAGTACCAAAAGTAAAAGTACTAAAATGTTTGAAAATAGCCTAGGTATAAAACAAATGCTACAGAGTCCTGGCTGCAAGGATGTTTTGGACAATGTTGTCAGAAACAGTATGGATTAACTTCATAATAGGCTCTATTCACAGCAGCCATATTATGAAGACATTCACAGGTGTTACCAATGATACTAATGAAGGCTCTGTTCCATTCTGGTCAAACAGAGTGAGGGTGCTGATATTGTGCATGTTGGCTCACTGGAAACACTCTGTTACACCAGTGGGTCTACAGTTGGGGTCCAGGGACCCTCATGGACTTCCAAATGGCCCCTTACAGGTGTGTAACTCTGAGAGTGTACAAATGGAACCAAATGGACCCATAAGGGTCCATTTGGTTCCATTTGTACACTCTCAGAGTTTTGGGGGTCGTGGAAACCACTGTGCTACACTAAATGGAACAGAGCCTTCATTAGTATCATTGGTAACACCTGTGAATGTCTTCACAATATGGCTGCTGTGAATAGAGCCTATACATACAGTATATAAATTCATTCAGGTACATATCCGGTGCCTGCGTCATTTGGGTGCGACTGTCGGGGCACACAGACACTCGATAATGTTTAGGAAGAATTGTAAAAACAAAAACGAGTGTCTCACCTGTGTGTTTCTTCTTCTGGCGGACGGGGGAGCCCCAGCAGCGTCCGCTGTACGCCCCCCGGCCCCCCAGCGCCAGTCTGCTGGGCACCGTGCCCTCTGGCTTGAAGGGGGCCGCTTCGCTCGGCTGATCACAGGCCGAGGAGGGCTGCCCACCATCTGACACACACACACACACACACACACACACACAGACAGTGGACACATACACATGTAGTGGACTTTCTTATACACACACATCTATTAAACCATTAAAACCGGGAGCGCATCTGTGTGACCACTTAAACCATTATTTCATACTTTGGCTATTCGAAAATAGCAGATCTACAAGCTCATAGCGCGGCACAGAGTGCCGCGCTATGAGCTTGTAGATCGCATTTGCATTTGATTTCAGGAATTGGGTCTGGCCTGAGAGCTTATCTGGGCATTTCTGCGTCGTTCATTGTTCTGTGATTGACAGCGAACGTTGGCCAATCAGGTGGAACCCGAGTGAACCCGAATGGAGCCGAGTGCAGCCGAGCGAAAACGAACGGCGGCCATTAAAACTCTTTCCACTGTTTCGTTTTTTCTTTTTTTGTGGCACGGAATTTACTTTTAAGATATTTTTCGGATAGCATTTAGTTGTTTAACTTCATGAATGTGGTCAATTAATCATGACAGAGCCTATTCAAAAATAAAAATTCAGAGCACCGGCAGGGGCGGGCAGTGACACTCTTGTATCCGTATAAAGCAACCTATTTTCGGCATGGCCCTTTCAAAAGTCCCCTTGCGTCACGTTGCTCTGTGGTGGTGGTGGTGGTGGTGGTGGTGGTGGAACGAACTGCTGATTGGCTGAAGGGGTTGTCAGTCAACGGTACTACTCCCGCCCAGCTCCCGCCCACAGCCTAAAAATCCAAACAGGCCCTCATGCCAGACTCACCACTGAAATCAAATTCAAATGAGATTTTCCGAGGGGGGGGTTTACCAGGCTAGGGACATTAGGTTGTCACAAGTATAGAAATGCAAGTGTACACACACACACACACGTGTGTCTCTCACCCTGCTCTCTCGCGTCGCCGACTCCCTCTCCCGTCGTGGCGCTGCCGTTCCCCTGCACGCCGTTCCCCATCGGCCCGGCGGCCTGCGAAGCCCCACCCCCACCGCTCACCGCCACCGCCGGCACCGCCGCCGCCGCGGACGAGGAGTTGGACGAAGACGACGCGGCCAGAGCGGCGGCCGTCGTCGCGGCGTTGACCGCGTTGGCATTGGCCGAGGACGAGGAGGAAGACGAGGGTCCTCCTCCTCCTCCTCCTCCGTGTTTGTTGGAGACCCCGGAGGCGGCGCCGCCGCCGCCCGCCGTCACCCCTCCTCCTCCCCCCCCCGCCGTGGCGTGCTTGGACGGGCTGCGTTGGCTGCTGCTGGCCGCCGGCTTGCTGGAGGAGTAGAAGGAGCTGAGCGTCTGAGGCTTGTGGGTCGTGCTCTCGCGGTCCAATAGCTTGTCCAGGATCTATAACAGAGAGAGAGGGAGGGAGAGAGAATTGTTTTGATTGGTTGATTGGCATTTTTATTGACAAAACTGAATATACATTACATCAGGGGTCTTCAACAGGGGGTCCGGGACCCCTAGGGGGTCCTCAGAGTTGCTACAGGGGGTCCGCCAAATCTCTGTGTGATAGGATCATTGTTTTTTTACATTAACCACTTGAACCCTAGCATCCCTATTCTAAGGACAACTTTAGCCGAAAATAGCAGATCTACAAGCTCACAACGCCTCGCAGGGCGAGGCGTTGTGAGCTTGTAGATCGGCTATTTTCGGCAAAGAGGGAAAAACGAGCAGACCAAGTACAGAGTGAGAGTTCACTAAGTATTGATGGTTTAAGTCGTTAAATGTCTGAAAATACACATTAATATGAATCCAACATATATGAAAAGCTTTAATCTGCAACACAATTTTATGTAATATATAGTGGGGGTCCCTGCTTCATCTCTCTCTCAGTTAGGGGGTCCTTGGCCTGAAAAGGTTGAAGACCCCTGCATTACATGAACATATCACCGCTGCCCGACAGTGGTGATATGTTCTAATTTACTTTAGTTTGACATTTTCAGTACTTTTACTTCAACTCCACTACATCTCAGAGGCAAATATTATACTTGTACTCCACTGCAATTATTTGAAAAAACTTTAGTTACTAGCTACTTTTTAGATTTAGTTTATCATTACTAAACATACATAAACCACTTAAGCGCTCTATATATTTCAGGTATTTGAAAATAGCCGGTCTACAAGCTCACAGCGCGTCGCATCGCGACGCGCTGTGAGCTTGTAGACCGGCTATTTTCAAAAGATTTGTATACATTTTGAAATGGGAGATTCTGCATAATGACTACTCTTGCTTTTGGTACTTGAAGTATATTTTGATGCCAATACTTCTGTACTTTTACTCAAGTACATTTTGAATCCTGGACTTTTACTTAGGTAAAAACATTGAGTACCTTTTTCCACCACTGCTGTCGGGAAGAAACCTTATACCTCCATAGTTCACCTTTTCATGTGTTTTTACGTAAATGAATGCCCTACTTAATCGTACAAGAGTGCAGCGCAAACATAGCGGAAAAAAGCAGATCTACAAGCTGTTTAAATGATTAAAGTGAAAGTGTGTCTGTGGGTAGCATAGACACACAGAACAAATGTATCAGTAATAAATACGTTCATACAATTTCAAGGTGCTAGACGGTAGCAATATCTCCCTCGGCCAAGTGGGATTCTCCTTTAGGCTAGTGGATAAAAGTTGTTTGGCTTTAGTGTCCCTTCCAGCTCTATTCAACCAGCTCTTTATGGACGACTTGAAGTTAATAATAGAGCTAATGGACTTAAGGCTGGCAGAGAAGCCGTTCCACAGAACTGCTGCAGAGCAGCGTCGATTTCGTCGTCTAAAACTATGTCGACTACCTTTTGTCAGCGACGGAAACTAAATAAAAACTAAGCTATGATGACTAAGACTAAATATATTCACAATTTCGTCAACACATAAAATCCAGACTAAAATGTTAGTGAGGGACGAGTGGAGAAGAGATCCAGTAGAACTAAAAGGACAAGTCGTTTTATGTTTGGTTGAGCTCGGGTGTCACGCTCTGAAAATAGCAGATCTACAAGCTCACAACGCGTCGCGCTGCGACGCGTTGTGAGCTTGTAGATCGGCTATTTTCAGCATGCAACCAAGTGTAAAATCAGCCATTACGACGCCATCAAGGCACCGCCAACATACATTTTAGTCGACTAAAACTAGACACAAACTAAAACATTTCAGATGACTAAAACTAAATGGATTTTTTTCCCAAAAGACTATGACTAAAATCAAAATTTGCTGTCAAAATCAACACTGCTGCAGAGTAGGAAAAACTTTTCCTTTCCCATTCAACTTTTCAATCTGCTAGGTACAATGTCTGGTAGAAAAGCTGTATGTAGCACATCATTGACCATAGGAAACTAATTGAGGACCAGACTCTTGAGGCTAATAAAATGAGCAGGGAGAAGATGAGTTCAAACAAGACAAGAGGGAGAGAACAAAAGCAAGAGAGAGAGAGAGAGAGAGGGCAAGAGAGCGAGCAAAGCATGAGAGAGAGAGTGAAAGAGCGAGAAAATGAGAGAGAGGGAGATGGTTTATTTAAATTCCTTTAGCGCTTTAAGACCGGGAACGCGTCTGTGTCATCTTTAGATTTCTTTGGCTATTCACAAAATAGCAGATCTGCAAGCTACTGAGTGCCGCGCTACGAGCTTGTAGATCTGCAATTTTTTTTTAAAAATCGCTTCAAAGATCTACAAGCTCGTAGCGCGGCACTCGGTGCCGCGCTATGAGCTTGTAGATCTGCTATTTTTTAACACATTGAGTGCCAAACACGTAGATCTACGCGTTTGCAAATACACCCGTCGAGTGCCATAACCGCAGATCAACGTGTTGTCAATAAATAAATAAAAAAATCACATGGGGCGCTCTAACGCAACTTAGGAATGATCCGCATAGCCCGTCCGCTCCAATGATAGGATCTTGAGAAAAAGGTCCATATCTCCATATATTTTTACAGTGGTTAAAACAAGCCATTTTCGAGCAATGGCGGATCGCGTTAGAAATGTTATTGTTCCAGTCGTTAGACGGGACCCTCAACCATCACGCAGACACCCTTGCCGGTCTAAATGGATTAAAGTTTTGACTTTTTTTTTTTAAAGACGGAGCAGTGTGATGATAACAAGGTGATTGATCGCTCAGAGCGAGAATCTTAAAAAAAAAAACGACCACGGCTGATTAAAAGATCCCGGCAGTGATTGAGTGAGGCTTGTGATCGGAGCAGGAAAATGTGTGCTCTGGGCATCTTCTGACTTTCTGATTTCCTACGCTGTGTCACAAATCACTCTTTGAAGACATTTAAGTCCCTATCCCAAAAAACAGTGTTTCAAGTCGGGAGTTTGGGTTAACCCATTGAAACCGGGCACGCATCTCTGTCATTTTTTTATTTCTTTGGGCTATTCAAAAATAGCAGATCTACAAGCTCGTAGCGCGGCACTCTACGAGCTTGTCGATCGGCTATTTTTTGGAAAACTGTTGAAAAATGTGTGGAAATATTTTGTATATTTTTAAAGCAAACATTTGTAACTCAAATCTTTGCTTCTGGGGATTCTACAAATGTCTTTTAAATCCATTTTTTTTTTAAAAAACGTATGTTGCTATAATATCAGTGGTTCTCAAAAATGATATGTATTTGACCGTGGACCCCCCCCCCCCCCCCCATCTCAAAATATTTCGTTCCAGGGACCCCCAGAAAAATGTTCGCTTAGAAAATACATTCAAAGATTTGCACAAATTTTCATGATTTAAAAAAAATATAGCAGATCTACAAGTTCAAAGCGCGGCACCGACTTATATCTGGTGCTAATATCTGCTATTTTTGAATAGCCAGAGAAATCTTAAAATGACACAGACACGTTCCCGGTCTTAAAGGGTTAACAACTGGAAGGCGGGTCGTGTGAGGATATGGGGAGGGGGGGGGGCGAATTTGACATGCCTGCTAAAGCCTTTCACACAGAACCTTGAATTGTGCGTGAGTGAGGCTGAACCAAACACTGCGGGGCCAGCAGATAAGCCTGTCTAAAAACGGAGTAAGCCTGTGAAATCGTTTTTTTGGCCGTGAGGAACAAAAAGAAAGATAGATATTTTTTCCACTTTTTTTCTTTTAATAACATGTGAATCCTCCTAGTCTCTCAAGACAGACTTTAAACAATCTTCACACACCACAGACAGTTTGTCATTCTGCGGTAAAAGTCGAGAACAAGGAAACTGGCATCTGCTCCGAAAGGGTATTCGACCAATCATGACGCGGTGCGTATGAAAATATATTAACCCTGTTGAACGCCATATGCTTTGCTGGCCAGGGAGTGGGACCCCCAAGGCCTCTGTGCTTGAGCCCCCTCCTTTTCACCCTATACACCAAATCTCTTCACTACAATATCACTGAAGTTTGGGTCCTGGGGGGAGACACAAAAGGCGGCTTTCCATATGCATGGCCTCACCCTACCCCACACCACACCACACCGCCCACTTGTGCCTTGGTTTCCACTACAATGAAGTGGGTAGAGTGGTGTGTAAGTGGTACTAAACTGGTGCCTAAAAGGTACCCAGTCCTGGGTAGGTCTGACCTAGGCCAAGCTGGGCCACGTGCACAGGTGATTTGCATTTGTATACAGGACAGTTGGCCACTCACCTACATTCCATTGTTAGGCAAAAATCTACATTACAAATGAGTGTATATGACCGGAGTCTGCTACTCATACCTGTGGATTTGAGCAGGGGTACTTTTGTGTAATGGAAACGGTAGATATTTTGATGCGGTGTGGTGTGGTGTGGTGTGGTGTGGTGCTTAAGCTGCAATGGAAAGGGGGCTTAAATGTAGATCCTCCCAACAGAAAAAGATGGACGTGTACCTTCTTCAGTTTGCTCTGGTCGTCCTTGTAGGTGATCATGAGGGCCAGGGCCAGGTCTCCCTTCTCTCTCCTGGTCCCCTCACACAGCAACGGATGCTCCGCTTCGCTCACCGTCGTCTTCATACCTTCACACAGAGACAGAGGTGAATGAAAACGCTTTATCAGGGACGATAATCCCTTGAGATGAAGGTGTCGCCTTTGTCGAGAGCTTCCTAAAGACGACAGTACAGTGTGATCACACTTCAAACTCAATATGGAACATCAACATCAACGAGAGTACCAAGAAATAGGAAATGTGACGAAGATCTCGGCAATAGCATACACAACATACTGTAGTTATGATCAGTGGTGGAAAAGGTGCTCACATTTTTTTGTTAAGTAAAATTACTGCAATGTAGTAATACTCTGTAACTAAGAAAGTCATAAAAATCATAAAAATGCATGAAAAACTTTTGAAAAGAGCCATCTACAAGCTCACAATGCGTCCCATCGTGACACATTGTGAGCTTGCAGATCTGCTATTTTTAAATGGCTGAAATGTATATAGGGCTGAAGTGGTTAATGCATGTTTTGTAATAATAATCTAAATCTAAGTAACTAGTAAAGTGAAATCTAAGTAACTAGTAACTAAAGGTTTCAAATAATTGTAGTGGAGTAAAAGCCTCTGCGATGTAGTGGAGTAGAAGTAAAAGTACAGCAAATTGGAAATACTCCAGTAAAGTCAAAATATAATGTACTTGAGTAAATGTACTTAGTTACTGTTGTTCCACCACTGGCTATGATTAATTATAGACAGAGAGAGTTGTAAAGAAAAGGGGGAAGAGAGACTGTTGGCATCAAAGACTGTCAGTGATGAGAGTAGAACGGATCACAGTGATGACAATTTACAATGTAGGCATTCAGCAGATTCTCTTTATCCTTACAGTAAGCAAGGTAAACAAACACACATACATCAAACGCAGAGAGACAGTGTAGTGCCTCAGTAATCTAAGATCAAAGGTAAACCAATAACCCATCATCGGTCTAAACAATACACTATCAAAAAATAATTATAACCTCTACATTGAAACGATAGGATTCCAGGTAAACCAATGAACCTAGCATCCATCTAAATAAACACATTTAATTGGAAATCAGTGGTTCTCAACCAGTGGTCCGAAGACCACCAGTGGTCCTTGGGGGGGAGGTACCAGGGGGTCCCCAGCAAAATGTGTTCACCGTCCGTCATTTTAACCACTTTAGCTTTGGCTATTCAAAAATAGCAGATATACAAGCTCATAGAGTGCCGCGCTATGAGCTTGTAGATCTGCTATTTTTGAAAGATCTTCAAAATGTGTGCAAATCTTTGAATATATATATATCTTTTAAAGCGAGCATTTTTATCTCAAACCTTTGCCTCTGGGGGTCCCTGGCACAAAACATTTTCAGATGGGGGTCCGCGGCCAAACGTAAATCAATTTAGGGGGTTCTTGGCATGAAAAAGGTTGGAGTAAATCACAGTATTTCTTCCTCCACCGACAATTATGCAAAATCAAAAACTTGGAGGCGGCCAAGGCTGCGTCAGTCAATGACAACGATCAATGTGGTCTCACGGTAGGTTCCATTTATTTGACAGCTAGCGGTGCCGCTAATTGACAAGATGCAGGAGAAGCCAGAAGTTTTAGCACCTAATAATGGAGTCGGCACTGCATTATTGAGTTATCGCGTCTGCGCAGCAGCAACAGAGCATTAGCATTCTTACCGAGCGCGGCGACCGCGGCCTCGAAGCCCAGCTCCTCGTCCCCCGGCATCTCGTTGTTTCGGTTCCGGCTGGGCGGACGGGAGCCCGTCGGGGACACCACTGCACAAACAACAATGAGGAAAAAGTGCAAACGGGCCAAATGTTAATGACAGGAAGTCCCATTTGTACTGAAAATCGGACAGACAGGCAGGCACAGGGAACGGGGGAGACGCAGTGCATGCTGCACGCACGCACGCACGCACACACACACACACACACACACACACACACACACACACACACACACACACACACACACACACACACACACACACACACACACACACACACACACACACACACACACACACACACACACACACACACACACACACACACAAAACTAAAAAATGTATAATTAAAATATCAACACTTAACACTATCATCATTCTTAGCATTATCAATACTTAAAGGTAGGGTAAGTGATATGCTGTATATATATATTTTTTTTGTTAAAGGCATTGTAGGGAACATTAAGCCTAAATTTAAAAAATATGCATATATATATTTTTTGCATTTTCTCCCCTCTATCAGCCCCTATATAATGATGCTGGGGTGTTTTCCTTCATTGAAACACAGTCCTCTGTCTGAAATCCGTATTTTCCCTTCTGTTTATGTTCATGTTGTTTATGTCCGGGTCGTAAATTAACGCACGCATGTGCGTGTCCGTGCGCGTCCGTGCCCGTATCAACTTTTTACTTTCGGTTTTAAAACGCTCTCAAACTTCTTTTTTGAGGCACATAATTTACTTTTAAAAAATCGTTTGGATAGAATTTAGTTGTTTAGCTTCATATATGTGGTCAATTTATCATGAAAGAGCCTATTTAAAAATATAAATTCAGAGAACCGTAGGGTCGGGCATTTCCGCGAATTGTATCCGCATAAGGCAACCTATTTTGGGCATGACTCATTTAAAAAGTCCGCCCTGCGTCACCCCCTGGTGGTCGGGGAAAAGAACTGCTGGAGGGGCGGTGTTTGACAACAGTTTTTTTCTTTGATTATGTCTGAACTCCCTACAATGCCTTTAAAGTACTATATTCTGATAAGTAATCATTGCTACAGAGCGTTTGTTCGGTCACAGGGGTCTCTCCAGCTCTTTAGTAAACAGAATATAGTTCATTTTCAGGTAGGTGACAACATTTAAGCCAATCAGGAGAGAGCACTGAAAATGCATTTTCTGTTTAATAAAGAGCTGGAGAGACATGGGAGACTCCTTTTACTGAACAAACACTCTATAGCGATGAGTACTATCAGAATATAGAGCTATTTAACACTTATTTTAACCAAAGTAAATCACTTACCCTACCTTTAACACTAACAACACGTTTAACACTATGAACAGTCTTAAAAACAAAATATACTTTGTAATTACTAAAGCAATTTTAAAAGTATGTACATTTGTACACTTTCAGAGTTATGGGGGTCCTTGAAAATTGGAACTATTGGCCTATAGGATCCACAGCACATCACAGAGTCGGTGCTTACCTGGTGTACACAGCACGTCAAAGATGAAGCTGGCCAGCATGAGGGGCAGCACGGGCCGGTAGTCGCAGAAGTTGCCGTCTCGCAGCTGCTCGGCGCGGTCTCTGATGGCGGTCATCTCCACCACGCCCAGGGGGATCTTCTTCAACAGAGCCACCACCTCCGACTCCTGGTAGGCCAGCTTCACCTGACAGGACACATACAAAAGACATTCAGCAGACGCTCTTATATCCAGAGCGACTTACAAGCAGTGGTGGAAAAAGTCCCCAAATTCTTTACTTAAGTAAAAGTACCAATACTGCAATATCGAAATACTCTGTTACAAGTAAAAGTCCAGAATTCAAAATGTACTTGGGTAAAAGTACAAACAGTATTGGTATCAAAATGTACTTAAAGTGCCAAGTACTAAAATATTTGAAAATAGCCTATGTATAGAATAGGGCTAAAGTGGTTAATGTATGTTTTATAATATAATAATTTATATCTGAAAACTAACTAGTAACTAAAGTTTTCAAATAATTGTACTGGAGTAAAAGTAGAATATTTGCCTCTGAGATGTAGTGGGGTGGAAGTAAAAGTATTGGAAATTGGAAATACTCAAGTAAAGTACAAAGACCTCAAAATTGTACTTAAGTACAGTACTTAAGTAAATGTAATTAGTTACTTTCCACCACTGCTTACAAGTGCGGAAAGAAAAGGGGTGGAGTCTGAAGAGGCGAGTCTTTAGGCTACAGCAGAAGAATTGGGTCAGGGTCTGCAGTTCTGACTGCAATGGGGGATTTATTCCACAGTTTGGGATCCAGGACCAGAGTGTCCGCCCTGACCTCGGCCGGGTCTTACCAAAGACTATAAAAATGGTACCCAATGTAAGTCCCTGCGACATACTAGTGACATACAAGGACGTGTGGAGCGTTGTCCAGGGTGTTTTAGGGAAGGGAGAAGAGTCTAGGACGTGTGGAGCGTTGTCCAGGGTGTTTTAGTGAAGGGAGAAGAGTCTAGGACGTGTGGAGCGTTGTCCAGGGTGTTTTAGAGAAGGGAGAAGAGTCTAGGACGTGTGGAGCGTTGTCCAGGGTGTTTTAGGGAAAGGAGAAGAGTCTAGGACGTGTGGAGTGTTGTCCAGGGTGTTTTAGAGAAGGGAGAAGAGTCTAGGACGTGTGGAGCGTTGTCCAGGGTGTTTTAGTGAAGGGAGAAGAGTCTAGGACGTGTGGAGCGTTGTCCAGGGTGTTTTAGTGAAGGGAGAAGAGTCTAGGACGTGTGGAGCGTTGTCCAGGGTATTTTAGAGAAGGGAGAAGAGTCTAGGACGTGTGGAGCGTTGTCCAGGGTGTTTTAGTGAAGGGAGAAGAGTCTAGGACGTGTGGAGCGTTGTCCAGGGTGTTTTAGTGAAGGGAGAAGAGTCTAGGACGTGTGGAGCGTTGTCCAGGGTATTTTAGAGAAGGGAGAAGAGTCTAGGACGTGTGGAGCGTTGTCCAGGGTGTTTTAGTGAAGGGAGAAGAGTCTAGGACGTGTGGAGCGTTGTCCAGGGTGTTTTAGTGAAGGGAGAAGAGTCTAGGACGTGTGGAGCGTTGTCCAGGGTGTTTTAGAGAAGGGAGAAGAGTCTAGGACGTGTGGAGCGTTGTCCAGGGTGTTTTAGAGAAGGGAGAAGAGTCTGGGACGTGTGGAGCGTTGTCCAGGGTGTTTTAGTGAAGGGAGAAGAGTCTAGGACGTGTGGAGCGTTGTCCAGGGTGTTTTAGAGAAGGGATAAGAGTCTAGGACGTGTGGAGCGTTGTCCAGGGTGTTTTAGTGAAGGGAGAAGAGTCTAGGACGTGTGGAGCGTTGTCCAGGGTGTTTTAGTGAAGGGAGAAGAGTCTAGGACGTGTGGAGCGTTGTCCAGGGTGTTTTAGAGAAGGGAGAAGAGTCTAGGACGTGTGGAGCGTTGTCCAGGGTGTTTTAGGGAAGGGAGAAGAGTCTAGGACGTGTGGAGCGTTGACCAGGGTGTTTTAGGGAAGGGAGAAGAGTCTGGGACGTGTGGAGCGTTGACCAGGGTGTTTTAGTGAAGGGAGAAGAGTCTAGGACGTGTGGAGCGTTGTCCAGGGTGTTTTAGAGAAAGGAGAAGAGTCTAGGACGTGTGGAGCGTTGTCCAGGGTGTTTTAGGGCAGGGAGAAGAGTCTAGGATGTGTGGAGCGTTGTCCAGGGTGTTTTAGGGAAAGGAGAAGAGTCTAGGACGTGTGGAGCGTTGTCCAGGGTTTTTTAGTGAAGGGAGAGGAGTCTAGGACGTGTGGAGCGTTGTCCAGGGTGTTTTAGAGAAGGGAGAAGAGTCTAGGACGTGTGGAGCGTTGACCAGGGTGTTTTAGAGAAGGGAGAAGAGTCTAGGACGTGTGGAGCGTTGTCCAGGGTGTTTTAGAGAAGGGAGAAGAGTCTAGGACGTGTGGAGCATTGTCCAGGGTGTTTTAGAGAAGGGAGAGGAGTCTAGGACGACGTGTGGAGCGTTGTGGAGACGTGAACATTTGTGTCTGGTTGAAGACCAGGAGTGCTGCGGCATCATTCTGGATCATGTGGAGGGGCTTCAGTGGGCATGCCGGGAGGCCAATAAGGAGGGAGACGAGATGACTTGAAGCCTGGGCACACTCACTAACTATAGGGCTGGGCGATATGACTTGAAATCAATATCACAATTATGTCAAACTTTTGCCTCGATTCAGATGAATGGACAATGAAAAAAAATGTGAAACTAGGTCTCTGCTGTGTGTGTGTGTGTGTGTGTGTGTGTGTGTGGGGGGGGGGGGTACTATGCCTGTCACAATTATTACATAATCGTCTGATCGCAATTATTTGAGATAATCGCAATTATTTTTTGCATAATCGTCATAATCGTTTCCATGTGGAAAAAGGTTCACACATTTTCAAATATTTTTTAAAAATATTTTAGTTATTTATCATATCTACGTACCTCCAGGGCCTTGGTGGAGGAAGGGTGTGTGTGTGTGTGTGCGTGTGTGTGTGTGTTACCTCCAGGGCCTTGGTGGAGGCAGGAGGCCTCTGCAGCTCCAGGGAGAACATGCCGGTGCTGAAGGCCAGGTTGTGGAGCTCCAGCCGCTCGCTGAGCACGGTGAGCAGGAAGGCAGCTTTGGACAGAGTGTTGGTGGCCACCTGCGTCTGGCGGCTGGTCGACACTTTGCTCTTCTTACCCTGAACGACGCGGAGCAGGGTTATTGGAGAATAGCATTCGTTTTCACTAGTTGTTTTTCGTTTTCATTTTCTGTTTAAATGAGTTTTTAACCCATTAAGACCTGAGGCGATTCTTTAAAAAAATTCTAAATCTTAACAGTTTTTGGAAAAAAATCCCCCAAAAAAAAGTCAAGATTTTTCAAAAATAGCAGATCTACAAGCTCATAGCGCGGCACTCGGTGCCGTGCTATGAGCTTGTATATCTGCTATTTTTGAATAGCCAAAGACATCTAAAGTGACACAGATGCGTTCCAGGTATCAATGGGTTAATGTGGGTTTGCTAGTTCAGTTTAGTTTGTATTATTCTAAAAAAATATATACTAATACTACCACCATTGGTTCAAATAACTTTTTATTTATTAACCAGTTAAACCCTCTAGACTAAGTAAACTGGTCTGTACCCCGAGTTGTCTCTGTCTCTGTACTTGGACGGCTTTTTGTCTGTCTACACCAAATATCTAATAGCCCGATCTACAAGCTCACAACTCTGTGACGCCTTGTGAGCTTGTAGGTCGACATTTTTTTGGCTAATGTTCCCCACGGAATATGGATGCTAAAATAATTCCCGGATAGTAGCTATTTAAAACATAGAACTGCTGACCTGCCCCAACAATGACCACGCTCAGAGAGTGTGCGTCAAACACAAATCAAAGGAGTTCTTGTTGTGTGTGTGTGGTTGCACCTTGGTCTGTGGCTGTTCCACCTTCAGGTCGGGGGGATTGGCCAGGAGGTCTCCCGCAAGTTCCACCGCCAGCCTGCAGGCCTCGTTGCTGTAGCCGTGAGCGTGGAGCGCCTCGGCGCACGCAAACAGCACCTGGGACGCAGCGACGCAAAAACACAGCGGTCACACACGGTTATGCCCAATATTTATTACACAGTCCAGTGCTTTCATCCTAATGTAGGCCTCTGTCGTACTCGTTTCTCAGCTTTTTACAGGTTGACGCTTCATTTGAAATGATTGAACTTTGCCAAAGGAATAGGCTCTATGTACAGCAGCCATATTATCACTTCCTTCACAGGTGTTACCAATGACACTAATGAAGGCTCTGTTCCATTTAGTCTAGCACAGTGGTTTCCACGACCCCCATAACTCTGAGAGTGTACAAATTTGTACACTCTCAGAGTTACACACACGTAAGGGGCCATTTGGAAGCCCATGAGGGTCCCTGGACCCCAACTGTAGACCCACTGGTGTAACAGAGTGTTTCCAGTGAGCCAACATGCACAATATCAGCACCCTGACTCTGTTTGCCCATGAATGGAACAGAGCCTTCGTTAGTATCATTGGTAACACCTGTGAATGTCTTCATAATATGGCTGCTGTGAATAGAGCCTATTGAAGAGTTTGCACACTGTAAAAAAAGTCTGAAAAGTCCGAAAAGTGACGCGTTGAGCACACTGCTCTTCTTCAGATACAATGACATTTGGAAGTATTTGAAGAAGATATCTCTGCTGTCGGGCTGAAACCAGCTAACTCCAAAATGTAAAATGTTCAGTAAATTACAAAAACTAAAAAAAAGTGGAGTTAGGAGGTTTTGTTCATCATTGATAAGAACAGCTGAATGGACCTCCAAGCTCACAATGAGGTTGGAGGTCAAAAGGGGGTGGAGCCTGGAGTCAGCAAAACCAGCTAACTCCACCCCCCTTTGGTGGAGTTAGCTGGTTTAGCATAAAGTTTGAGAATCCAATGTAGTTAGCTGGTTTTTAATACTTTTCATTGGTTAAATATGTTTATGTAAATGGTGTTCAATAGAACTGATTTATGTTTTTTTTTTTTTTTAATGGAGTTAGCTGTTTTCTGCCCGACAACAACGATATGCTTTTTTGAATGTTGCTACAACCTCAAACCAAAAGAAGCTGAGAAAAAAAGGCTCTCAAAGTCATTGAGGTTTTTCCACACTTCTGGCAGCCGGGTAATGGGTGTGAACAATAGATGGTAAACTCCACCCCTAACCGCCCCTAACCTATCAGGGTGGTGATCTGTAGCTGAACCAGAGAAAAATATCCACACATTAGCCAAAGACAGTGCAGATGTAAACGTTGGCTTGACATGTTAATGTGCACCTCGGTCCCCAGATCTATCGCACAACGGAAATAGCTCGTGAGCTTGTAGATCGGCTATTTTCGGCAAGCGAAACGGTGTTTCAGAAGGGACTCCAGACTTTCTTGGCTGTACTGTGGTAGCTTGACAAGTGACAACCACGGATATAGAACTGTTAGATATGAAACCGGCATGCTAATTAGCATGTACGTATGCCAGTGTGTTCCTTTCTTAAAATAAAGTTGATTAGAAGTCACATGCTGTTCTTTCAAAGTATTTCGGTATCTTCCATTCATTTGCAACTTCCTGGTTTGTGCCGTCAGTCACAAATATACTGTTATTAAGACTAAGAGCTGTTTTAATTGGGATATATGTGTATGATATTCATGTTGCCGTATTTGGTAACCACATTGGTGCCATATTTTCTAGAAAAGCCAGGCAAGGCCGTAATTTACCATGATTTTTACAACGGCTAATTGAGGCACGCCACTCTCTTCCTACTCTGTCTACTAGCTAGGGTGTGGATCCTTTAGGATTTTAACCATTCCCTCTAAATGGTCCGATTCCTTAGCGGTTTCCTTTAACCATTCCTATATTTTTTTTAAATCAATATAATTTTTGATAAATAGAATTGTCAAAGTGAGGTCCAGAGACCCTCTGGGTTACTTGAGGGGGTTCCAAATGGACCTTACAGGTCTGTTAGTCTGAGAGTGTACAAATTCAGAGTCAATGGTTCTAATTGTATAGCAGACATGAAGTCCACATACCAAGCTCTGACAGTGTGATAAAAAACGGCTCTACAAACGGTTCCAGAATCTGATGGAACAAATTGCGGATCCTCGATGTTGGATCCAGTTCCTCTGGTTCCAGATCCCAAACCTACTTCTTTTTGCCTCTTAGCCGTGGTAAAATCACGGTAAACCACGGCCTTGCGTGGCCAGAACACACTCAGCAGTAATGTAGTAAACTCCTCCGTACAGTAATGTATAGTAAAACTCCTCCCGTACCTCCATGCGTCCCTCTTGCTCCAGAGGTTTGATCCCGGCGAAGATGTCGGGCTCCTCCTCCTGGTGCACGTCGGCCACGCCGCGGTCCTGTCCGTCCTCCGAGGCGGCGTTCACGTAGTACGCCTGGTAGTCGTCCTCGCCGCCGCCGCCGCCGCCCCCAGCCGCCACCGGCCCCACAGCGGCCACAGCAGCTGTGGGGGCGGCAGGTTTCCCAGCAGGTTTCCCAGCGGTGGCAGAGGGGGTGGCCCCCGAGGGCCCGCCGCCGCCGGCCTCGTCCGGGAGGGGGTCCTCCGTCTCTATCAACTCCTCCTCCTCCTCCAACTCCTCCTCTTCGTCCTTGGTGTCGTCCAGTTCCTCCGCCTCCAGCTCCACCCCCTTGTCGTCGTCGGCGGAGGAGGAGGCGGTGTCCGTGACGACCAGCACCGTCGTCGTCGACGGGTCCTTGTTGTTGGGCGGGAAGCAGGGCGGGGGGGGCGGGAGCTCGGCAGCCCCGCCCCCCGGGACGAGGGGCGGGGCCGCCGCCGCCGGGGCGTGGCCGGCGACCCGCTTGGCGTCGAACATCTTGGAGGTGTTCCCACTCCCTCCTCCTCCCCCACTGTAATAATAATACTTTGTTTATATAGCAACTGTTTTTCGAACCCAAACCCTTTAAACAATGTTAGAATATGGGTTACAATACATAAAATCAATACCTAAACATTTGAACTATATTTAAATGAAACAAGTACAAACAAGGTTTAAATCAGATGCACCAAGCTCCAGCTATTTGGGGATTAAAAAGGCTTTTATTTGTGAAAAGAAATAATAATTATAGTAATAAATATAGGGTTCTTAAAGTTCTTAAAGCAGAACATAAATGGCAGAAATAGCAGATCTACAAGCTCAACGTGTCGCAATGCGACGCCTTGTGAGCTTGCAGAAATAGCAGATCTACAGGCTCACAACGCGTCGCATTGCGAGCTTGTAGATCTGCTATTTCTGCTCTCTTTGAAAATGTGTGAAAAGGTGCAAACAAATCAATTCATGCAGATGAATGGGAACGATTGTGCCAATTACTCAAAAAAAAATCACACCCAGTGTGAAGAGAGTGGTGCCTTTACGTGTTTTTACTCATTTTAACATATTTTACGTATTTTTACTCATTTTAAGTATTTTTACTCAGTTTAAGTATTGTTACTCAAAAGTGTGTGTGTGTGTGTGTGTGTGTGTGTGTGTGTGTGCGCGCGCGTGTGTGTGTTGCACTCCTGTTTGTGTATAATTAGTGTAACTGGTTGCATCTGTGTGTTGCAATCAGCCACAGCTGTTGAGGTCATGGTGAGTTCGTGCTCAAACATACGCAACGACAGGCTCAAACATACACAGGCTCAAACATACACACGGACAAAGTCAGACAAAGGAGTGGTTAGCACCACTCAAAAAACAATGACAGATCAGATGATTCATGTCATAATAATTGTGACTTTGTACCTGTACTTGCGCGGCTCTCGGAGCAGCGGGCTGGGGGAGGGCAGCATCTCGGGCGGAGGGGGCATGAAGTCGAAGGTGTTGCTGGCCTCGGCGCCCAGAGCCAGGCTGGAGCCGTCGTCCAGGCTCAGCTCCGCCATGTCCGGCTCCAGAGAGCTGTTTGAGGATTGAGTTGAACGTTACGTTACACATTACATAAGCTAAATGAAATCTCACTCACTGAAAATGCGTGTCAGGCCTAAGTGCTAATTTGGGATGTGTGAGAGGAGCCCCCCCCCCCCCCCCCCCCACCCCACACTAGCGCTCCGTTTCCTAAACAATTAGCACCACATGAAGAATTGTGATATGTATATTTTTTTCTCACACAGAACCAGGAGATAACCCGATCCAAAGATTTACTGCTGTTTAAAGTATTTGGGAACAAGCCTATATCTCGGCTCCTGTGTTTTACTATGTATTCTTGCTATTTTCAACGGCGTATAACAAGCAGACGAGAGATCACAATGACATTTTTTTACCCTCCGTGATTATCGGCCATTTTTTCGGGCTAAATTCAAGTCAACTATAATAGGTATAACATTCCGACCAACCTGTCCTCACTGCTGGTCCGCCGCTTGGCGCTGGCGTGCTTACCGCCGCCGCTTCCTCCTCCTCCACCGCCACCTCCTCCCGACACCCCCGACCCCAAGCCCCCTCCGGACACGCCCCCCTTCCCTCCGTTCTGGGTCATCTTCGCCTTGCCCCCGGCGGAGGACGAACTGGAGCCGCCGGCTCCTTTGAACATGACTTTACCTCCGGCTCCTCCTCCTCCTCCGTCGTCCAATGAGAGGCTGACGCCTCCTCCGCCCAGGCGCACCAGGACCCCGCCCCCTCCGCCGCCCGTGGACAGCCCCCCGCCTCCCTTCCTCTTGCTGCTGCTGCTGCCGCCGCCGCTCAGGAGGGTCTCCTTGGGGCGGACCGCCACCTCCTGCTGCTGCTGGGGGGAGTGGCCGCTGCTACGGCCGCCGCCTCCTCCGCTTCCCCCTGCCTCGGAGGGGTCTCCGCTGCCTCCCAACAGGGCCGCCTTGGCTCCTCTCTGGACGGGCAGACAGACAGACAGACATACAGAGAGACACGTGTTGCTTTCTATTCAGGAACAGGTGTGTTAGTCAAGTACTTGTTTTCATAGGCTCTATGCAAAGCAGCCATATTGGCCCCTTACGGTTGTTTTAACTCTGAGAGTGTACAAATGGAACCAAATGGACCCTTTACGGGTCCATTTGGTTCCATTTGTGCACTCTCAGAGTTATGGGTGTCCTTGAAGTTAAAAAGGGTTCAGAACCACTTTGCCACACTAAATGGAACAGAGCCTTCATCAGTGTCATTGGTAACACCTGTGAAGGCGGTAAAGAAGTGGCCCAATTTCTTGCCAACACGGCTGCTGTGCAGAGAGCCCATTTGGTTTAACACTTTACAGATCACCGCGTACTACGGGTATGAGGAGGAAAAACACTGGCTATCTGGCTAAAATATACTTGAATTCAAGGGTAGGATAGGGATAGGATAGGAACAAAACTATTTTTTTCTCCAAGTTTCAATTTGCAGTGTGTGTGAGTCCCTGTACCAAGAAGAGGGGGAGAGATGGACCAGGTACTTTTAAAACGCGAGGCTTTCTGGATTCAGACCCTTAAAACCCTTACCCCGTTTGGCCTAAATGTAGATTTTGACCTTAAATCGTTTTTATAAAAATTAAAACATATTTTTGTATAAATACCCTTTTAACTATCCTCACATCAGAGGCTCAGAATTATATAGGGGACATGAATAAAATTCAGGACATGTTATTTGTTTATTTCTTTACCTTTTTTGACTGTATCTGATTCCTACATTAATGTGTACTGCAAAGATTGTTTTTGTATTCTATTGATTTTCTTCTCTGTATGTTGCTATTTTCTTTATTACATGCATGCATGTGCTAAACAAAACCTCATATTTACTTGTCAAAATGGGCAAGGAACTAAAACTTCCAGACATTCACCAGTAGAGTGGTTAGTCATGTGGTATAATCCCTACTTAATTATTCAGGAATGTGAAACCGCACCTGATCCTGATGGCGCATCACTGGGACATGGCCCATTCCGAACCCGTGTCCTTCAAGTTCAAATGTGATTGGATGTATTACTCTTAGGCACCATTTAACACATCGGGTGCCAGCATTTTTTCATAACAACTTACCGTGGGTGCCAGCATTCTCCCCATTGACTGCGCTTTGCTGTTTACAAGCAAATCCGTGCGTTAAAAGCAAATCCACGCAAAAAAAAGCATCGATTCATGTTGTGCCATGAGCCTGGCTACAGGCTGGAACCATAACATTCCCCTCGCGGGTTACAACGGGGGGGGGGATCGCGCATCGCGCATGACCGTTTTTCCCCACAGGAAACAGATTCGGAGATATAGGCGTTTCAAAGTAGGAAATAGACAGGAAGCGGATGGGGAAAATAAAAGTGTTTCCGGTGAGCGATCTGGCACTTCCTTCGCAGGATTACAATGGGTGCTCCCAGAGCTGCTCTAGCCCCGCCCGCGCGGATAAAAACGAAAAAAACAAAAAGACTGAAATCACGGTTCAGACCGTGAACGGCACCGAAGCTTCGGAACCGGAACTATGTAAACACACGGTTCAGACCGTGTTTGGCACCTGATGTGTTAAATGTCACTTGAATGTTGCTCTGCATATACCCTGATGAAGGCACTTGTGCCGAAACGTTGGTAACTTTTTACTCTGCGTCCTCTAATAAATTGGCACTTTGGTTATAACGGTGTGTGCGGACACTTTTTGTCTTTTGACAATTCACCTTTAGACTAGACACTATAAGGATCTGGTGTGCGTAGCACCTTTTTGCACAGTGTGTGTGAGTGTCACAAAAGTAGTAGTTCACACTTTTTAAATAATGAAAAAGGAATGGTTTTGGATATAAAAGGTTTCACCTGTTTTTTCAGAAAACTTAGGTTAGGATTTAGAAGGCGTTTTGAAAATCGGCCTCAGGTCTTAATGGGTTAAAGGGATAGTTCACCGCGAAAATGTCTTTTTTCTATCGATTACACACCCCATGGATGGAGACTTGAATTCATAGATTTCTTTTTTTGTTTTTGTCGCATTCCTAAGCCAATACTTTGATGACTGGCGGCTAGAGGTGTAACATTATAGTAACTGCATCGAAAAATCATTTTGAATATTCAACGATCTACTATATCGATATGCAGACAGCAAAATATCGTATCGCATCGAATCGTTTTGCAATGCAAATAATCAATTTTATCATTACTAAGTACTTTTAAGAAGAAAAAGAGAAAGAGGGGTTTATATCCAGTATCCAGGTATTTATTTTTCACACAGAATCTTTCGGTAAATAAACAGTTACTGTATCGATTTCAAATCATTGAATGGAATCGTATCGTTCTAAACGAACCTGTCCTGTATCGTTCATGTATCGTATCGACTAAATCACTGAATCGAAACGTATCGTAATCGTTCTAAATTAACCTGTATCGTTCATGTATCGTATCGACAACCAAGTATCGTGATACGTATCGAATCGTTGTTAAAACATATCGTTGCACCCCTACTGGCGGCGGCTCCGGTAGGAGACTCAAAGTGTCAACTTTGAGTTAGCATTAGCATTAGCATTTTGTAGCATTAGCAACATTAGCATCTTTCCGCCGGTCATCAAATTAGTGGCTTAGCAATGCGACAAAATTAAAACAAACTCCACGAATTCAAGGGGTGTGTAATCGATAGAAAAAATAAGTCATTTCGGGGGTTGAACTATCCCTTTTAGACAAACAAACGAACCGACCTCTCTCTGCTGCTGCACGCTCCGGGCCCAGCAGAAGGAGGCGGCGCTCTTCTTGTCGGTGGAGCAGTAGGTGATGCCGGGCAGCGGGTAGGCCACCTCCCAGTTGAAGTAGCACGACTCCACGGCCGGCTTGAAGCCCTGGAACAGCTTGTCCAGGGACTTGCGGTGCTGGCCCCGCTTCACGATCTCGATGACCTTCAGGTGCCACTGCTTCAGCTGGACCGCCAGCTCCAAGCGCCTGGCCGGAAAGAAAGGGAGGGAGACAGCTGGTTGGTTGATTGGATTTATAAAAACGTATGTTTCTATATCAGTGGTTCTCAAACTTTTTCATGTCAAGGACCCCCAAAATGATATGTATTTGGCCATGGACCCCCATCTCAGAAAATGTTGTTCCAGGGACCCCCCAGAAGCAAAGATTTGAGTGAAAAATTATCGCTTTAACACATTCCATGCCAGAGGTTAATCTCATAATGTACTCACCAGTGCCAACGTTTTATTGTTGTTTTTTTGTTTTTTTCACGTCGCCATAGACCTTGTTAAAATCCTTAAGATTGAGCTCTGCACTGTTTGTAAACATCGCGGAGATCTCCCTGCTTCGACCAGTGAAAACCACGTGTCAAACGGAGCCGCCATGTTGTAGTTAGAGCGGTTTATGTTAAACAGTGATCAGCGAGGAGAAAAACTACAAAGAGAAAATGGCGTTTCAGTTTCGTCATTAGAACGGAGGCCGACGGGATCGGCAAAACCGGATCCCGAATAATTCCGTTTCCGGTGGTGCTACAATGAAATGTGCCGTATCGAAAATTGAAAAAAGTGCAATTTGAACTTTTTTTCGGAAAAAGTACCACTTCGCGTAGGTCTACGCGACTGGCACGTGGCGGCTTTAAATAGGTTCGCGTAGATCTACGCGACTGGCACTCAATGTGTTAAAAGAATACATATATTCACGTAAAAAGTTTAAATATGGAGATATGAGGTTTCTGCCCGACAGCCCGACGATCTTCTCGCTGACTTTCCGTTGAAAAGTGCCTGTGAATCTGTCACTTTGTGGCAGAGTGCGAGCGCAGCGTCAGACGTGTAATTAGTGAGTGAGTTAATGAGCTAGCCTGCAGCTTGTTCATTTTCTAGACAAGGATGCTTGTCAGGGCACCTTAGGAGAGAGGAGATGTAAACAAGGCATTGATTATTCTACTCCAGTCCCAACATATAAACAAGTACACACACACACGCGCACACGCGTGCGCATATGAACAAAGCTGTGTATCTCCATGTGTGGCTGTTTGGTTGTATGGAAATGCATGAATATACCCATGCACCTCTGCATGCATAAATACATATTTTTACGTTCAGTTAAATTAACACGTAGGAGCCCCGAAAGCCTTTCTATGATAAACAAAAGGTCAGTATTCTCTGATTAAGACGGAAGTGAACCAGATGAGTTTGGTGGAGTCGCTCCAGTCAACTCCCAATAAAAGCTGACCTTGGATGGGAGAAATACCAACAATACAAAACAAGGTCGGGTAGACGGGGGAAAGAGACAGAGAGAGAGAGAGATACAGAGAGAGAAAGGAAGGGAGGGAGGGAGGGAGGGAGGGAGGGAGAGAGATAGAGAAACAGAAATCACAAAAGACATCCCAGTAAAAAATACGGGTCCATTCTGAAACAAAATGATCAACAGAGCGGAAAATAAAGTCCCAGATGCTCAGAGGCTACAAATATACAACACAAAGGAACAGCCAGGGAGCCACCGGTGAATGCAAAAGATGATTTTTATGTTAGTAAACTGTACCAGGTGCCCAAAAACATCTAAATTTAGTATACAGACAGACGCTAAAGAAAAGCTACAGTAGGAAGAACTATTCCAATATCCTTCCATACAAACTACAGCACCTTTCACACCAAGCACGATAACCATAATTATAAATGTGTCATTTTAGAAATGGTTCTAACTGAAGTGGATGGCAGCGTCCACACCACAACTATAACCACAATGATAGTCATAAACAATATAGTTTGGATCACTTTCCGAGTGATTTTATGAACGATAGAAACGCTGACAGCCAATCAAAATCAATCAGAAGGATTTTGTTAACAACAGAGAAGATTAGGAATAGCGAACACCAACAGCTAGGCTAGCAGGCATTACCTCAGATAGGCTACAACTATCTCGCCTCCTTATAATTAATAATCAGTCAGACTATCCATATGCTATCGCATGCGTCTTTCAGAACCACAGAGACGGAGACCTCTCTCCCCCCCCTCCATGCGAGCTCTGACATTGGACTGTGCAGTGTGTATTTGTGCCACCGTTTACAGAACAGATCGTTCATCATCGTGGACGCTCACATAATTATAGTTACTAGGTCATACCCGTCCGGGGATTCTGAGCACCCAAAGTATGTGCAGAGTTTGGGTTATGAGCTGTGTGCACAGACAGTATATCAGGGATGGAAGTGACTTTGTACTTGGTACCTGCAACAGTTCCGACACACACGCACGAACGTATGCACGCACACACACACACACAAACACACACACACAGACACACAGCTCCACACTTGCGCGTGTTCCGTCGCCGCGTTGTGGACCCACAGCGAACACACTAGAACATAGTGTGTGTGTGAATCTGCATGCTTGTGGCTTGAAGATGATATCCAAAGCACCCTCCCTCACATGAAACGCAGTGTGTGTGGACACGCTAATAAACAGCTTACATTTTGGGAAGGTTAAAAACGGGTGTCGTTATTTGGTGCATACAGTATGCTAACGGACAATGGCCGTGTGCAAATTCAGATCAATTGCTCCAGCCATTGAAGAGAACCGGGCAGGACAGACAGGTTCTGTCCACAGAGGTTTCCTTAATTATATGTAGGATGGTGCTTGATGCGGACGGCCCTAACCTCTCAAGCGTTACTGGTTGGCTATAGCTTAATGGGTAGAGAGGCCGTCAGAGGGTCACCGGTTCGCCTCCCGGCCCGCACGTGTACAGCACATGTGTCACGGTGCCCCTGAGCAACACACTTAACCCCTACTTAACCCCTAACAGCTCCCCAACCGAGCACTCATGACCAATTCTGAGCAGCCGTCAGCTGGGTGAAGCTGAAACTGAAGCCAACTCCAACTGGGGGGATACTGAGGCGTTTCCCAGGCTACCCCACTACTATTTGAAAATAACTGATCTACAACTGGAAAACCTTCCTGGGTAGGGAGGCACCCAGGAGAATGATGTATTTATATATCTGTATGTATATTTTATACGTATTTATAAATCTGTATGGGTTCCTCTCCCCTCTTCTGCCATGATGATTAAAATAAATGCATTCAACATCAACTATACATCATAAGGCTCAAGGTGAGAAAAGTAAGACGTGATGATACGATCAATAAAATTATGAATTCCTGCCATTTTGCTGGGATTTAATTAAAGCTGCAGTGTCCTGCAAAATTAACCCATTAAGACCGGGAACGCATCTGTGTGTCATTTTAAGATTTCTTTGGCTATTCAAAAAGAGCAGATATACAAGCTCGTAGCGCTATGAGCTTGTATATCTGCTATTTTAGTAAGTATCTTGAATATGTGTGCAAATCTTTGAATATATATTTTTTTAAAGCGAACATTTGTAACTCAAATATTTGCTTCTGGGGGGTCCCTGGAAGAAAATATTTTGAGATGGGGGTCCGCGACCAAATACATAATAATTAATAATAATAATTTGGGGGGTCCTTGACATGAAAAAGTTTGAGAACCACTGACAGCAACATAGATTTAAAAAAAAAAACCTGTTAGGATTTAGAAGACATTTGTAGAATCCCCAGAAGAAAAATGTTCCCTTGAAAAATATATATATTCAAAATATTTGCAAAACAATTCATAACAGATCAAACAATGCAAAACAGATCTACAAGCTCACAGCGCTGCACTCGGTGCAGCGCTGTGAGCTTGTAGATCTGCTACTTTTGAATAGCCAAAGAAATCTAAAAATGACACACAGATGCGTTCCAGGTCTAAATGGGTTAGGTCAACTTCAGCGCTTGCTGAGAAAATGACTGTGGCCAACAACGTGGATGAAATCTCAATGTCGTTGTTGTCGGGCAGAAACCTCTCATCTCCAGATTTTGACTTTTAATGTTTTTTCATAAATTAACGCCCTGCTTCGTCATACTACAGTGCTACAAAAAAGTAGCAAAAATAGCCGATCTACAAGCTCAAAACGCACGCTTTGAGCTCGTACTGTAGATCTGCTATCATTGAATTTAGAAAAATAACAACTATGGAGTATGAGGTTTCCACAGGACAGCAACGATTTATAAATCTCAAATCCTACGTTATATAGCTTACTCTACACGTTCCTGTATAGATTTACTGTGCTTACAAGACCAACACTAATAGAGCGGAGATTGAAGACACGCCGTTCAATCCCCTCGTAGAAAGAAAAAGACACAACAAGTAAATTAGGTTTTTAATAGGCTATGGAATAAGGCCAGTGCTTCAGCAATAAACAAATAACATGGAGAAGCCGTCACGAATCCCGGAAGGTTCAGGGTGATCCCGGTAGCCAAGTGGTTCGATTTACGCCATTAACTCATTTAGTGCCTATGACGTCTGAGACGTCACGTTTTTCATAAGCCCAGAGTGCCAATGACGTCTGAGACGTCATGAATAAAAAAAATAATAAAACATTTTAAAAAAATATATATATTTTATTTGTATTTATTTTTTTGAAAAAAAATGTTCAGAACCCAAGATATCATGGTTTGAAGATTTGCTGCTTAACTTGTTTAACATCTTACTGAAAAAAGCTGTATCTCGCTTCCTAAGCACTTTTTTTTTACAATGTATTTTTGGCTCTGGCACAGGGGTGATATAGCCAGAAATATTTTTGGCACTGAATGAGTTAAGACCCGGAATGGAACGCATCTGTGTCATTTTTAAGATGTCTTTGGCTATTCACAAATAGCAGATCTACAAGCTCATAGTGCGGCACCGAGTGCCGCGCTATGAGCTTGTAGATCTGCTATTTTTTGAAAAATATTGAACATGTGTGCGAATATTTGAATATATTTTTTCAAAGCGGACATTTGTAACTCAAATCTTTAATTCATGCGGGTCCCTGGAACTAAATATTTTGAGATGGGGGTCCGCGGCCAAATACATATCATTTTGGGGGTCTATGAAAATATTTGAGCACCAATGATATTATAGCAACATCAGTTTTTCAGAAAACCGTTAGGATTTAGAAGATATTTATAGAAAGAATCCCCAGAAGCAAAGACTTGAGTTACAAATGTTTGCTTTAAAAATATATATATTCAAAAAATTGCACAAATTTTCATGATTTAAAAAAAAATAGCAGATCTACAAGCTCATAGCGCTCATAGCGCGGTACTCGGTGCCACGCTATGAGCTTGTATATCTGCTATTCCCTTCCCGGTCTTCATTGATTAAAGGTGCATGCCATGGGCACAATGTCCTGATCAGCCAGTCGCTAGCGTTGAGAGCAATAGCTATAGTGGAGCGGCTAAATGCTTTTTTCTGGCAGAATCTTTCAGTTGATGATAAAAGCGTGAAAATTGGCATGAGCAGTCTCCATGGGTCACTTGACAAGAATATTGTCTGAGCCATTTGTAATTTCAAGATGGCGGCCATTTTTCAAGATGGCCGATACCTTAGTGGGCAGTTAAGTGATATGATGGTTTATTTGGTGATACAAGCATGAAAATTGGCATGAGCAGTCTCTGTGGGTCACTTGACAATAAGCCACCCACAGCTACTTGAAATTTCAAGATGGCGGCCATTTTTCAAGATGGCCGACACTTTAGTGGAGCATTTAAGTTATATAATGGTTCATTTGGTGATACAAGTATGAAAATTGGCATGAGCAGTCTCTGTGGGTCATTTGACAATAAGTCACCCACAGCTACTTGAAATTTCAAAATGGCGGCCATTTTTCAAGATGGCCACCACCTTAGTGGAGCAGTTAAGCTTAAGAAATCATTTAGTTGGTGATACAAGCATGAAAATTGCCATGAGCTGTCTCAAAAGGTAATTTGACAAGAAACCGCCCACAGCCACTTGAAATTTCAAGATGTCTGCCGTCCGCCATGTGGATCCTTAAATGATACCTTTTCTCATAGAAATGTATTGGGTTCCTCAAAAAGCTCTGTCAAGAGAGGTTGTTTGACTGTGTTTTGTCTGACTCCTCGCCCACAAGCTGTCCAGTTTGGTAAAACCTGTCAGGAGTTGCCTCCCACCGGCATAGCTCTCAGGGTTCACTGAGGTAGGCTTACACAAGCTCCCTGACCACGACAAGGTAACAGTCACAAGGGAGGATAATATATATCTTTTTTTTTTTTAAACTAACAGCCATTACATGTGTCAAATAGATACTAAGGGGTGGGGAAACAAAAAATAAAATTAATAAATGAACACAGTTGTGGTGCTGATAAGCACAGTTGTGGTGCTGATAAGCACAGTTGTGGTGCTGAACGGACAGTGCTCCAAAATTATGAGCAATGGCTAACACTGAATGGCAATAGCCACGGAACCATGACAAACTATACTAAGGAACTAAACTGAAAATGTGCTTCACTGTTAGATATGGCAGTGGAAGGTAGTGGAAGCAATGTTACAAAGTAACAACTGAAAATTACACAGTAATAGACTAGATACAAAGTAAAACATGATGCGCCGATGTGGCGAGGGGAAGCCGAGCCATAGGCCTACACTTGAAAACACAGAGGACAACGGGGAATAACTCTGGCAAAATAAACATGCAAATAGGTTCTAGCAGGGGCAATTACATAGGCATGTGAAACTGGGTCCATATCTGAAGCACTTACACCTTCCAGTACATGCCTTGGTGCACCCACATTTGGTCAACTCCCAACAACTCTCCGCAATAGGTGGAAGTGGAGTCCAGAAGACTTTCCACTTCTCGTCCTGTTCCACCCATCCCCAGTCAGATGATGGGCTCGGCATTTGTGGAGGTCGCTTCAATGCCTGTCCCCACACGTATCCAGCCTCATAAGAAACACGTTTGGCATGCTCTTTGAGTGCTGCTTGAGTTGGCAGGATCAAGTCATATCGTCTTTGCTTTCTGGCAAAGAGATCAAGCCTGGCCTCGTTCACAGTTGTGACATCACTGGACCGGTCATACATTAGATCTTCTTAGTCTCTTGACATGGATATCTTTGGTATCTTCAGTGTCTTCAGCAGATGTAGATGCTCTCTTTTGGGCCCTTTCCAGCTCTGTGTTGTTGAACAGCTTGAATGATATGTTGCTCTGTTTCTTGTCAATGTGCTTTCTATGCCATCACCTTCATCTAGTCGGGTTGGACTAAGTAAGACAGGCAGAGCATTGATCTTATGAAATAATGGAACATTTCTTGCAATGGTATCATGACCAGTACGATCGTGCTCTCTGTTGAATAAACTTGGCTGAATGAGTTTTTCCTTGGTGACCTGCTGACAAATGAAACATCTGTCCCAGTCAGTTTTCACAACTGTTATGATGGCTTCTGCCATGTCTGCAGCATAGGCAGAGGCAGAGGGTTTATGCTTTTACCACCTTTTACCAAGCACTTTGATGTATGGGATACAACTAAGTTTGTGCCTTAACCCAACACTTAGTCCGATCGTTCATCCAATGCCATTTAAATCCCATGCGATCTGTACACCATCCGGTTAATTAAAACCCCATTAACCTTGGCTCGGCTCTCCCGCGCTGGCACAACCTGTCAATTCAGGTGCGGCTATCTAACTGTTTTGGGGTAAATTAGACAGCATTTGGGATACTAACTTTCAATTAGCTGACATTGAACCCCACTCTGAGGTTTAACAGCAGTGATATATCACCAGTGTGCCCTGGTAGTGCAGATATTCACTCTTATCTAATCTATCTATGATCAACAAATCAACACAACTGTTTTAGCATAATAATAATAATAATAATAATCGTCCTTAATGGAAAAAAAAACGTACATTTCTATGAGAAAATGTATCTTTTGAGGATCCAGGGGGCGACCATCTTGAAAATAGAAATTTCAAGTGGCTGGGAGTGTTTTCTTGTCAAGCAACCCTTAGAGACTGCTCATGCCAAATGTAATGCTTGTATCACCAAATAAACCATTATATAACTTAATTGCTCCCCTAAAGTGTTGGCCATCTTGAAAAATGGCCGCCATCTTGAAATTTGAAGTAGCTGTGGGTGGCCTATTGTCAAGTGACCCAGAGAGACTGCTCATGCCAATGTTCATGCTTGTATCACCAAATAAACCATTATATAACTTAATTGCTCCACTAAAGTGTTGGCCATCTTGAAAAATGGCCGCCATCTTGAAATTTCAAATAGCTGTGGGTGGCCTATTGTCATGTGACCCACAGAGACTGCTCATGCCAATTTTCATGCTTGTATCACCAAATAAACCATCATATCACTTAACTGCCCACTAAGGTGTCGGCCATCTTGAAAAATGGCCGCCATCTTGAAATTACAAATGGCTCAGACAATATTCTTGTCAAGTGACCCATGGAGACTGCTCACGCCAATTTTCACGCTTTTATCATAAATTGAAAGATCGTAGCACTTATCTGCTCCGCTACTAAATGTCATCCCGTATTCCATCTCTCTCTCTCCACAATCGCTGTCAATTAAAGCTAAAAAATGACCCAAAGAAAAAAGAAAGAGGGAAAAAGAAAGACCCACAATGTCTCCAGCTAAATGATAGTTAGGGTCCATTTGGTTTCATCGAGTGAAGCTGAACCACTCTCTGGACAGGTGACATGGTCCTGACCTTTGAGGACTGTTGGGGTTAAATAAAGGGTTCTAATCAGTACCTTTGTGGGCTCATGGTGGGGTCCAGCACGGCCAGTCTCCAGAGGACCACCATCTCGTCACACATGCTGGCGCAGGCGTGGGCCGCCACCTCCGATTGGCCGTTGCTGCGCCCCGTGTGACCGCTGGCGCTGCTGTGAGAGGCCGACGTGCGCACGCTGTACCACCAGCCAATGATCTGATGAGGAGGAGGAAGAGAGGGAGGAGTTAGTTAGAACACGCTGTACCACCAGCCAATGATCTGATGAGGAGGAGGAGAGGGAGGAGTTAGTTATTATGACACGCTGTACCACCAGCCAATGATCTGATGAGGAGGAGAGGGAGGAGTTAGTCGACACGGCTGCTGGCTTAGATTACACTTAGATATACTTTGTGGCCTTTAGATACCTCTATAAAATCATACAGTGTACACATCGAAAGGCAACACAGCAGAAAACAACCTGTGATATGTCTTCTTTTATATTCCTGGACCGTTTATATGACAATGGTCGCATGATCGTTCAGAAATAATGTTTGTTCATGAGCTGGTCCAGCCGGCTCCATCCACTGCAATGTATTTCATCAAACTTCCGGTGCAAGGTTTGCCACCCATGCCACTTTATGTCCCTTCGTTTCAAAACCTTCCTCGTCTCCAGAAGGTGGTATAAACATTTCCTGTTCTGGGTCAGTTTATCATGGCCTCATTTGATTGAGCTCAGCAGCCGATTTGAACTGGAAACACACATGAAGCTGTTTTGTGTTTTTGTCACAACACATTAAGGGTAGTTTTAGACAGGGAGTGGCTGACACGCCCATGTAATTAATTTTCTTTTTCTTTTAATCCCACGATTTTGTAACCCCATTTTTTACACCCAGTGCCAATTGTCTATGTAATCCTGGGCACTACCTTCCCTCTGCCAACCTAGGGAGGCCAGGGCCGAGCTCATGCCTCCTTCAATGCATGAGGACCAACTGACCTTCTTGTCCCCTGACAGGGGAGAGTTTCCCTGGTTGGACGTAGCGTGTGGAAGGAACACGTTATTCCAACCAGTTCCTTTCCCCTCCATCAGGCACCCCCGATGGCCAGGGGGAGGCAGTATAGTGACCAGGATTACTACATGTTTTTGTGAGGGTACCTACCCTAGCAGACACGGGGAGAACATGCAAACTCCACACAGAGAGGCCCTTTCGCCAACCCCACCTGGGGTATGGGCACTGATGACGCGGAGGAGAAGACACGCCCCCCAGCACCCACAGCGTCCCCTGCGGGAATCGAACCCAGGACCTTCTAGCTGTGAGGCGACAGCGCTACCGACTGCGCCACCGTGCCCCCATGTATTTCATTTTGAATGGGATGCGGGCGATTATTTGGGACGCCCGGAGAAGTTGAAGGGCGGCGAGGCGAGCGGGCGCGGTCCCGCACTCTTTTGTGCACACGCGTGCGGGCGGCAAGAGCTGGATTGCGGTCAGCCCGCGTCCACCGCTCCGTCTGTAACGACCCTTACAGATAAAAGTGAGTGAAATACTTCTCAAAATGCAGGTAAAAGAAAAGTAAAATAAGGAAAACCAGATAATAAAAAATATTTAGGAAACAAAGTGCATAAAATACAAGTTTAAAATCATTATCATGCAGATTAAAAGTCATTTAAAAGGATCGACTAGTTTAAAACAGAGGAATTGAGGTTATGGTTATGTTATGCAATGATATACAATAAATGTGTTTTTAGAGTGTCCTGGTAATAGATTAAGTAGTGTATTTTATTCTTATTTGTCTTGGTTGGGTTCTCACTGCTGTTGCTGTTTGTGACACCTGACTTTAGCTCCAGGGATCAATAAAGCTTTATCTCATCTTAATAGGCTTAGGAAATTAAGCACCACAATGGGAGAGCCCTCAAGGAATACACTGCAGCAGCGAGAGTGTGCGTGTGCGTGTGTGTATGTGTGTGTGTGAGAGTGTGAGAGTGTGAGTGTGTGTGCGTGTGTGCGCGCGAGTGTACATGCGTGCATTGTGTCCTCTCTCTGACCACACCGTTCCAATTTCCATAATTTATTCATTATTCATGTTATTATCACATCAAAAAGAACAGGCAGGTGTGTGTGTGTGTGTGTGTGTGTGTGTGTGTGTGTGTGTGTGTGAGATGCTACATTCACTCTACAGGCTGCAAGTCATTTCCAATGGAAGCCACATGAAGACACAAACTGACACCCGACGCTTGTAGCTTCCGACGCTCGCTACAAAAGCTCCATAATAAAAGTTGCGCTCCAATGACAGTGAAGAATCAATCAATCCTATGTTTTTCTTTTTTCACGCACCTCTTCTCTCCAGGTTCCCTGTTCTTATTAATCATAGCTTCTTCTTTTTCCTGTATTACATTATTTGGTAGCTTTTGTAGTGGCTAGAGTGAACACAGCATAAGATAATGTGTGCGTGTGTGATGTGTGTGTGTGTGTGTGTGTGTGTGTGTGTGTGTGTGCGTGTGTGTGTGTGTGCGCGTGTACCTGTTCATACGTAAGACATTGTCAGTATTGATGTCTTGTCTCTTGAACATCTCTCAAACGTGTGTGTGTGTGTGTGTGTGTGTGTGTGTGTGTGTGTGTGTGTGTGTGTGTGTGTGTGTGCGCATATCGTGCAGACACTCATCTCCATATAATACGTTTTTGCCGCAGGCTGTGAAACAGCCGAAGGCTGATAAATAGACGGGAACGATGTTTTGGCCGATTGACAGCACGTGACCTCGATTCGGAGTTCAGGCTATGGGATCTGTCGTCATGGTTACAGCCTGATGGCTATGGCATGTCTAGCGCCTGGCTACACTAACTTGACTTCATTTAGGGCGCGTGTGTCCACACACACACTGCGATTTATGAGCGGGAGGGCGCTTCGGATATCATCTCCATAGCATTGGCACACACATTGAGTTGACACAGGCGCGGTTCACATCCACGTTGTGTTATTAGCACACATAGCTTAGCAGCCATAGCCGAAACGGCATAAACGTCAACTTCTCATGGTTGTGTGTGGCGTAAATGACCGACTTGGCACACACAGACACACACACACACACGACGCCAATACGATTAAATCACTATCCAAAACTTGAACTATGCATACCGAGTACATAACACAAAAGTCTGCATATAATTTGGCTGCGGTCATGTCCGGGTATGGACTAGTTAACCCATTGAGACCTGAAGACGATTCTACATGTCTCCTAAATCCCAACAGTATTCTGAAAAACGTATGTTTCTATATCAGTGGTGCTCAATCTTTTTCATGTCAAGGACCCCCAAAATTATATGTATTTGGCCGTGGACCCCCATCAAAATATGTTGTTCCACCCAGAAGCAAAGATTTCAGTTAAAAATGTTCGCTTTAAAAATATATATATTCAAAGTTTGCACAAATTTTCACGAATTTTCAAAAATAGCAGATCTACAAGCTCGTAGCGCGGCACTCGGTGCCGCGCTATGAGCTTGTATATCTGCTATTTTTGAATAGTCAAAGTGTAAAATAATGCTTTTTAGCTCAAATCTAAAAATGACACAGTTCCAGGTCTCAATGGGGTTAATCATGATGCCTGTCGCTTCTCAGCCAGGGCTAACCTTCTTTACGCATATTGTCAATGAATGTCAATATGTCACTGCGTAAATGCATTGTTATTTTGGAGTCTTTGCTCTTTATGTAAGGCATAAACAATGTGTGTGTGAACACACAGCAAATTTCAGTCAACATGAATTGCTCTACATGTGTTCACATACTGTATAGAAAAGGCAGAGAAGTCTGTGGCATATGATTTATTCAAATACATATGTTTGTTTTCGTAAATGAATGTCCTACCTCGCCCTACTACAGTGTCACAAAAAAATTGCCGATCTACAAGCTGAAAACGCGTCTCATCACAATTTGGACCCCCCCCCCACCCCCAAAGGACCCCTGGGGGTCCCCACTTTGAGAACCACTATCTTAAACATCTCTTAGTCTCTAATGATGTATGTGTGTGCATAATGTGTATATATACCTGTTCATAGGTGAGACACTGCTCTGTGAGGATCTCCAGCAGCGGAGCGGCGTTGCTGTCTCGTCTCTTGAACATCTCCCTGACGATGGACAGCAGGTTCCAGATGCCCTCGGGCTCGCGGCCCCGCAGCGGACGCAGGAGACACGCCCACTCGGCGGCGGCCGGGGGCTCCGTGGACGACAGGTACATGGAGTTCACATCACTGGAAAAGACAGACAGACAGACAGACAGTGAGAGAGAGACAGGTGGGAATGGGACGATAATCGTTATTATCCTTTGTCGTGATAAAAAAAAAAACTCACAATAATCGTATCGCAGAGATTTTAGTTTATCGTGAAGTTGTCCTCTGTCATACACTAGGACAGGGGTCGTCAACAGGGGGTCCGGGACCCCTAGGGGGTCCTCAGAGCTACTACAGGGGGTCCACCAAATCTTTGTGTGATAGGATTTGTTTTTTTTTTACATTAACCAGTGCCACTTGAACCCTAGAATTCCTTTTCTGAGGGGAACATTAGCCGAAAATAGCAGATCTACAGTACAAGCGGCTATTTTTGGCGAACGTTCGCCCCAGAATAGGGATGCTGGGGGTTCAACTGGTAAACAAAAGTGCCATTTTTTTTCACCCAGTGCCAATTGTCTATGTAATCCTGGGCGCTACTCTCCCTCTGCCAGGCTAGGGAGAGCCCTGAACTGAGCTCATTCCTCCATCAATGCGGGGCGGCCATAGCTGAGTGGTTAGTGAGCCCGCCTAGGGAGCCAGAGGCCCTGGTTGCCCAAGGTACGATTCCAGGCCAGGCCAGCAAATGTGTCGATGAAATGAAATTTGTCCCTGAGCAAGACTCTTAACCCCTAATTGCTCACAGGCCCTCATTGGAAACAAGACCATAAGGACTTTCATGAACGGACCTGTTAAAAGGAATTATCCTTATCCTTATCCTAATGCATGAGGAGTGAGCAGGCCGCTGCTTAACACCTGACAGGGGGGAGTTTCCCCGGTAGGACGTAGCGCGTGGAAGGAACACATTATTCCAATCAGGGGGAGGTGGTATAGAGACCAGGATTTACTGCATGTTTTTGTGAGGATACCTACCCTTGAGGACACGGGGAGAACATGCAAACTCCACACAGAGTAGGCCCTTTCGCCAACCCCACCTAGGGTATGGGCACTGATGACGCGGAGGAGAGGACACGCCCCCGGCGGGAATTGAACCCAGGACCTTCTAGCTGTGAGGCGACATCGCTACCGACTGCGCCACAGTGGCCCCAGTTTTAAGAATATTTTGATTATCGTGATAATATCGCAATTCATTTTGCCACAATAATCGTGACATGTAATTTTCCCATCCCTAGACACAGGTACATGAGAGAGCCACTTCTCTGGCAGTGAGTGTGCTGCGCTTTGCACTTTAGATGTAGGTATACCGCCTGTATTTATGGGAAAACGATTAAACTGCATGAATTATTTACGGATTACTGAACAGAACTTGTAGGAGGGGGGCCACAAAAACAACAACCAAAAGGCTAATTGATATTGCGAGTGAAGTTTTAAGGAGCTGCTTAGAGAGTCATTAACCCATTAAGACCGGGAACGCCGTCTCTGTCATTTTAGATTTCTTTGGCTATTCAAAAATAGCAGATATACAAGCTCATAGCGCGGCACCAAGTGCCGCGCTATGAGCTTGTATAGCTGCTATTTTTGAATAGCCAAACAAATCTTAAAAATGACAGAGACGCGTTTCCCGGATGGAAAGGGTTAAGTGTGTGCACAACCCAAACTGCTACATTACACAACTGATACTACCACACGCTGAATCCTGCAATTATGCTAATTCGCTTAACGACTACAAGCTTATTTTTTTCAACCCCCATCTTTGATATGCATCAGTAGCAACCTGCCGGCTGTAAAAGTATTTAGACTAGAGAGTTTTTTTTGGGGGGCTCCGAACGCCGATCCCAGTTATATTTTTTACCACCCAAAAAAGTGCAAAATCGGGAAATAAATGTATAAACTTTTGTTTTACGGTTAAAGTTTCTGTTTTTGATCACGTTTAAACTTATGGGGCAAACCTGAAGACGACGGGCGAGGGTCCACAGAACTTGTGCAGGGTCTTCTTGATGTTGTCGCTGAGGGTGGACTCGTCCAGGTACCACGTACTCTGGTCTGAGGCCGACGGGCCCGCCGTGGGGTCTGGACGCAGGCACACACACACACACACACACACACACAGGCACGTACGCACACACACGGTGATGACAAAACACACATGTATAGTTATACATCATGAAAGAGATCAAAACAGATTGTAGTTATGCGTGCATCACTACCACAATATCTGCACTACATAAAGCAGCTTTTATGGTACATTGGTGTTTTTACTGTTATCTCAAAGAGATCTCTTCCAGGCTATATGATTATAAAAGTCACCCTGAGAAAATACACTAGAGAGAAAAGACATAGAGAGAAAGAGAGACAAAGAGATAGGGATATAGAGATAGAGTGTATGCATTCGAAGATAGGAGTCTGCTGCTGTAACTTCTCTCTTCTCACAGAGAGATAGACAGGATGAGAGTGCCCCCTGCAGACCAATGGCAGTAATGCAGGCGGATAAAATGACTGTCTGTGTGTTAGGTGTTTTGTGGCCTGGGCCATAGTGTGACGGTCCAGGCACCAGCATGTTGCGGGTTCGACTCCCGTTCCCGACGACCTTTGCTGCGTATCACCCCCCCATCTCTCTCCCCATTTCCTGTCAGCCTTCCCTATCCCTCTCTAAATTAAGCCATAAAAAGCCCTCTTTTTTAACGTATTGTTTTGTGTGGAAGTAGTAGCCCATGCTTGGCTTCAGGCTTCAGAGCCTTTCACTAGTTTGATTCCAGTTTTAGGCTGCAGTTCTTAGATTGTTCTCAGTCACATACATTTTTCGACCTTTTCAATTTTTGTGGAGCGATTGCCAAAAGGGACTTTGGTGTCCCGATCACCCGATCAATGAACCAACAAGGAAACAATGCAACAGATTTCAGGTCGAAATAACGATGTCTAAATCAGCTGTAGATGTGTAGAGTCTGTAGACGCTTGGCAAACACAGGACTAAATGTGTTTCCTGTCAAATTCCTCTTAGACACCATGTTGCTTTTCACTGTCACAACATTTGTTCTTATTATACAGTAGCACATCATCATGCTCACTATGTTCACATTATGTTCACTATCACTATGTTCACATTGTATTCACTAGTATGTTCACATCATGCTCACTATGTTCACTATTATGTTAACATTATGGTCACTATCACTATGTTGACATTATGTTGAACAGTTGTCATTGGTACCTGGAGCTCCACACACAGTGTTGATAGCAGTGGACTGAGAAGACAGCAGTTCATCCAACAGACGCTGAGCAGTGGGCAGGATCTGACCAGAGAGAGAGAGACAGAGAGAGAACTGTTAACAATGTTAACTGAGCAAGACATTGAACCCCTAACTGCTCCCGATGAGCAGGTCGGTGCCTTGACTGGTTTCCTCTGCCGGAGGTGTGTGAATGTGTGTGTGTGCTTTTGGATAAAGGCGCCGTTTACCATTTACGCGAGCATGGCCCTGAGGGCCAAACATCAATGAACCAATGACCAAAAGCAATTGAATTGGATTGAATGGGTTATAAGCAATATATTACACGAGAGGGTGTGCTTAAAGGGTAAGACCACTTTGGTAGAGGTTTGGGTTGTGTAGTTACCTTGCCATGATGTAGTCTCGCGTAGCCAGACCCCACAGAAAATGAAAAACAGCGACCTCTGCTTTTCTGATATTCTGTGGAGTCTGGCAGGAGTATAATGTTAGACTAGAGCGCAGGGAAACACCGGTTTCATGTCTGCCTATAGCGCATCACTTCCGGTTGGTGCGACCATGTTTTCATTCCCACTAACAATATTTCTGCACGGAACACTAACACCACTTCTCCCAGAGAACATGGATGGTTTTGGTTATAAGCCCACTTGTTTCTATGATGAAAGAGTAATTTAAAATGTGAATATCTTTCCGTGGTTTTGTCCGCTCCGAGGACGCTATTGTTAAATTAGTTTCGGCTAGTTTCGAGGGGGGGAGGGTGGATCATGGTGGATGGACACGTGAATCCCGCCCACTACATTTGATTGGGTAAAGCGCGGCCCACTTCCTGATCTGAAGGCACGCCCACTTGTATCCAATGCGCACTGGTTAGGACGAACCGCTCCGACAGATTCCACCGCAGGTCGGAATCTGTTCTTGAGAGATTAGCCATGATGTAACCCCAAAGGTGGGCAAGAAATAAAAAATAATTGCTCCATTGATTAGAAATTGATAATTCAAAATATGCTCCTCATTGACTTACATTGTACGGTAAAACAGCTCTCAAAGTCACTCTTTTAGCACATAAATGAACCCAAACGTAGCTGATTCAGACAATATAGAACATCAACAAACCCAGTACTGTTTGTTTTTTTAATAAAAATGTCAACTTCCTGTTGATTTTACTATTTGAAGATCTGGATCCGGATCCGCCGATCCAGTCCGGGTTTTCTACAAAATCAACAGGAAGTTGACATTTGTATTTAAAAAAAAAACAGTACTGGGTTTGGTGATGTTCTATATTGTCTGAATCAACTTTGTTTGCCTTCGTTTTTGTGCTAAAAGAGTGACTTTGAGAGCTGTTTTACTGTACAATGTAAGTCAATGAGGAGCATATTTTGAATTATCAATTTCTAATCAATGGAGCAATTATTTTGTATTTCTTGCCCACCTTTGTAGTTACATCATGGCAAGGTAACTACATAACCCAAACCTCTACCAAAGTGGTCTTGCCCTTTAAGGTGATTATTGGCACGACAGTGATAGGGGTCAGGAGCGAGGCGGAGCAGAGTTCCGCAAAGCATCACTCGAAAATAGCCAGGCAACTTTTCCCCAGACTGAACACATAGAGGAACAAAACTTAACTGTTAGCTCAGTTTCATTTGCAACTAAGATATTCGATAGAAATTCTCATTTTTTTAAATGCCAGATTTAGCTACTACTGTACATCTGCAAATGGCTAGTCTAGCCGCTTGGCTAGGCTAGCTCTGCAGAGACTGATTTGTATATTTTGGCCAGGTGTGCCGTCATGCTCGTTTGAGCACGGGTAGAGAGAGCTATTTCAACCAATCAGATAGCTTGGTCGGAAACTACCTGTTGTATAATGTTGTTTATTATACTCAACCAGGCCTAAAAAGTGTCTGGGGGTGTAATGGGCTGTCTGCCAAATGGATAGGCATGGAGTGCATAGTTACACAAAAATCAATAAGAATATACAATAAATAAAGCAAAAGGAGGCTCATTTCTATGGTGGTCCACTGTGCAAGAGGCGGAGGAGCTGAACACTACCGAGGTGCTCATTGTGGAACTCTGATGGTGTTGCATCCAAGGTGGCTGGTTGTATTGGGGTCCCTCAACAGTAATGTGAGCCCCCAACCTCAGGATCCTTGGGGTCATTTTTGATCAGGCAATGCACCTGGACACGCACATTAACCCATTGAGACCTGTGACCGATTCTAAAACATGTCTTCTAACTCCTAACTGTTTAAAAAAAAAACGTATGTTACTATGTCAGTGGTTCTCAAACCTTTTCATGTCAAGGACCCCCAAAATGTATGTGTATTTGGCCGCGGATCCCCATTTCAAAATATGATGTTCCAGAAGCAAATATTTCAGTTAAAAATGTTCGCTTTAAAAACATATATATTCAAAAATGTGCACACATTTTCATGATTTTTCAAAAATAGCAGATCTACAAGCTCATAGCGCGGCACTCGGTGCCGCGCTATGAGCTTGTATATCTGCTATTTTTGAATAGCCAAAGTGTAAAATAATGCTTTTTAGCTCAAATCAATGACACAGATGCTGCGTTCCAGGTCTTAATGGGTTAAATCGGTGACCCGAACCCGTTTTTTTTCCATCTCAGGAATATTGCGAAGCTAAGGTCGATTGTTTCCCATTCTGATCTAGAAATGATCATACATGCCTTCGTTTCCTCTCGCCTTTGACTACTGCAATTCGATTCTCACCTGCCTCAATAAGACATCCATAGACCCGCCTCCAATTCATTCAAAACACTGCTGCAAGAGTGTTAACTAGATCAAGCAGAAGGTGTCACATTACTCCAGTTGTGTCATCTCTGCACTGGCTTCCTGTAATTTTTCAGTTCAGTTCAGAGTTCAGTTCAAGGTCCTGGTTGCTCACTTTTAGAGCTCTGCATGGCCAGGCACCTGAATATTTAACTGACTTGCTTGAACCATTATGTGGCCAGCAGGTCCCTGAGGTCAGCGGACCAGGGTCTATTTGTCATTCCTCGTACCAGGTTAATCGCCAAAGGTGACAGAGCTTTTCAGTCTGTAGCGCCTAGACTCTGGAATGCCCAATGCCCGAAAATATGTCTGCTTTTTTTTAGTTTTCTCTGAGATGCATTGTGTTTTTGCTCCGTTTCTTATCATTTGAATGTTTCTTGCTGTTTTTATTTCTGTTGTATGTAAAGCACTTTGTGAGTCCTCTCTGTGAAATGTGCTATACAAATAAAATGTACTTACTTACTTAGTAACACTAGGGCCGTCACGACTATGACATTTTACTTGACAATTATTTGCCATACAAATAATTGTGGTTTAGTTGTGTGGCTTTAAGGACTCTGTAAACAAAAGTTGCACGGGGCAAAAACTACACAAAGAATACACAAAGAATTGAATGACAATGGCCGAGCTTATCTCAAATGATTGCGATTAGGTGATTATGTAGTAATTGTGAGAGGCCTAGTAGTGAGCACATGCAGAAATTCACACTCGGCAAAACCACAGACTTCACAACTCGTCGGCAGCTTGGGGGGGGTGAGGTGAAAAGTTAAGTTTCCCTTTCACTTAAAACATGATGCTGTCAGCCCACCATTCAACACAGTGATATTCAGAGGTGGAAAGTAACTAAGTACAATAGGCTCTATGCACAGCAGCCATATTATCACTTCCTTCCCAGGTGTTACCAATGATACTAATGAAGGTCTGTTCCATTTAGTCTAGGACAGTGGTTTCCACGACCCCCATAACTCTGAGAGTGTACAAATGGAACCAAATGGACCCTTACGGGTCCATTTGGTTCCATTTGTACACTCTCAGAGTTACACACCTGTAAGGGGGCATTTGGAAGCCCATGAGGGTCCCTGGACCCCAACTGTTGACCCACTGGTGTAGCAGAGTGTTTCCAGTGAGCCAACATGCACAATATCAGCACCCTGACTCTGTTTGACCAGAATGGAACAGAGCCTTCATTTAGTATTATTGGTAACACCTGTGAATGTCTTCATAATATGGCTGCTGTGAATAGAGCCTATAGAGGATATGCTCATGCTTAAAGTGAATGGCACATCGAGTGGCAAAGCAACATGCAAAGTGAGTTTAACATTGTTTAATGTTGTTTAATGCAATCAGATATGACTTTTCTGTTTGGATGCATGGGCTGTCAAGGCCAGAAAGTATATTTTTGACACTCGGTAGGCATTCCTGCATAACTTCCGGGTTTGATGATGATGTCACACGCATATCCTCTATTACCCAAGTACTGTTACTTAAGTACAAGTTATTGAGGTACTTTGGAATTGGAAATGACTTGTGAAATGGTACATTCTGCATGAGTATTTGTACTTGTGGTACTATGCGAGGTGTGTAAGAAAAGTAACAGGACTGTGGCAGCCACGCTCATGACTATGCTAATTGAGTGTTGCACAACATCTCACCACTATTCTGCTATAATATCATTCACTTCTCTCACGCTGTGCTTCTGTTCCAGGGCTGTTACCCTCCGTCACGCAAATAGAGGTGGTGCAAACATGGAGCAAAGAATCAATTTGAAATTCCTCAGGTTAAGTTGGGTTAGCCCATTAAGACCTGAAGCAGATTCTACATGTCTCCTAAATCCCAACAATATTCTGAAAAACGTATGTTTCTATATCAGTGGTGCTCAATCGTTTTCATACCAAGGACCCCCAAAATGATATGTATTTGGCCGAGGACCCCCATCAAAATATTTTGTTCCAGGGACCCCCAGAAGCAAAGATTTGAGTTAAAAATGTTTGCTTTAAAAATATATATATATTCAAAGATTTGCACACATTTTCACGATTTAAAAAAAAATAGCAGATATACAAGCTCATAGCGCGGCACTCGGTGCCGCGCTATGAGCTTGTAGATCTGCTATTTTTGAATAGCCAAAGTGTAAAATAATGCTTTTTAGCTCAAATCAAAAAGTGACACAGATGCGTTCCAGGTCTTAATGGGTTAACCAGAAATGTATTTATTTATTTATCATTAATATTTTATAGTAGAATAGTGTCATCACTGTCATGAGCGTGGCTACCACAGTCCTGTTACTTTTCTTACCCACCGTGTAAGTATTAGTTCGATACCAACCAGTTCACTGACCACTGAGGATGAGCTGTCAGGCCGCCATTAAGCGAGTTTCACTTTAAGTGAGAGAAAATAAAGCGCTTCCCTTTTCAAAGTGCAGAACTCGAATGGCCTAAAGTTACACATGAGACTGGCTGCATCACTATCTCACACAGAGATAAAGCTTTGACCATGATGACTGTGTTCTTAGTATCACCCTGTTCAATTTAATCAACTCTTAGCAAGAAAGTTTAGCACGGCGGAATGTTACCATCTTTAATAGATGCTGTTTTCCTGTGTTTTCTGCCAGTCATTCTTGTCAAGTGTTGGGCTTTACAATGAGTCCATCTATTACCTTTGAGTAATGCTGATTACTTTGACATTTTGATAGATTTAACACATCTAACAGAGAGAGAGAGAACGAGAGAACGAGAGAGAACGAGAGCACGAGAGAACGAGAGAGAACGAGAGAGAGAACGAGAGAGTGTGTGTGTGTGTGTGTGTGTGTGTGTGTGTGTGTGTGTGTGTGTGTGTGTGTTGTGCATGTGCGTCTCTAATTACAGAGCTGGAATAACCCAGTTGGCCAGTGAGGTCAGTAATGTTAGACTGTGCTACACAGCATGTGTGTGTGTGTGTGTGTGTGTGTGTGTGTGTGTGTGTGTGTGTGTGTGTGTGTGTGTGTGTGTGTGTGTGTGTGTGTGTGTGTGTGTGTGTGTGTGTGTGTGTGTGTGTGTGTGTGTGTGCATCTACAGCGTGTCAACGCCTGGTGTACTGCAGCCAAACAATGCTGCTACTGTCATATCGACACGCACACACACACACAAATGAAAGATGAAAGGCAGCGATAGAACAGAAGAAACAAAACAGAGGATAGTAAATAAATGCGTTTGGTAGACAGAGATAAAATGCTATATTATGGTTTAGTGTCTGGGACAGAGATGGAACAGTGGATGTACTGTGGTAGTTAATGTTGGCCTGAATTGAACTTCATTCGGTGGGTTTGAAAGCTCATAATTCTGTCGCGACATAAAAGAGCTAAATGAATGGTACTTGATCAGGACGACGCTCTCTGGCCAGCGTGGATGACTCGGTGGCCGTTAGCAGGCCGGTCTAAGAAACATATGAATTGTACCGTTCCGTCGTGTACAATGATATGAGTTGATTTTGTCGACTAAAACTATGACGAAAAATATTCGTCGACAACCTATTTTCACTGACCAAAACTAAATAAAAACTAAGCTATGATGACTAAAACTAAGACTAAATATATCGACAATTTCGTCATCAAATAAAAACTAGACTAAAATGTTAGGGAGAGACTAGTGGAGAAGAGATCCAGTAGAACTAAGACAAGTCATCATGGGTGCGTGACACGTTGTGAGCTTGTAGATCGGCTATTTTTGGCATGCTGCGATGTGAAAATCAGCCATGTGATCAGCATCACAGCCCGCCAAAAACACATTTTAGTCGACTAAATCAACTGTAGATTTAGTCGACTAAAACTAGACTGACAGTAAAACATTTCAGGTGACTAAAATATGACTAAAACTAAACAGAACTTTGTTCTAAAGACTATGACTAGAACTAAATACAAATGTGCTGTCAAAATCAACACTGGTGCGCTGTGCCCGTGATGTCACAGTAATGAGTCTTCATGGTGATGCAGATAAATATGAACTTAAACTATACTACGTTAGTTCCATTGATCCAAGCCAGAACACAATCGATCGATTGATCATTAAAAAAAGGCGTGCTCTGAAAATGCACACTGCCCACCCGCCAGCCTGTCGGCTGCCATGTTAAAGGACGACTTCAACCATTTTCAACCTATCTTCATATAATTGGTCCTCGCTAATACTCATTATAAAATGGTACCATTTTTTTCTACTTGGTCTGTGTCTCATAGGAGGGATGTGGACAGTCTAGAAGTTTGTCTACCAGTGACATCATCGTCAGGCAGATTTTTTCTTTAGATTTTTATTAATGCGAGAACAATGGCTTCTATTATTGCATTGCAACTTTCCAGGAATAGAAAGCCTGCAGTTTCTATTAGCTTGGATTCCCCATTGATGATGTCACTGGTAGACAGGATTCTGAACTGTCCACAGTCCTCCTCTGAGACACAGACAGAGTAGAAAAAAATGGTATCATTTTATCATGAGCATCAGTGAGGACCTATTATGAAGATGGGTTGAAAATGGGTGAAGTCGTCCTTTAAGTGGTCAGATGGGTGGGCTGCGAACACCTTTTCGATTTTCAAGTGGGCCCTGATCCAGACAAGGTTGGGAAAACCCCTGATCTACGTGTAATGCCCTTTGTGTCCTGCCCTGTCGCAGATTACAGAACCTGACTGGACCAAATAGGGCCGTCTCATTTCAGTACGACTCCATACAAGGGAATTTCTACGGTGCCGCGTCCACATAGGAAGCATTTCGTGAATGGCCTCCGAGCAATGGGTTGTGGCCGTGTCTTTCCATCTCCCTGCATAGGAAAGTGCCATTGATGAGCGGCGTTCCTCTCCCAGAAGCTGAAGAGGACGCTGGACGCAGAGAGCGCTGAGGCGCGATGCTCGGCACTGGGTAAAGGCTGCCATGCATTTTCTATGGCCGAAAAGCTCTGGCAGCTGCACTTTTCTTATTCACGAGATTCACGAGTCATTCAGTGGACACGTTCACACACAGTAATCAGAAATAAAATAAACTTTACACAGGTTTGCAGATGGTGAGATTATTTTCTATGTTGACCTTTTTGGTACAGGCGGTCACACTGTATCCACTGGGCCGAACGGGCTGACTAGAATAACATACAATCTTATTGACCATGACTTGAAGAGGGCAACTTTTCTACACAGCAGAAGTGGGGGTGTGGGCCCGGGGCACTTCGGCTCTAATGTAGCCTGACGCCGCATCGCGGGTTCGAGTCCCGTGGCCGTTCCCGACGATCTTTGCTGCATGTCTCTCCCCCCGTTTCCTGTCCATCTCCACTATACACTATAAATAAAGCCCCAAAAAATATCTTCTATTTTTTTTTTTTAAAGTGGTGTGTGTGTGTGTGTGTGCGTTTGTTACCTGTTGTGGCAGCTCACTGATGAGATACTGAGCGAACTTCTGCAGCTGGTCCCTCTGCAGCCTGGACAGAGACTCACTGACCGGAGCCCTCAGACACACTGCTGACGCCTGGAGAGGAGAGACCATTTACAACGTAGGACATTTAGCATAGTTTTACATACATAGAATGCAGTGCCTCAAGAAACTAGGATAGCAGGTAAACCATGAACCTGGCATCTGTTTAAGTAACATGCTATCTAAATTGCATTCTTAACTCATTGAGTGCCATTAACGTGTTTCACGTGTTTTCACCGCTATGGCTCAACGTGCCAATGACGTGTTTTTGATTTTTTTTTTTTTTTTTTTTTTTAAACATGTTCAGAACCCAAGATATCATCATCTGAAGATTTGCAGCTTCATCCACTCCTTGTTTAACTTAGAACTGAAAAAGGCTGTATCTCGCTTCCTAAGCACTTTTTGTTTTCTGTGAAAAAAACGCTGGCACTGGGACAACATCATTCTGAAATACTTCTGTCAATTCTGGCACTCAATGAGTTAACAATGTCCAAGAAAACAAACCTATTAAGTAACAAATACATGAGAATGAGTGACCAAGATATGTCTGCATGGTAGACACATATGTGTCAATCGCTACCATCAGAGAGACACACACACACACACACACACACACACACACACACACACACACACACAGAATGATGACACCTTTTTGGTTCCATCATCTTTTCCACTGCACACTCAGTTTCACCCCTTGACTAACCTTCAGCACAATCACAACTAAAACGGTGTCCTAAGCAGCTAACGCAAAAAAAAGAAAATGTCTCTTGACAAAGAAAGAGAAACTCAAGAGGTCAGGCACACAATTTGCAAAGGCAGAGGTTTCAAACGAGGGTTTTCTGTTGTTCAGATTGTAGAACAGTTAAGTTAAGCTGCTGGATGATCCAACTATTGGCAAGCAACGCTCGGCAGCAAGAGACATCAACTAAAAGAACAGCTATTGTGGATGAACCTGAAGCAACTCCCGGCAGGAATTTGTATGTTTCTGTTTGTTTTTGTTTAGACAGTAAAAAACAGATGGGATCTGCTGGAGATTTGGCCAATACGGTCTCATTCCGGAGCCAAAAATCAAACCAACAAACTGAGCTGGTGAAAGTAAATAATAAGAATAACAAATAAGATAAGGTGCTGGTGATAGAGGTTGGAGCTGTAGTTAATAATATTATGGACATGTGGAGGGTTAGTAGCAGTGTTGCCATGTCTGTTTATTATAAGTGACTTTGGGCTTGTTTTTCTGTAAAGTTGCTTGTAAATATTGCCAGTTGCACGTTTTTGGAGCTCAATTCTTAAGTGTAGTCGCATATTTGGGCTTGCTTCCTAATGTTGTGTAAATCAGTGGTTCTCAAACATTTTCATGTCAAAGGATCCCCCCAAATTATATGTAGTTGTCCGCAGACCCCTATATGGAAATATTTTGTGCCAGGGAGGGAATCTCCATACATGATTTGTGTTTCAAAAATATAAATAGTAGATCTACAAGCTCACATCGTTTTCAAATTGCTGTTATTATGTTTAAAATGCTCATCTGGCCTAGGCGCTTCTTTTGGGCTCGTTTTCAAAGACCTTGTTGCTTATTTCTCTCGCAAAATCTGGCAACGCTGGTCAGGAGAGGCCTGCTTAAGAACTGAACAGGCTGTTAATAGGATTATATCGAGCACAGAAACGTACAGCAGGCCCCAGCAGCAGCCTATGCTATATCACACTGCCTCCGTTCCATTACACAGCCCCTGACCCCCCCGCCCCCCCAAGACACTTAGAGACCTAAAATATGATGATCATACAGGGAGTTTAGTTTTTTCCATTGCCTGTCTGTGCTATTAGAAAGCACTCAACAGTAGAATCAGTATTTCGAATCAGTATTTCATCGAGTTGATGACTGAATGTGGGTAATACACTTTGTGATGAGTAGGCTCTGTGTGTGTGTGCGCGTGTGTGTGTGTGTGTGTGTGTGTGTGTGTGTGTGTGTGTGTGTGTGTGTGTGTGTGTGTGTGTGTGTGTGTGTGTGTGTGTGTGTGTGTGTGTGTGTGTGTGTGTGTGTGTGTGTGTGTGTGTGTGTGTGCGTGTGTGTGTGTGTGTGTGTGTGTGTGTGTGTGCGTGTGTGTCAGTGGTGGGAAGTAAAGTAATTAAGTACAATTATTAAGTAAAATGTTTAGGTATTTGTACTTTACTGGAGTATTTCCAATTTCCAATACTTTTACTTCTACTCCACTACATCTCAGAGGCAAATATTGTACTTTTACTCCACTACAATTATTTGAAAACCTATTTTATACATAGGCTATTTGAAAATAGCCGATCTACAAGCTTACAACGCGTCGCGATGCGAGCTTGTAGATCTGCTATTTTCAAACATTTTAGTACTTATACTTTTGGTACTTTAAGTACATTTTGATGCCAACACTTTTGTGCTTTTACTCAAGTAAATGTAGAATTCTGGACTTTTACTTGTAACAGAGTACTTCTATATTGCAGTATTGATACTTTTACTTAAGTAAAGAATTTGAGTACTTTTTCCACCACTGGTGTGTGTGTGCGTGTGCGTGTCGACACAAGGCAAGACGTGGCAGAAGATAGAGTCAAACAGGCAGTGGGTTTCGCATTCACCCATGCATATAGAGATGCATACTGTAGCTTCCTGTACTCAAACCACACTCAGCCTTTCAGCTCAGCCTCAGTGTCTTTCAAAACTGGCCCTGAAAAAACATCTATCAGGAGACCCCCCCTCCCCCCCCCCACCCCACAGACAGAGGCGTCCCTGCACAGGGATGAAAGTCAACATAAACAGTGGAACAAAACCAAAAATACAGCCAGAGGGATGTGTCTTCCTGCAGGGAAACAACACCAGCATAATAATATAGTGATTGAGAGAGGCTGAAATGACAGCTTAAATAGTTTTATATAAATGATCTATAAATAAAATAGTCTAAAAGTTACAGTTAACCAGTTAACATTAACCAGTTACAGTTAACACTAAAGTCTTACTGTACCGTTTACATTTGTGACTAATAAAAGTATTCAATCCAATCAATCGAAGTCTGTTAAAGACCACGTCTGTACTCTCGTATAGAGGCTGCTATAGAACAGCACGCTATGCTGACAACATAGTATTAAATACAAGGTAACGGACAGCGAGTCCGGGGTTCGATCCCCGAGCCCGGCGGACCTTTGCTGCGTGTCACTCCCTGACTCTCTCCCTGCTTCCTGTTCACTGTACTGACAAAATAATGTTAGGAAAGCCCACAAATTAACTAAAATAATAACAATACATGAATGTTTCTGCACATTATGATTATGCCTTATTTACACACACACACACACACACAAATTCTTGCAAACGGTACAGACTACTGATAAATAATAAACCTGCCAATTCTTGATAAGAATAAATCATTCTTAAAACACACACACACACACACACACACACACACACACACACACACACACACACACACACACACACACACACACACAGTGTGTGTGTGTGTCTGAACCATTTAAAGACACTGAAGTGGGTAAAAATGCATCAAGGAACGAACAAGGATGCCAAATATCTAATTGGATGTTTTTAGCAGCAATTAAAAAGTCCTTCAGTGAAAATGTTGAGGCTATTGCATGAAACATTAGGCTCACACTGTTTACTTACTCTCTGCTCCAACTACACACACAGACATTATGCTAAGCAGTCAGTGTGTGTGTGTGTGTGTGTGTGTGTGTGTGTGTGTGTGTGTGTTGTTCGGCGACGACATGCACTGAAAAACAGCCAATCTACAAGCTATTCAGCTATTTTCAATGTCGTCCTAATAAAATGTTGATGTGATCACAAGCATAGTAATACCAATGTATGTACGTACGCGCGTGCGCGTGTGTGTGTGTGTGTGTGTGTGTGTGTGTGTGTGTGTGTGTGTGTGTGTGTGTGTGTGTGTGTGTGCGTGCGAGTAGTTCATGAAAATGCATAAAAAAAACGCTCCCGACTGAGACTAATTTTTCCACCATGGTAAACAGAACCGTCTTCATAAGCGTGTTATTTGCGCGTCAGTATTTGACATGTCTGCCATATGAACTAGTAATCTAGTCATCACATGCCTCATGTGAGCTCAACCACACAATGGCGCATATTCTGGACTGGTAATGAAAAACCCATTCTTACAATATAAACCAACATCCATTTTAACAACTTCAGACGTTATAGGGCCTTCATTTCACTTTATCCCCCCCCCTTTTCCGTATTTCCCCACTAAGGCTCAATGGGGGGACTGAATCATGCAAGGTGACAAGGACTTTAGTGACTCCCACAGAGAGAGAGAGAGAGAGGGTGACTAACGCCTGAGTAAGGGTCCGTATCCACAGGAAGCATTTTGTTTTGAGCGATGGGACCGCTTTGGATACCTCGTCCAGAGCACTTTAAAAAAAAAATATATATATATATTTTTGATAGGAAAGTAGACTGAGAGGAAATGGGGAGAGAGATGGGGGGGGTGAAGCACAGCAAAGGTCGGAACCCGCGACACGCTGGATTTGCCAGCGTATGTGGTATGCGCCTAGGACCGCTAGGCCAGCAGGACGTCTTAACCACTTGAACCCCATATGGTTGAGCGATGTTCCTCAAGGCACTATGCAAGTGTATTTTTCTGTTTTATGTGGGGAAACGCCGATCGACAAGAGCTTGTAGATCTGCTATTTCCTGCGAAAGCTTTCCCCACAATATGGACGCTTTTACGGGTTTACGTGGTTGATATCATAGACTGTATCAAATGAATGGACAGCGTTACGCCCCTACACCAGGGGTCTTCAACAGGGGGTCCGGGACCCTAGGGGTCCTCAGAGTTACTAGAGGGGGTCCGCCAAATCTTTGGGATATGATTATTATTTGTTCTACATTAACCACTTGAACCCTAGCATCCCTTTTCTGGGGAGAACTTTAGCCAAAAATAGCCGATCTACAAGCTCACAACGCCTCGCGCTGCGAGGCGTTGTGAGCTTGTAGATCGGCTATTTTTGGCAAAGAGTTATAGGTGTAGAGGGGAAAAAGCAGCAAACATTTATCTGAAACATAATTTTATACAATATAGAGGGGGTCCCTGCTTTATCTCTCTCTCAGCTAGGGGGTCCTTGGCCTGAAAACATTGAAGACCCCTCTAGACTCTACACACCGTGAATGAAGCCGATTGTTCAGCTGTGTGCAATCCGCCATCTTTCAATATCGCGTCATATCCTGCAGAATGACACCAGACCATTATTGGTTGGGTAGCTTGTCAATCAAAAGCAGGGGGCGGGGAATGAATGCTATTGATTGTGTAGCTTGTCAATCAAATCCCCTACTTTATCGTCAATTTTAAAATAAATGGGACCATAGTTTACCAAAACGCACATCATGATGATTGAAAGGAGACTTTAAACTAGCGACTGGAAGCATATAGTATTTATGCCAATGTTTATTAAAGGTAAGAAAATATAGTCTAATGTTTGTGAAAAACCCACCCGCTTGCGTTAAAATAAATTCTTTCTGACACCCGCAGGGGTAAAACAGCCAAACTACAGGCCATTCATATGCACTGTCTCTTCCGTATTGGCGTCAATGTAAAAATCTCAGGCTGGCCCCTTGGTTGATATGCACACAGTGCATATTAAGAAGTGTTTATTGATGCCCGCAACGTTCAAACCCATCCAATTGTGCTCGAACGTCCTGTCATCGTTAGCACAAATAGGTTAGTTTAAATGTTACCATGGACTTCTCATTTTTGTGATAACGATTCAGAAGTCAGGTTGATGAACGGGGAGACCTTCATTTTTCCATTAGTTATTTCATGCCTGGGTTCAACGTCATATCACAGTATATCACCAAATGAAAAATAATGGACAGTGTGACTGCAACTATCAATTGTTTTCTTAGCGATTAATCTAACAATGACTTTTTCAATTCATCGAACAATCGAGTAAACATGATATATCAACGAATCGATTAACCACTTAAGCCCTATTATATACTTTGTCACACAACGGTGTCATGCAAAAATAGCCACATAAGCTCAGAGCTTGTAGATCTGCTATTTTCACAGATTTTTACTTTTTTTTTTACCTACGACGACATGTATGCACAAAATAGGAATGGATTATTAATCTATTATTTTATTAAATTATAGATTTTTTTGATAATGGATTAAGTTGATTAGTTCTATTAACCGTTGCACCCCTAATGGACACAGACAGACAGACAGACAGACAGACAGACAGACAGACAGACAGACAGACAGACAGACAGACAGACAGGCAGACAGACAGACAGACAGACCCTCCTTTAGATGGCTTGCCTAAGAGGAGACACGTGGTTAAAAGACGATGTGACAGTTCAAAGTTCATGCTGGTTTGTGGACGGAAGAATACGACTCTTCTTTAGGTCCTGGCTTCTATGGGAAAAAACATCTAGAAGAGGGCCTTTCTCTCCGTGTGTGTGTGTGTGTGTGTGTGTGTGTGTGTGTGTGTGTGTGTGTGTGTGTGTGTGTGTGTGTGTGTGTGTGTGTGTGTGTGTGTGTGTGTGTGTGTGTGTGTGTGTGTGTGTGTGTGTGTGTGTGTGTGTCTGTCTAATCTCGTTTAAACTGCTCTCCAATGTGTTTTGGTGAAAAGGTGTTACTGAAAAATGCAGACATTTCACTAAACTGTGAGTACTTGAAATGCTTGTCCTGATGAAGGTCTAAGGGTTAAGTTTTTTTTGCAAGTACCAGACAGTGTGAGGGAACTCTCTCTCTTGGTGTGCACTATACATGTGAGAACATCAGAGCCTACAAACAGTACAGGGTAATATCAGCAGAGAACAGACCATGTCCCACACCCAAAGACATCACCAGTCCAGAACCACACACAAACATACACACACACACACACACACACACACACACACACACACACACACACACACACACACACACACACACACACACACACACACACACACACACACACACACACACACACACACACACACACACACACACACACCACAAAAGGCAACTAAGAACAGACCAAAAAAAAAAACAATATACTAGACAAACTATACCCACAAAATCTACACACGCAGCCAGTGGTGGAAAAAGTACTAAAATGTTTTACTTATGCAAAAGTATCAATACCGCAATGTAGAGGTACTGAAATTCAAAATTTACTTGAGTAAAAGTACAAAAGTATTGGTATCAAACTGTACTTAAAGTACCAAAAGTAAAACTACTCAAATGTTTGAAAATAGCAGATCTACAAGCTGAGCGTGTAGATTGGCTTGAGCTTGTAGATTGGCTATTTTCAAATAGCCTATATACAAAAGCGCTAAAGTGGTTAATGTATGTTTTATAACGTAATCATTTATATCTGCAAAGTAACTAGTAACTAAAGTTTTCAAATAATTGTAGTGGAGTAAAAGTATAATATTTGCCTCTGAGATGTAGTGGAGTTGAAGTAAAAGTATAGACAATTGGAAATACTCCAGTAAAGTAAAAAAGTACCTTAAAATCTTGTACTTGGTTAAATGTACTTAGTTACTTCACACCACTGCACGGAGCTGTCACCCAGCAGCTTAACTAAGGCTATAAGCTGGATGGATTTGCATGCTGGACAGAAGTACTATGCATGGGTTAATGATATACAGAAAGCATTAAGAGGACATAAAGATAATAAAGCCAGTTTGGCCACTAAACCTTTCACCCCCGGAATATGGACGCTAGGGTTCATGTGGTCTAAAGGGCTTTTAACGATCGGCTATAAAAGATGCAGGAAGAGACGGATGCCTTCACACAACCGCTCCTCAAACAGTGTCCATGCAAATATATCTCTCTCACACACACACACACACACACACACACACACACACACAAAGCGTTGGTTACTAGTTACTTTGCAGATATAAATAATTACATTATAAAACATACATTAACCACTTTCGCCCTATTTTATACATAGGCTATTTGAAAATAGCAGATCTACAAGCTCACAACGCGTCGCGGTGCGACGCGTTGTGAGCTTGTAGAACGGCTATTTTCAAATAGTTTAGTACTTTTGGTACATTTTGATGCCAATACTTTTGTACTTTTACTCAAGTCAATTTTTAATTCTGGACTTTTACTTGTAACAGAGTATAGTAGTAAGAAATGTGAGTACTTTTCCACCACTGTCTCTCTCTCACACACACACAGACACACACACTATGGATACTGCATCGGCTATTTGAAAATAGCAGATCTACAAGTTCACATTGCGTTGCGAGCTTGTTGAACTGCTATTTTCAACATTTCAATATTTTTGAAACATTTCAACAGCAACAATTTTTCACACACACACACACACACACACACACACACACACACACACACACACACACACACACACACACACACACACACACACACACACACACACACACACACACACACACACACACACTTACATTGTGGATCCTGAAGAGGCACAGCGCCACCACGTGGGCGCACCACTTGGCCCCGGCGCCACAGGTGCAGCTACAGGAGGTGATGCGGCAGCGGTCGAACATGACGGCCACGTTGTACGCCCCTTTGGACTGCCCCGCCTGAGAGGTCACCACCGTGGCACTGAGATGGAAGCCTGGCAAAAGAGAGGAGAGGAGAGAGAGTTACTATAGAGCTAATGGCACTGAGATGGAAGCCTGGCACAGAGGAGAGGAGAGAGAGTTAATATAGAGTTAATGGCACTGAGATGGAAGCCTGGCACAGAGGAGAGAGTTAATATAGAATAAATAAAGAGTTCATATATAGAGTCAATGGCCTGTGAGGTCACCACTGTGGCACTGAGATGGAAACCTGGAGGAACGGAGGGTGAAGACAGCTACATGCTTCTCCGAATTGGGTGGGTGGATTACTACAAAATGATGTCACTGACCAGCGGTGATAATCGCACACCTAGATGTTTTCACTCTCCACCCACACACCCCTCCAATGGCGAGTTGGGAACCAGAGGGAGGGGCAACCCTAACCGAACATCAAAAGAGTATGATGGTGTCTTATCAATAAAGAACTTTAGGTGGATAAGTGAGTTTGGTGGGTGGATGGGTTCATTTTAGAGCATGTAGCTGCCAGAAGAACGGAAGGAAGGAAAGAAAGAGAGAAAGCGAGAGTACTTGGATTAAAGAAAAAACACAAATCATGGCTGAAGATGTTTGTTAGCCAATCTGTGATTTGTGAAACAGTGTGAAAGGAGCCCACACACACTAATGCTGTGTTACCTAAACCTGAGCTACCAGAACACCTAAGCAATGCCACAGGCTGATCACCTCCATGCCACGCCCCATTGATGAAGTCATTTGTTCAAAAGTGGTCCAGGCCAAGTATTGAGCGCATAAAATAACATACTTTTTCAGATGTGTCGACATTTATGTATTACAAATCATTTTTTTGGAGTGGTCTTATGTCATTATTCTAATATTTTGAGATATGGATTTTAGATGTTCATGAGCTGTATTTCATAATCAAGATTAAAGCAAAAAAAGGCTTGAAATATTTCACTTTATGCACAATTAATCTAGAATGGAAGTTTCACTTTTCGAATGATATCACGGAAGAAAATGAACTTTTCCTCGATATTCATTTTCTTTTAGATGGATCTATAAATATTCAAGAGAACTTTGCTGCTACAAAGTGCACCGAGTGCCGCGCTATGAGCTTGTAGATCTGCTATTTTTGAAAAATCATAAAGATTTGTG
>NC_139950.1:5218655-5302655 GCF_963454915.1 Gymnoscopelus microlampas | reverse complement strand
GTATCGAACAAAGGGTGACAAGTAGGGATATATTCCTCGTCATCACGTACGCTGAACTGTTTGTGAATTTGTGAAAACAAAGCGACCTGACTTTTTTCACTGACGAAAACTAATAAACTGTAGATTTAGTCGACTATATCTTATGATATTTAGTCAACTAAAACTAGACTAACAGTTGAACATTTCAGATGACTAAAATATGACTAAAACTAAATGGAATTTTATTCAAAAGACTATGACTAAAACTAAATGAAAAAATGCTGTCAAAATCAACACAACTGTCAAGAGTTCAATGATGCCTGTTGGTGCAAGTCTGCAATCATCATCAACATCGACAGACTAAAGTGGTGAACGCAGCCTGAGAGAGCATGCAAGCCTCAGCTAACTGGATGAAAAGGAGACAAATTCAATGTGTCATTTTATTATACGATTATATAATGACCGCAAGGCCAACGTTAACTCGATTGCATAGCGATCAATGTTCAGAACTACAGAAACACCACTGTGGGGTTAAAGATGGTGGCAGGAGGCCGCGAACGGTGAATCGGTAACAGGTCAAACTTGCAAACGCCGGTAAATGTGAAAAGTGCAGAGAAAGCTACAGTATACGACTGAGCTCATTACAGAGCACAGTGGAGCATCTCACTCTGAGTGAAAGAAAACAAGAAATGATGACGCAGTCATATTAATCTCTCCAGCATCTCTCCAGCGTCCCCGCACAGAACCAAATGGACCCGTGGTCCTGTGTTCTTTCACTCGCGGAGTGAAAACATCGCTGTTGGAGGCGGTGCTGTGTGTGTGTGTATGAGGAGTCAAGTCAATAGTTTGTTTGGTAGTGATGACGACCACACAGTTTTTTTTTGTCATAGTTTGTTTGGTGACGACAACCACACCTTTTTTTTTGTTCTGGGCTATGATCCCATAGCATGGGAGGACGGCCGTCGTTCAGAGTATGGGGAAGTCTCGGGGAAGTCTCCCCATTGGCTTAAAGGATTGAAGGACGGCCAATGACGAAAAGGTTGCTAGAAAGTGTTTAGAAAGTGTTTAGAAAGTGTTTAGTAGTTCAGTCAGTCTCTTCCTAGACCAGGCTGCAAGAAGCAACCTGGTAAGAACGTAACGGTTCTCACTTTACAGCCCGGTTCCCTGGCCCACTACTTCTGCTGCCATATGTCCACCATATATGGAGGAAAGCCTTCGACCGTATGTGGAGGAACTTGAAGCAGTCATCATCAGCTGTGTGACTGAGTGAACCCTGGTAAAGCCATATGCACGCACGTGCGCGCGCACACATTCTGCTGTGTGATGCTAAGGAACTCGCTTTATATACAGAAAAAAATACCGGTAAGTGTCATTTTTAGATTTGAGCTAAAAAGCATTATTTTACACTTTGGCTATTCTAAAATAGCAGATATACAAGCTCGTAGCTTGTAGATCTGCTATTTTTGAAAAATCTAGAACATTTGTGCAAATCGTTGAATATAGTTTTTTTTTAAGCGAACATTTGTAACTCAAATCTTTGCTTCTGGGGGGTCCCTGGAACTTTTGAGATGGGGGGTCCGTGGCCAAATACATAAACATTTTGGGGGTCCTTGGCATGTAAAAGTTTGACCACTGACATAGCAAGTTAGGATTTAGAAGACATATTGTGGAATCGGAACCTCAGGCCTTAATGGGTTAAGTGGAAATACTTGTTTATATTTTCCCACGTGACAGTTTGACAGAGTTGTGCCCGTGTAGTCCTCAGAGCCCATGCCTGAAGACCTGAAGGCCTAATATCTCCCCTGGGGGCAAGGGGGTATTATTCCCTCTTAGGCTAGCGGGTAAGATATTTGGCTTTAGTGTCCTTTCTGCTCCTTCTCTCGCTTGGTAGAGCCGGGTTCAAACCCTAAGGCGTTATACAGTCACTTGTCCCTCTGCCTATCACATTGCTTGGGCCTCCCTACCTGCCCGCTCGCCTCTCACTGGAAAACAAATTACTAGGGTGCCGTCAATCCCTCCCTGACGAGTCAAAAGAACCTTTAGGCGTAAGTCTACTTTCAGCAAAGAAGGGGGAAAAAGGCATCAGTCCTGGGACCTGAGCACAAGACAGAGCCCAGATAATCTGCACATCACATTAACTTACATGGGTTTTATTTTATATTACATTCTCAGGAGGAATAGGGCCATATTATTACGTCTTGTCCTTGTGGCCACTGGCCAGGTTAATGTATGTTACAGCTGCACATACACAGAAGAAAAATCACGTTTAAAATGTTGGTTTTCACATGTGTTTGGGGGCGTAGGTACTAGGCCTTGGTGTAATTGTGGGAATAAAAAGTTCACAAGGTGCGTTTTGAGCGTTGTGGCATTCCGCTGTGGCATCATCAATACTCACGCCCAATATCAAGGTGATTGGTTGGACGGTTCTCGAGATACGCAGAAAAAATAGGTGCTAGGGGGGTGAGGTGGTCTTCAGACTACAGCGGAAACACGGTTCATGTTGAGAGAGATTAAAGGCGCTCGGAAGCGGCGCAGTGTTAAAAGTATCTGCCCACCACCACGGAGGTTGTGGGTTCAAATCCACCGTGGTGCATCCGGCTTTGTCGGGCGTCTGTGCGAACACAATTGGCCCGTGTTCGGGGGAGGGGAACCGGGCGGGGAAGAGTTTGTCACTGCATGTATTCCTATGGGCTGGGGCGGCACCTGTCAGCAGGGAGTGTTGGGCGGGAGGAGTAGGACGAAGGCTCTTCTACGTCCTCCCGGTGGGGACTCCTCACTGGCAGGTGACAACAGCAGTGATAACACAGAAATGTGTGTGGGAAGGAATTAATTGGCATACGAGATTAACATAATATGTCACAAAAAAGAAACAGAGCAATGACAGAGAGAGGAGATGAGAGAGAAAGAGAGACAGGAAGACAGAAAGGAAGAGAGCGAGAGGAGAGAAAGAGAGAGGAAGACAGAAAGGAAGAGAGAAAGAGAGGAGAGAGAAAGAGAGAGGAAGACAGAAAGGAAGAGAGAAAGATAGGAGAGAGAAAGAGAGAGGAAGACAGAAAGGAAGAGAGCGAGAGAGAGGAGAGAGAAAGAGAGAGGAAGACAGAAAGGAAGAGAGCGAGAGAGAGGAGAGAGGAAGAGAGAGGAAGACAGAAAGGAAGAGAGCAAGAGAGAGGAGAGAAGACAGAAAGGAAGAAAGCGAGAGAGTGAGAGAGAGAGAGAGCGTGAGAGAGAGAGAGCGAGAGAGAGAGAGAGAGAAAGAGAGAGAGAGAAGACGACAAAGTCTTTCGAGATTTAAAAGAGAAAGAGGGAGGGGGAGAGACGGCAATGTAAACGTATGTTTTCTCATGCCAATAAAGCTCCTTTGAATTGAGAGAGAGAGAGAGAGAGAGTGAGAGAGACAGATAAGAGATATTGGGTGGGGGTGGGTAGAGACAGGGTGCTGCAGAGTTCATGTTGCCAGCCAGTCACTGGCAGTTGCCCGGTGACTAACTGCTCGTCGTCCACCAATCAGGACGCAGCACAGAGGGGGGACACGACACACACACACACACACACTCAAACAGCTGTTCCATTGTAGAGCCTGCCCTGCATGGGCAGTGAAAAGGTACAACCTCACTCACTCACTCGCTCGCTGTGCTGTTGTCAGGCAGAAACCTCATATCTCCATATTTAATTTTTTTTTTATGTTTATGTTTCGTTTTAGTAAATGAACGCCCTACGTCGTCATACAGCGCTACAAAGAAACAGCAAAAATAGTCGATCTGCAAGCTCACACAACGCGCTGTGACCTTGTAGATCTGCTATTTTAGCATTTATTTTTTAAGTGAAAGTAAAAGCGGTTATGCGTGTCTGTGGGTTTTAAAAATATTAAACCAATGAAAAGTACCTGGAACGTGTCTGTGTCAATTTTGATTTGAGCTAAAAAAAAGCATTATTTTACACTTTGGCTATTCAAAAATAGCAGATCTACAAGCTCGTAGCGCGGCACTCGGTGCCGCGCTACGAGCTTGTAGATCTGCTATTTTTGAAAAATCAAGAAAATGTGTGCAAATCTTTGAATATACATATCTTTTAAAGCGAATAATCTTTGCTTCTGGGGGTCTCTGGACCAAAATATTTTGAGATGGGGGTCCGCAGCCAAATACATATACATTGGGGTCCTTGACATGAAGAAGTTTGAGAACCATTGACATAGCAACTCAAGTTTTTTTTTTTAAACTGTTTAGGATTTAGAAGACATTTTGTAGAATCGGAACCTCAGGCCTTAATGGATTAACTAAGAGCCAGCTTTTGTCTAAAATAATAACTACTCTGGATCCATTAGAACACTTTCCTGGAAAGTAACATCTTCACACATACAAGGTTTTCCGCCCGCCAACAGTAGATTAGCTCACTCACTCACTCACTCCCTTGTTCCCTTCACTGTTTCCTCCCTTAGGGCCTCTCTCTCTCTCTCTCACCACCTACTCCCTTCCCCTCACACATGCTGAGTGCTAGCGGGGTTTGTGGCTTCTCTCTGTGGCCTTTGTAAAGCCATGAAAGAAAGGCACGCTACGAGAAAGACAATCGCCACAAACCTCGTCTTTGTCTTAAGAGATAGACGGCAGCTTAGAACACGGCGCAAGATACAGAAGAAAAGTGGATAAAGCTACGGCTAGCGACAAGATAACTAAAAAAACAATAACAATATCAATACACACTATCAACAATATACAACAAGATCAGGTATCTGGGGAAATATATTGATAACATTATCTGCACAGTCTTGTCGCCATTTAAAAGCATGTTAGGACAATGCATGCATCAATACATACATATTTTGTTCCTATGTAGATTTACCATGCAGATTATCATGTACCTATGGATTCTACCTCAGACAGACACAGTTTTTACTTGACAGCAGTGTTGATTTCGTCGATTAAACCAGGGGTTCTCAACCTTTTCAGCCCGTGACCCCCAAAATAATGATATTATTTCCCGCGACCCCCCGCATGCACGCGTGCGGTCCCGTTCGCGCGTGCGAGCGGTCCCGTTCGCGCGCGAAGGTTATTTAATTATAATAGGTTATTTGATAATTGTTTATTATCAAAACATTTTTGCAAAAAGTGGGTAAATTGAGTAAATTAACTGATAAAACATGAATTAATGATAACATAAAAACATTTTGTTAAAAAAAAAAAAAAAAAAAAATTTTTTTTTTTTCAAATTCACCAAAAAATCTGGCGACCCCCCCAAATTATTTGGCGACCCCCCTGGGGGTCGCGACCCCCAGGTTGAGAACCACTGGATTAAACTATGGCGAAAAATATTTGTCGACTACCTTTTTTCATTGACGAAAACTAAATAAAAACTAAGCTATGATGGCTAAAACTATGACTAAATATATTGACAATTCCGTCAACAAATAAAAACTAGGTTAAAATGTTAGCGAGGGACTTTAGTGGAGAAGAGATCCAGTAGAACAACTAAAAGTCAAGTCATTTTATGTTTGGTTGCGCTCGGGTGTTGCGCTCTGAAAATAGGAGATCTACAAGCTCACAACGCGTCGCGTTGTGAGCTTGTAGATCGGCTATTTTCAGCATGCAAACAAGTGTAAAATCAGGCATTACGACGCCATCAAGGCACCGGCAAAATACATTATGGTCAACTAAATCAACTGTAGATTTAGTCGACTAAAATGTTATGACATTTAGTCGACTAAAACTAGACAAAAACGAAATAATTTCAGATGTCCAAAATATGACTAAAACTAGATGGAATTTTAATTAAAAGACTATGACTAAAACTAAATACAAATTTGGTGTCAAAATCAACACTACTAAACAGACTCTTTTTCCTGTTTGCAGACTACATTTCTATGTGGAGTACCAATGCGCTGCTACTTTCTTTGCACCTTTCGTACAGGACATACCTGCTACTTTCCGTATATAAATGTGTATCATGTTGAACTGTTTCTTCCTGTGTTCTTCTCGCTGTCCCTTTCTATGCCCCCACGTATGACGGAGCTTGCTTGCACAAAAAAATAACTTCACCCACTTCACACTACCCGTTTTGCGACAATAAAGTCTGATGATTCTGACACACACACACAAAAAAGGAAAACAGCCCCAAAGACCAAAAGCAGACAACCCACCGACACAGGAGCAACAATATCAATCTTCATCTAGCAGCACTGAACAGCGTTCTATTTTTAACAACACTGCCTTTGCTGCAGGGCTATTTTACGCAAAAGGTTCCATTTAATTGCGATGAGGCGGTTCTGTAGTGTGTTTTGTTGAGGCTTTCGTGAAGTCAGCAGCAACGTGCTGATTGATAACTGGGCTTCTCCACGGATTATGAATGCTTAGGAGAAAAGAAATAAATAAAAATTGCCAGTTTTTTGTGGGTTTGAGGTTGATGGCTGACCGTACGGTCCATTTTGGTTCCGTTTGCACCCTCTTCTGAGTTAAATGAACACTGAGGATTCTACTGTGTAGATGGTCCACATAGGACCGCTTTCAAGGCAAAGGCAGTACTGAAAGTCAAGTTATAGATTATGTTTCTTTGATTTCATGACATTTGGGGAGTTTAAATGTCAAGGTGGTCAGTAAAAAAAAGCACCTTTTAGGTTTGCCTAAGGCTCTCAAAGTCCGGGGTCCTTGGGGGGGGGGGTTCTAGAGGGTCCTGATGCAGCAAAACAGTTTAAACACTATTTTGAAATAGCAGCGCTACAGGCTCAAAATGCAACACGTTGTAGAGACGCTGTTTCGGTAGAATGACCCACAGAAAATGCCAAATCTTCTCTTGCGCACAAATAGTTTCAAATGGGGGTCCGAGGCCACAAATAAACATCAATTTGGGGGTCCTTGACATGAACAATGTTTGAGAATCACTGGCCTATATATGTCGTCAGTACTCATGGCCACTCATGGCCGTCAAACCATGGCCAAGATAACGTGGTGGGTTGTGTAAGTGAACAAACAACACAATCCCCCAGGCAGGGCAGGCAGGCCGCAACTGACCTTCAGTCACGTGTGAGACAAAGACTTCTATACAGGTCCCAGGCCATCTGACTCCACACACATACATCACTACCCCAATCACTACCAGTGGTGGAAAAAGTACTCACATTTTTTTACTGAAGTAAAAGTATCAATACGGCAATATAGAAATACTCCGTTACAAGTGAAAGTCCGGAATTCAAAATGTACTTGAGTAAAAGTACAAAGGTATTAGCATCAAAATGTACGTCAAGTACCAAAAGTAAAAGTACTCATCGTGCAGAATGTCCCATTTCAAGTTTTCAAATGCTTTTGAAAATAGCCGATCTACAAGCTCACAATGCGTCGCATCACGAAGCATTGTGAGCTTGTAGATCGGCTATTTTCAAATGGCCGAAATGTATATACTGTAGGGCTGAAGTGGTTAAAGGGGAAATCCACCCATTTTCAATATTTAACTATGTCATTAATATAGCATAAAGGAGTTGTGTGGAAATAAGAAAAAAGTTCCCCCCTTTCTTAACATTGCAAATTACAACATGATGAGTCATTATGTTGTAATTTGCAATGTTAAACCCAAAATCAATCCTCCAGTTCAAGGCAACACAGAAAGGGGGGAACTTTTTTCTTATTTCCACACAACTCCTTTATGCTATATTAATGACATAGTTAAATATTGAAAATGGGTGGATTTCCCCTTTAATGCATGTTTTGTAATAATAATCAAAATCTAAAAAGTAACTAGTGACTAAAGTTTTAAAATAATTGTACTGGAGTAAAAGCACAATATTTGCCTCTGAGATGTAGTGGAGTACAAGTAAAAGTAAAAGTAGATCTGCTTTATTTTTCGTCCAATGCTTGCCCCCAGCATAGGGAAGCTAAGGTTCAACAAGTGGCTAAGCTCCCTGTCTGGCTCATAATAAATTCTAAGTTACTCCTTCCTCACCAGTAGCCCCCACAAGGTTCTCTACTGACACAGGCCAACCCTATGCTTACAGTGCAGGGCTTCATGGACTGCCATAGGCCTACGGAGCAGGATTTATGTACTCCCATAGGCCAACAGGTTCGTATTACTGATCAATCGAGCACAATGGACCACAATGGGATTTTTGTGTTATCCTTTTAGCAGTGGTTCTCAACCAGGGGTCCGGGGACCACCAGTGATCCTTGAGGGGGTTCCAGGGGGTCCTCAGTTAAATGATAGATATTTAGGAACCAAATGGACCGTATGTGTTTCGTGTCTGTAACTCAGAGAGTGTACAAATGGAACCAAATGGACCCTAACGGGTCCATTTGGTTCCATTTGTAGACTATCTGAGTTAAACTAACATTGATTTTACAATATAAATTAGGGTCCCAGAGATAGAAATGCCATTAAATGGGGGTCCGTGGTCTAATGCATGTCAAACTGGGGGTCCTTGAAATTAAAATGGTTGAGAATCACTGCTAGAGCTGTAAAAGTCTTCTCTTATGGGGGTCCCTGGTATATCTTTTCAAATGGGGGTCCGCAGGCTAATAAGTATCAATTTGGGGGGGTCCTTGACATGAAAAGGGTTGAAAATCACTGCTTTTAGCTTAACCTTTGACTGTACTACTACATGTACTGTTAACAAACCTGCTAATAAAGTATTCAATCAATCAGTCAAACAGGCCTACATACAGTAGCAGGGTGTCAGGGACTCCCATAGGCCTTCAGGCCTGCATAGCAGGGTTGTGTATTTTCAGTACAGGGTCATAGAGATAAGAACATGATGTGACATACCGGGAGGTTCCAATTAAGTGCCTATTAAACTCTATAGTCTTTTTTTCCTTCCAACCTAAAAGATAATGTGAAATGTCGAAGGCTATAACTTGTGCAGCTTTTTGCCTCATAAAATGGATTTTAATGAATTTCACCAAGTACCTCGCACCAAAGTCTCTTTCCTGCCTTAAGGCTCCTCCTGAAATGATTCCCATTAGCCTTTGGTTTCTTGTTAAACCGTGTTGGGTTTCTCTCAGGTAAAAACCCTGATCAAACTCAAATTGAACTCATCCCACATGACCACCTGTTCTCCTTTCTAAAACACATGGGACACTGCCATGCCCTGCACACTACTAGTGTACCACAAAACTCTCAAAACGTTGACTAAATGATAGATATTTAGCCAGTAAATCAATGGGAATCATATTAATCAAACGATACAATCAGGGTTAAATCATAAGAGGTAATCAATGTCAATCACCAGCACTGGATGATCTCCACACATCACGCACAGCGCTGTCTGGTTGCTGTTAAGTTTAAAACGACAACGTAAGGCTAGGTTGATATGCCTTCAAATCAATATCACAAGTATTAAGAAATATCTCTTACAGCACGTTTAACCACTCATATTATATAGTATATAAACTGACATTCACTGGTCATTAAAGGTGTGTATGAAATGAACAAAACTCCTTCCGAGCATCACACAACAACACGGCGAGATAAATGATTCATTCCTGCTGAACTTTTGTGAATATCATTGATATTTGTGACAGAGGGCGAGAAGACAGAGACAGCAGGGTTGATTTAGTGAGTTTGCCATAATACGTCACATAATAAAAACGACCGGACTCTCTGCCAGAATAGTTGTTGTTGGATGCCAGGCAACTTCCACACTTTCTACCAGCCAAACTAACACTTAAGAACCAAACCAGAAACCTGCCAAAGTAGTTAGAAAAAAACCCGGAACACTCTTCTCTACCAGTAAGGCTGAGCAATATGATTTCAAATCAGTATCTCGATTACAATTAATTAACGATTATTTACAAAAACGAATCAAATCTGATCTACAAGTTCGCAATGCGTCATCGTGGCACGTTGTGAGCTTGTAGATCTGCTATTTTCACTATTTCTGTGCCACCATTGTACAACGAAGCCCAGCCAAGCCCTACTTTCCAGCCACTCTTTGCTGAAAATAGCCGATTGTGAGCTTGTAGATCGGCTATTTTGGCAGAATGCTCGCCCCCCTGAATAGGGAGGCTAGGGTTCACGTGATTAAACAGGTTCATGGCTGGCAAGCTTTAGCTTACCTACAAGTTGGTTTCAGTGTCACTCTGTACTCTTATGGTTCAATTTAGGTTCCATGTGTACACTCTCTCAGTTCAATTAAAAAGTGATATTTTTGGGTTAAAACTAAAGATTGTTGTAAAAAGATAAATCTCTATATAGTAATAGAGTGTTTGTTCAGTAACAGGGGTCTCCGCGTCTCTCCAGCACTTAAATAGAACAGACATTTTCAGGTTGGGTTAACTTGCCAATTTCATCCAATAAGGAGACAGTTCCAATATTGTCAGCTCCTTTTTTTTTGTTTTATCACTTCCAATTTCACTTACTTATCCTTTATGAGATAGCTTTCCTGATTGGATAACATTTGTATCTAAAGAGCTGGAGAGATGGGGAGACACCTTGTAATGATTATCATCTGATTTTAACAAAAAATATATTACTTCCAGTACCTTTAAATGTCAGACCGAGCTACGGTATTCTATTTCCAAAATCATAAACTGCACCAAGACCTACAGTACATTCTAAGATAATTCCATGACACTTGTTTTAACAAAAGGAATATCACATACGCCCTCTTTAAATGTTTTTGTTAAATTTCTCTGTACAGAGCTGTGTGTTGTGTTGTAGTATACACAGGAAAATCATCATCAAATGTTATTTCAGCCTGACTCAGAGTGTCAATGTACAAATGGAACCAAATGGACAAACAATATATACATTTTTACCCGTCATTTCCCTCTATACCACCAGTCATCAGCCACTGGATATTTGGCTGTTTTCACTGTTTGTTTTTGGTCACCCAAAAACATCCCCGTCTACCAAAACAAACAGTCAAAATACAGTGAGAGGACAATGTGTTTCTGAAGGTAAACACACGACTCCAGTGGCTGATCACTGCTAGTATAGAGAGAAATGATCGGTTAAAAACATTATATATTGTTTTGTGTAGAAAGTGTAATCTTTGGAGCATAATCCAGTGTGTGGACTGGATTCTGAACTCTGGATTCTGACTGGATGTGCGGGCTTTATTGTTTGTTTTAAAAGTTACACACTATGCCTTTAACGCTGAGGATTTGACAGTGGAGTTGTAACTTGTAACAGGTTCCATTTACAGTACCCATGTTGTTTCACATTGCACTCCACATTAGCACTCAAAGATACACAATGGAAATAAGCTCACAAGCCGTTTGGTGTTTTATCCTTTTGACAGATATGTACGAACAATATGGTCATGTATATGCAAATATATGGTCATGACATGACATTTTTTGGTCAATAAAAGATCAATTAATCAATAAAAAAGACAGTGCATGTGCCTTTGATCTTGACAGTAGAGTGCACAAATAGACCCCAATATTGCCTTTATGGGCCTGTGACTGAGAGTGTACACAATTGGAACCAAATGGACCCTTACAGGTCTGTAACGCAGACAGCGTACACATGGAACCAAATGGACCCTTACGGGTCTGTTACTCAAACAGTGTACAAATGGAACCAAATGGACCCTTACAGGTCTGTAACGCAGACAGTGTACAAATGGAACCAAATGGACCCTTACAGATCTGTAACTCAGACAGTGTACAAATGGAACCAAATGGACCCTTACAGGTCTGTAACTCAGACAGTGTACAAATGGAACCAAATGGACCCTTACAGGTCTGTAACTCAGACAGTGTACAAATGGAACCAAATGGACCCTTACAGGTCTGTAACGCAGACAGTGTACAAATGGAACCAAATGGACCCTTACAGGTCTGTAACTCAGACAGTGTACAAATGGAACCAAATGGACCCTTACAGATCTGTAACTCAGACAGTGTACAAATGGAACCAAATGGACCCTTACAGGTCTGCAACTCAGACAGCGTACAAATGGAACCAAATGGACCCTTACCGGGGCCAATTTGGTTCCACGTGTACACTGTCTAGAGTTCAAATGCATACAGTAAGCACTGAGTGTTTTGTTCCAGTGTATAGTACAGTATGTGTGTGTGTCAGACTACCTTTGATTTTGACAGTAGGGGAGTTGGGTCCGGCCGACTGCTTCCTCCAGCCCCTCCAGTTCTGACACAGGCTCTCCGCCTCCGAGATGAAGCTGCACAGGGAGTCTTCCTCGAACCGGTCCGAATCCTCGAAGGAGAACCTCTCCCCGTCCTCCCACTCTGCGAACATCAGCTCCATGGCATCCACCAACACTCCACTCTTCCTTCTTTTCTTATTTTTTGTTTTCTCCCCCTTTTAATTAAACAGTGGAGTCTAAAAAAAGAAAAGGGGGGGGGTGATGATCAACAAGGAGGCACCACACACAACACAGTCTTTCTTTTCCTCAAAGTATTAAGACTGTCCAGAAGAAAAACTGACAAGAATATACAAGTGGTCTAACTGGGGGAGGGGCAGCCACACACACACACCAAAACCAACCAAAACAAAACAAAAAACTCCTAGATACTTTTAAACTCCACTAGCTACAGAAGAAATACATTCTATCCTGTATGATCTAAAAAAAAAGGAGAGCAATGTTACCTTTTGTAGCAAAATAAAGTGTAGACACTTTTAAACTCCACTACAGAATAAATACATTGTATCCCGTTTGATCCAAAAAAGGAAAGCTTAACTTTTGCAGCAAAAAGAAAAAGTGTCGCTTTTTTGTTGTACTTTATTCTGGTTCCTCCTAGGCGGAAAATACGGTTATGAATGACACCCTGGTATAGTTATGTTTTAAAGAAGCAAAACTTTAAAAAGAGTTTCAGAGTGCTGGGGGGGCTAACTTTGCTTCTTATCTTTCGCAACCAAGAGCCTTGCCATTTAGGGCGATATATACTTATCTGAAACTGAATCCATTACTGCCTGAACCCTGGCCAAACTAAAAGGATCACATTTACGAGACCATTTGTCTGAACTAAAAGAAGTTTAACTGTGTGTGTGGACCCCGGGTACTGGTCTATAGTTCAGACCCTACTGGTTTAAGTTTTTAGGACCGATCTGGGTCCAGAAAACGACCCCCACCCCGACTAACTAAAAGTCAGGGACGAGTGTCAACAAATGTCCGACGAGTTCTAAATGAAATGCAAAGAAAACGGGAAACTTAAACGATTCACACAGACTACAGTCTTGTCAACCACACCACGTTATACTTCCTTACTGACTGCTGGCTTATAGAAGTAATCAATCCGTTAAATGGATTCATACATGAACATATAAGATCGTTTTCCCCTTTCTTGTTGTCGGCTCAAATCAGCTGGTCAAAACACCGCTAGAAGCACCAGATCTCCACACATTTATTTCTTTACAATACAAAAAACCGACTAGTTTATTACCAATGACCTCGATCTGTCAGAGTCAAGTTATTCATCCTTTTTTGCCCCAACGGAGGTCATCGTAAAGTTCACATTCACACAGACTGACTTCTCTTTTAATTCATATTATCTCCCCTTTGTTCGGCTCTCTCAAGTCAATTCGGTCCCTTCCTTCCTTTGGCTAGGTTTTCAGTGGCTTAAAGCATAGCATGTTAGCATGCTAACGTGCTAGCACCGTTAAGCTGGCTGGCTGGGCTGGCTGTGAAGGAGAAGCTAAAAGGGAAGGAAGCAGATGCTAACTGTTAGCATGCTAACCTGCTAGCATGCTAACATGCTAGCACCGTTAAGCCGCTGCCTGCTGGCTGTGAAGGAGAAGCTAAAAAGGAAGGAAGGAGATGCTAACTTTTAGCATTAGCATGCTAACATGCTAGTAGCACCGTTAAGCCGCTGCTGGCTGGCTGGCTGGCTGTGAAGGGAGAAGCTAAAAGGCAAGGGTAAGAAGATGCTAACTGAAGCTAACGCTAAGCTAACAAGCTAAAACAGCCAGCCCGGGGCCGGCGGTGGTGACACCAGAAATCAAACATGCCCGATAGTGACAGCTGTCGGGGGGAGGACGGTGACAACCAGCCTCGAATGCTCTGGTTAAGGTTCTCATTTTATCTTCACCTCCTCCTTCTCCTGCCACCTCCTCCTCCTCTTGTCTGTGGAGCCGAGGAGGTGCTAGCTAGGCTAGGCTAGCTGTTAGCCCCAGCAGGCTAACTGTGCTGTATAGGTGCTGATAGCCTGTTTGTTTACATTGAAGTAACTTCTTCTTCTTGGGGGAGCCCAGGCTACATTCTTGTTGTGAGCCAAGGCTACATTCTCTCTCCTCCTGGCTTCTTTAGAGTCTTTATATGTTTATGTCTTCCCTGCAGAAGTCTTCTGAGGTGGTCCCAAAGTTCCCCCAAAAAAAGAAAAAGGATGTTTCTGTTCTGCTTTGTAAAATCCCCACTTCACATGTCTTTATTTGTCCTTTTTTCTTTGTATGTTTCAAAGAAGCCCTTTTTTTCTTCTTCCTCCTCCTCCTCCTCTTCGCAAAAAAAGCCCCCCCGCTGGGTTTTCCTCTGTGTGTGTGTGTGTGTGTGTGTGTGTGTGTGTGTGTGAAGAAGACCCCCTTCCTCTCTGATGACACCGGTGGTCCTTTAAAAAAAAAATCTAATAAAATGCTCTTTTCTTTTTAGGGTCTCCTATGTCTTCATCAGGGTCCTCCCTTCTTCTTCTTCTTCTTCTCCCCCACGGTCTCCCCCACACACAACCTCCTTCCTCCTCTCTCCTCCCTGCCACCAGACAGAGTGTACTACCGGCTCCTGTTGGGGTGAAGATGGCTCTCCCTCTCCTCCTCTTCCTCACTGGGGCTTGAGGATGATGATGATGTCGCCTCCTCCTCCTCCTCTGACTGTCAGCTGATTACTACTTCCGCCTGGCGTCAGCCGGCAGCTTGGTGACAGTGACGTGGTGACAGAAGGGACCTTATTAACCTAAGACCGGGAACTCATCTGTGTCATTTTGAGATTTCTTTGGCTATTCAAAAATAGCAGATCTACAAGCACAGAGTGCCGCGCTATGAGCTTGTAGATCTGCTATTTGTTTTTTTTTAATCATGAATATTTGTGCAAATCTTTAAAAAAAATCACACCCAGTGTGAAGTGGGCGGTGTGTGGTCATCACAACATGACTCACTTTAAAAAAAGGATTAATGACTTTTTTTAAAGTCCATACTGCTATTCATAGGGCTGCACATGTGTCATGTGTTTCGCTAGCCAATCACAGTCCTGAATTTGCAAAGTCAGCCAATCACATTACAGTTAGTGGTGATGACACTAGCTGTAATGTGATTGGCTGACTTTGCAAAAGTATCGATTTGCATTAACAATGGAAGGGTTAGGGGGTATACAATTTTTTTGGTCGGTGTCCAAAACTCACTTATAGGGGGCGGCTACACCGCCCCAAAAATCACACCCAGTGTGAAGTGGGCGGTGTGGTCACAGTGGTCATCACATTGGGTGATTCACTTAAAAAAAAACATAAATGCACAGTCCTATTTATAGGACCGCACATGTGTCATGTGTTTCACTAGCCAATCACGGTCCTGAATAGAGTCAACCAGTGTACAATGGTGGCCAATCACGGTGCAGGGTTAGGGGGTACAATGGTGGCCAATCACAGCGCAGGGTTGGGGGGGTACAATGGGTGGGGTCCAAACCTCACATATAGGGGCGGTTGCACCGCCCAAAAATATATATATACTAATTTTTAACTCAAATCTTTGCTTCATGGCGGTCCCTGTAACTAAATATTTTGAGATGGGGGTCCGCGGCCAAATACATATAATTTTGGGTGGTCCTTGACATGAAAAAGGTTTGAGAACCACTGATATTATAGCAACAACATAAGTGTTTCAGAAAAGTGTTGTAGAATCCCACAGAAGCAAAGATTTGAGTTAGAAATATTCACTTTAAAAATAATATATATAAATATAAATGAAAAGATTTGCACAGCTTTTCACGATTCTTCAAAAATAGCAGATCTACAAGCTCATAGCGCGGCACTCGGTGCCGCGCTATGAGCTTGTATATCTGCTATTTTTCAATAGCCAAAGAAATCTTAAAATGACACATGCGTTCCCGGTCTTAATGGGTTAAGTGTATACTATAAAATGACAGCCAGGGTAACTGGGCAAGGCAAGGCTATAGGTTTAGTATTTGTAAAAAAAAAACACACACATTTCAACAACAAGGCAATTAAATGTGCTTTACACCAAAACATCAAGCAATGGAAACGCATTATAAAATGACATCAGGAGGATACAATAAAACAAAAGAAGTAAAAACAAGTAAAATGTAATAAAATTACACTGGAACAGTGGGCACCAGTTTTTAAATATTTATTATTTTGATATTTGATTTCATATTTACATTTGCATAAATGGGGGCCAACTACATACTGTACACCCCTTTTTTAATGGCATTTAAGGCCTGATATTTCTCCAATTGTCACAAATTGCTACAAAACCTGTGGCTATAGCCAGTCATTAAAGGGATAGTTCACCCCCAAAATGACTTTCTATCGATTAGTCACCCCATGGAGACTTCAATTCATGGATATTTTTTTGTTTTTGTCGCATTCCTAAGCCAATAATTTTATGACCAGCGGACCGGTAAGCAGCGGTTCCGGTAGCCTACTTTACATTACATTATTTCGCATCATTTTCCACAGCATACATTTATTTTATTTTATTTTATTTTATTTTGTGTGGTCTAACATTGAGGTGCCCACTTTATTGCTGTATCCGATTAAAACCATGGTGGTGGAAGAAGGATTCCGATTTCTTTACTTACTACGATCTACAAGCTCACAACACGTCGCATCGGTTATTTCCGAATAGCCGAGGTATTAATTAGGGCCTAAGGGTACGGTCACACCAAAGTTTAATTCTACCTATGAGTAGTGCCTATGCTTTTCAATGGGAATGGAGCGGTTTGTTGCCATTGGCGGATTTCTGCAAAAAAAACGATCTGTTCCCATTGAAAAGCATTGTCAGAATCCGTCCTCATAGGTAGAATTAAACTTTAATGTGACCGTTCAGTTCAGTGCCTTGCTCAAGGGCACTTCAGCGGTGTTGGGAAGGGGTGAGTGGTGGCCATTCACCTCCCCACCCAGAGTTTGCCTGCCGGTCCAGGGAATTGAACTGGGAACCTTCTGGCAACAAGTGCGCTCCTCTAACCTGCAGGTCACTGCTGCCCCTGACGCGGTCTTTACACCAATTTTATACACAATTAAAAAATTCCTGATGAAGATCCAGCAGGATCGAAACGTTGAAGCAATAAACAAGTGGAGCTGAGAACTAACCAATATTGCAGACTTTATTTCTTTCCTCTTGCATCAATGTTTGTCCAGCAACTGGGTGTGATTGGATGTGCCTTTCTTTGTCAGTATCATGTCTGTATGACCACAGATTGAAGTCTAATCTGTATAAAAGTATAGATTGCGGCCCGGACTGCTGGCGTAGCGGTCCAGTCACCTAGGCTCTAAAGTAGCCTGACAGCGTGTCGTGGGTTCAAGTCCCGATCCAGACGGCCTTTGCTGCATGTCACCCCCCATCTCTCTCCACATTTTCTGTCAGCCTACTATCCTATCATATCAATAAAGGCATAAAAGCCAAAAAATCAATCTTTTAAAAAAAAGTATGGATTGCTTAAGTATGAGGTTTTTGATTAAATAATTACAATGTATGAAAAGTTTATTTTTGCTCTCCTGTAAAAAAAAATCTATCTGATTGTAAGTTAATAAATAGGCTAAGCTATAGATGGGCCAAACAAATGTACTATTTGTATTAATCATTGCTTCTCTTATTAGGTTGATGAGACTATAATAATAATTAATAATAGTAATAATAATTGCTCCATTATTACTAGATACAACATTAAGTGGCACAATAACATTCTTTGAACACCTCTGCTATAGACCTAGAAAAAAATAATAAAGGACTGCTGCATTTTAAAAAAAAAGTCACTCACCTGTAAACCTGTGATGTGACAGGTAAGGCTGTATCGTGATCCTGAAGTGCTTTTGAAACAGTGGTTCTCAAAGTGAGGTTCGGGTTCTTGAGGGTGTTCCAGGGGGTCCCTAGCAGAATTAGTTAATATAGCATACCAATCAGTTTAACCAATATTCAAAAATAACCCTAACCCTAAGCCTACAACGCATCGGCTATTTTTGAAAAGTCTTGAACAATTCTAAAAGATGTGGAATAATTTCGAAAAAATGTATAGTAATCTCTTTCGGGGGCCCCTGGCATAATATCTTTTCAGATGGGGGTCTATGGCCAATTACAGATCAATTTGGGGGTCCTTGACATGGAAATGTTTGAGAACCACAGCATTGAAAGCAGAATTGTTCAGCTCTCATTATTAGATCTGGTGGTGTGCATGTCTGTGGCCTGGTCCAGGTCCACCCAGCCTCTTAGAACAATACACACAAAAATGTACTTCCCTATGAAAGAATGGTGTCACATCCTGAGTTCCACACATGTTTTTGGAGTGTGTGCTGAAGGCTGACTGAAACAGAGCCTACACAGTGGAAGGTGGCTCTACACCTTATTAAGTAAACTTTATACTGACTTTATTTTGTCAGGTAACAACTATAAAACCCAGTTTAAAGATTAGTTCCAATATGAATAAATATTACGTATGTGTTAAGTGAACCACTCACAGTAAACCCTATATACCTAAGGATGGACCTTCCATAAGGAACAGAGATGGACAACTAACTACTGCATTTACTGACTTATTAGCATGACGTGTTTTGGGGCTATACAACAGGTGTGAGTGTGCCATACATATATAGTGTCATTTATAAAACAGTTCCACCCCTCCAGGCGTGCTATAAATCATTCAATTAATTAAATACAGGGAAGGGCAGGCAAAGATGCTTTGTACACAAACACCATGAAACAAACAGATCAAATAACAAGACCAGGAGACCTGCTGGTTCTGCCAAACCCAGACTTCACATGACGTGTCAGCCTGTGTCTATGCCCATGTATGGACGAAAGGGGGACAGACTTTTATGGCTGGGGCCTAAGGACAAAGGGGGCAAAACCTGTTTTTTGCCCATGTATGGGGGTGCAATGGCATATTCCATGTTACCGTTTCTGATCCCCGCTTTGTGTTCAGCTATTCGTATTTTCAGATTGCGTTTAGTTTACCAATATAGACCATCCCACATGGACACTTCAGCATTGTTAACAACATGAGTTGTGTTGCATTTGATAAAACCCTTTATTTTGTGTTCGCGTTCGGTCTGTGGATGATAGAAGACTTTAGTAGACGCCGATTTATGCTCGTGCTCACGGGTGCTAAAACCCAACCCAGCCCAGCCTAACTAACGAATAGGAGCAGATAAATATCACCTCGTAACTAATTAAATAGACCACACATTCACTTTAGGAGCCTGAACCAGTATGAAAAAAAAAACATGAACGCACACGAAGTCATTCATTAATGCCATTGCACCGACTTTATGAAAAAAGGCATTTAGTGATGATCTTCCAAAGGATAAGTGCTTGGTGGATATAGTGGACCTACTACACCATATACCAGGAAAACATACCTATTGTGAAGTGTGTTTTCTTACCAGACTTAAGTAGTAGTAGTAGTAGTAGTATTAAGTAAGTTATATAATGTTTTGTTTATATAATGTGTAATGAAAGCACTGACTCTACTGACCCAATAATTGAAATGCCAGTCTCCAGGTTTCCTTCAGAATAGTTAGGACACTGATTTAATTCATGTAGGCCTAGAAATACTACAATTTCATTGGCATAGACCAGTGTGGACCCCCAAAGTGGGGTCCGGGGACCCATTAAGAGGGTTCCAGGGGGGCGGCAAATTGACTTAATATAGCATCAGTTTAACCACTTTAACCATACATATGGAAATAGCAGATCTGCAAGCTCGCAACGTGTCACAATGCTGTCACGATCTGTGCCTTGTTCTGTCTCCCTGTTGTGTTTTCTTGTGTTCATTGTCCATTTATTAATGAAGTAATATATCCTTCTTGTTTCTTAATTTTGTGTACCTTTTGTTTTGTAGTAAGGTTCTAGTGTCTCCAGGGCCCTATTTCACGAAAGGTGATGAATCGGTTTCATGAAAGCTGAATTATCTTGCCAGATTAGTTTAGCCAGTTCACCCTGGCTAAGTTTATCCATGACTAGATTTCACGAAAGAGAATTGAAGCAAGCCTACCTTAGTTACCATGGCAATTTAGCTGTGAAGTTAGCCTGGTCAGGAGCAGGCTAACAGCCAAGCTTACTTAATCCAGTGCCTTGTTCTTCACGTTGTTCCACAGTTAATTCAACACATGTGTTTGTATATGGACTAATTTTAATGACCCTGCATTCAAATAAAATGAAATCAATACAATAAGATATAATCAAATTCATTATATTACTGAAATAGTGTGTGACCATGAATCATAATTGTTTCACAATGACTCATGTGATATGTCATTGTCACTCTGTTAACACTATAGTCAGTTTAGTCAGTTTAGTTGACCTGTGTCTAGTTAATCCTTATGTATGTATACCCCCCTGTTCTTACTGTTTTGTTGTAAGTAAGTTCTCATATCTTACATGGGTTCCCTTCCCCTGGTGTCCAGTTGTTGTTGTTCCTTGCTTATCTCCTAGTCTGTGTATCTTCTTAGTGTTCCTATGCATGTTCTGTTATTTTTTGGTTATCTAACCTTTGGTACGTAACTGGCCCAGCCTCTGCTCTGTGTTTAGGCCCTACACCTCTTGCCTCACATGTGACACAATGTGACCCATTTTGAGCTTGTGGATCTGCTATTTTCAAATATGTTTTCAACATTTTTGAAACAATATTTGAATATTAATACGCAAATCTTGTATGGGGGGCCCTTGGCCCAAAATGTTTCCAGATGGGAGTCCGCGACCAAAAACAAATGTGTGGGTTCTGTGTGGGAACCACTTAGTGAATATTAGTGCCAAATTAATAGGATTCTTTGTACACATTATGTTGTATTAATTTGTCCTTTCTCTTCAGTAACCACAACTCAAAATAAAAGACATTTAGCCTATACAATTTAATGCAACATGGCTACTTTTAAAAAGCTGTAGTAGGAAACAGCTCATGCCTGGTTTACAATGTACATGTGTAAAGGATATATAACAGAGAGGACCTTTCTGTTACAGTTGGGCAAGAAACAAGCTTCAGCTTGTATACTGTCAATTTAAAAAATCTCTCACTATGGTTAATTATGTAAACAACAAGAAAGTTGCTTTTTACTCTAAGCATCTTGATCTTAGCATAGTATGTAAAAAAGCAACTAGATTAACAGATGAGATTGGACGTGATGAAACCGAAATGGGAACTGAACACTATAAAATTGAAGCTGATAAATTTGACTCTCTTTCCAGATTGGCTCACACACAACAACAACCATGATCCAGCTTTGCAAATTGATGGCTTTTCACTCTATCTAAATACTATCGGACCTGGCAGTGTCTACAAAAGCAAAGGAAATACAGCCTAGATCCAGAATTTGACATAGTTAATAAACCCACTTAAAACAACTCTGGTCTGCGGTGACTTCAATGCTTTGCTGAAAACCGCAACAATCACGTTTCACAATATTTTCAGCAACTAGGCTTCACTCAACTCATACAAGAAGCAACCCACTTTGAGGGAGGACACATAGACAACGCCTACTTCCGAACACATCACTGCACATCCCTCTATGCGCAGAGGAATACTCTAGGTATGGCTTACAAAAGGTATGAATTATTTCATAACACATACATTGGTATATCTTTCACTTTAAGGATCCTGCAACACTGAGGTTGAGAATTACTTCATACTCAAGCTATGTATATGCATACTCTAACATAATATCATACCGTCTCATTGAACTGCTCCCGGCCTCCACCAGGCCTCACACTAACAGCACCAGTGTTGCCAGATTCTGTGAGAGAAACAAGCAGCCAGGCCTAGGAAAACCAGCCCAAAATAAGCGACTATGGGCCACATATGAGCACTTTAACATACATCAGCTATTTGAAAATAGCAGATCTACAAGCTTACAACGCGTCGCGTTGTGAGCTTGTAGATCGGCTATTTTCAAATAAATATTGCGGAGAAATTATAATAAGCAGATCTGGCAACCCTTAACAGCACCCAAATATTTATTAAAGAAAACCATTGTTTTCCATGACTTCCCTGTCTCTATGTCTGCTTTTGGGTACCCTGCCAGCTATGACAGATCACTTTAAACTTAAACTTACCTTGGATTGCATCTGGCCCACTGCTATACCTGACCACTTTACTTTAACACCTGGGTGTGACTTGCTTCGAGTGGTGCTGTTCAGCAGTCTTGAAATTAACTTACAGGGTGCGTTTGGAAATACAGCACTGAGTGCACTGGCCAATACAAACTAGCACTCCGGTGCGCAATTTCCGAACGCACCCATTGTTTCTCTAGCTCATATATAGCTTAATTAAATAACCTCAACAAAGGCGCCGCTTACTTCACACTGGGTGTGATTATATCTATGTTTTGACAAATACATTTCTTTTGCAAGTCAGTGCTGACAAAATTATAAGTGGGGGGGTGCATTGTCAGCCTACAGTAATATGTACACATTAATATGAATGATTGATTGAATACTTTATTGGTCAGAAATGTAAACAGCATGAGGAACAGTCAGACGTTAAGGCTAAAAGGATAACACAAAAAAGTCCTGGGGACTTGTTTCCATTGTGGTCCATATGTGAACCTAAATGCAGGCAACAGAAGGCAGAGCTAGTTCCATGAAGATCTGAAGTCAGAGGTCTTAGAATCCAAAACACTGCCAGTTCACTTCGTAAAAAGACAAGTTCAGTCAGACAACTCTTGGATTGGATTAGATTATATATTTATTGAGCATACTTGAGCATAGATATACGAAGCATATGTGAAGCATAGTTTGGCGTCAGGGCTCTGAATCTATTCACTCCCTGTGAGCATGAACATTTTAACAAATGTTACATGCCAAATAGCATTTACAGGCAATGAATAAAGACCCCCATGGGGGATCTAGAAACAGAGCCTACAGGTGGATGCCGGGGAGGCGGTGGGCAGGTAGGCGAGACTGACACGGAACTGCATATTTGGACGACATGGTACAATGATGACGTAACCAGGAGATTGGAGAGACAGTACACATATAAAGGCTATATGGTAGTCAAGGGGTAAGATGAAGTAATTTAGCCAATGGAAGAGACAATACTGTGGAATTATTCAGCCAATGGGATTCAGTTACAAATTGCTCGAGGCAGGTTATCTAGGCAAAGTTTTTCTTTAGGAAATTGATAAGTCCGTTTGTGGAGGAATCGTGGGAGGTGATGTCAGAGTTGTCTTTAAGCTCAGGTTCGATTTTCTTGGCCAGCTGCTTGCCCAGCTCGACCCCCCACTGGTCATAGCTGTTGATGTCCCACACGACACCCTGCACAAAGATCTTGTGCTCGTACATGGCAACCAGAGCTCCAAGAGTAAAGGGAGTCAGTTTCTTGAAAACGATAGAGTTGCTTGGTTTGTTCCCTTGGAAAACTTTGTGAGGCAGCAGGTTCTCCAAGGCCTGTCCCCCCAGGCCACTGGCCTGCAGTTCTTTGCAGGCCTCGTCTGGTGTCTTCCCCTTCATCAGCGCTTCTGTCTGGGCCAGAAAGTTGGCCACCAGGATCTTGTGATGAACGTTGTCCCTGATTGGGTTCTGAGACTGAGACTCTCTTGGGTGGTGAATGTCTTTGAAGCAATGATGAAGAGTGCGGTCTCTGCATTGAGCTGGGCCAGGGTCTTGGCCATGTGAGTGCCATCAATGTTGGACACAAACCACACATTAGGTCCACCTGCTGAGTAGAGCTTCAGAGCCTCTGTCACCATCAGTGGACCTAGGTCAGAGCCACCGATATTGACCACATCAGTGATAGTCTTTCCAGTAAATCCCTTCCATTCTCCACTGCGTACTCTGTGACAGAAGGCCTTCATCTTGTTGAGCACCATATTAACCTTTGGCATGACATCATTGCCATCGACATGGATGGGCGTGTTGGAGCGGTTACGTAGCAACATGGAGCACGGCACGACCTTCTGTGAAGTTGATCTTTTCTCCAGAGAACATCTTCTCTCTGGCATCCTCAACTCCTCTGGACTTGGCCACGGCCAACAGCATGGTCAGGACTTCCTCATTAATGAGATTCTTAGAGTAGTCCAACAGGATGTCTCCATCATCTGTCTCAAGGGTTGTGCTGAATTTGCTGAATCTTTCCTTGTCTGCATCAAACATGGCTCTCATGTTGAGACTTCCAGCATTGGCATTGTACCATTGTTCAAGTTTCTGATAGTTTGGATCACTTGTAAGTCCCATGGTGAAGGTTGCCTCGGTATCTGGTCGATGGTCGATATACCTTGTATACCTCAAGGTGTGATGGCCAGCCTTTATACAGTGCTTGGCTGGATGCTTGTGACATCGGGCAGGAAGGCTGATTATTTGAGCTACTGGGCGCATGTAGCCTATGTCCGGTCTCCAACTTTAACTTATACCGTTCTAACCCTGTTGTCGGCACCTGGAATGGTCTAGGAAATACTTCCAGTAGGCCAGAGTGCTCGAGGTAATTGTGGGTCCACAGTCATAACCGGGACGCTGATCTGGATATTAGATGTCTCTGTCTGCCATTTTAGGCGTACCTGAAGGTTAGGCAGAGAGTACCTCAAGAAATATTTCCAGATATGATCAGCGAGTAATTGACTGTTTTTCCATCTTCTAACCAACATGTCTGACTGACCATACCTTACTTGCGGTAGTGGCGTGTCTCGCTCGCAAATCAGTATTGTTAGGCACTGTCACATACCTACATATGGAGATCCTTGATATCAGCGCAAAACCACCACAATGTTTGTTTCTGTTGTAACGTCAGACCAGAGCTCGATCAACAAGAGAGACAGAGGGAGAGATGAAGAGGGAGATGGAGTGGGGAACGGAGAGGGAAAGAGAGACAGAGAGAGTACTACCTATCTCCTTTGGTTCTGTTAAAAAGGTGTTCACACACTGGTAAATATTCTGTCTGCAACTGCAAAGCTGGCTATCTGGCTGAGCCGTAGGAATCATGCTCTGGAGGTGGGCTGTGGGTGTGGACCATCTTCTCATACTGACTGAACTATTAAAGGTACGACTCAGCGTAAAACATTCCTACTACAAGATGGTGGACAGATGGGGGACTATTGTGTTCAGTGGGAGACAATAAACTGGGTTTTGAGGCTGGTTGTGTTTATTCTTTTTTCGACCCTAACCCTAACGGTTAGGGACAGAATTCTGTCTTTAGGGTTAGGGCCTATAACCCTAAAGACAGAATTCTGTCTTTGGTTTTTGCAGGTCAGGCGTGTAGTTGAGGTCCTGGTTATGGTCTGTATTACCAAGGCAGTGTGTAATAAAGGACTTTTCAAAATCAAATCTCTCTCTCTCCATGAATAATGAATTAATGAATTAATAGTATACTATTTAGTATACATAAAGGATAAATGCAGGAACATAGCAAAACAGACCAATTTGGCAGAACAACGCCTATTTATCTGTTTAAACTCGACTCCTATCTCAGCCCTTACGAACCCTTGGTCCACCACCTCCATACCAGGCGCTCCTCCCATGCCTCTCCTTCCGACCCATTGTTTACCACAGACACCGGTTCCGTTGCGACCCGTCACTGGTTCCTCTACCATCTCCGGCAAGTTCTGACTAAGGCCGGATACCCTGCAGGTAACTTCTCTGGCCATCAGGAAAAGAGGGGAAGTAAGCTCAACCGTTTAAGCTCCCAGTAGACAAGTTTTATTTAAGGTTAGGCAACTTTTGACCGAAACATTGCCTAACCTTAAATAAACGTTTCTACTGGGAGCTTAAACGGTGTGCGGACTTCCCCTCTTTTCCTGATGTACGTATTGTTGTCCAGCACCCGATTAATTGTTTTAGGATGTGCGTGCGTGCTTACCCCTCGTTCCAACTTCTCTGGCCATTCATTTCGAATCGGTGCTGCTTCTACTGCCTCTAGAAGAGGCATCACCGATCACACTGTCCAACTCCTAGGGCGACGGACATCACAAGCATACCACCACACTTACATTAGAACTAATGTCCAAGACCTAAGAAACGCCCACAGATCTATGGTCCAGTAACTGTTCTATTTATGCATACCTTTTTGAGGTCTCAGACGACTGCCAAGATGGATGCCTCTCTCTCCAGACCCCAGGCCAAATACTCAGGTTCTCCTACCCCCCGTGGAGCCCACACGGTTATGCCCTTCTTTCCCACCTCCTCTCCTCTTCCTCCCCCTCAGGGCTACGCCCTTCGCCCCTCTCACTCATTCGCCCCCCCCCTCATCCTCACCTCCCCATCCCGCCATCCTCATCGCCCCTTCATCCTCACACCCTCATCCTCACTCCTCCCTCCTTCACCTCCCCCTCCTCACTTAATCATCCGTGCTCCTCGTCATCACTCACTCCCTCACTACACCATCGCCCCTTCATCCTCACCACTACATCCCCACCCACCCCTCCCTCATCCCCCTCACCCCCATCCCTTCCTCCCCACCCCTCTTCCCCCCTTCCTCTCCATCCATCCATAACCAATTCCTTATCCTTAAAGATGTTAATCTCTGTCTTTTCTAAATATAAAATCTTAAACAATGTATGGTTTGAAGGCGTGGTCTGTACTAGTGAACTAAGGTTCCTTACCTACTAACAATGTCACAACAGGAGAAACAAACAAACGATCAAAGGGCATTTCTGAGCATGCATTTTCTCAATCAACCTACTGTAATTACATCCTGCTCTCTGGAGTTGTCATGTGACCACCCCACAGCAACAGAGAACAGTGTTTGAATAAAGGAATGGTAGAACCCACATGCTCATAAAGTAATTCAGAAAAGTGTGCCTGTGTTCATACAGATGTCTTTTTTGCAACATTAGTTGATTTTTGATTGAACATAAAAGTTCTTACAGTGCTCAGGTAGCTCACCTGGTAGAGTTCATGCCGTAGCAGGCCCAGTCTTTTTTTCGCAGCCCGCCAGGGCTCGAATCTGACCAGAGGCTCTTTGCCTCATTTCCATGTACTCTCTCCTGGCATTCCGTTCTCTCCACTCACTGTCACTGGCAATTGAAGAAGACTGGCTCTAATCTCTCAATGAAGAGCACCACGACAATGAACAACCAACACAGCCTTCACTGTGGTAGAATGGTACGGTATATGTACTTCTTACAGCAGAGGTTGAGAGTTCAAAACCTCAGACTATGTGTGTGAACCAGCATTAGGGTTAAATTCTTACCCCCTGGTAGCAGGTTGTGGTGTTAGGGTGGTAGCAGGGTGTGGTCTAGAGAAGGTGGAGTTCTGCATCAGGATCCTGACAAAGAGATTCCAGAACAAGAGACGACACTCAATTGGTCGTCCCATACAACAACCAGCGCCCAGTAGCAGAGCTCTGCCTCCGCCATGTTGGTGTGATAGTGACTTCCGGCTGCTTAATAAAACATTAAAAAGTCAAGCATTACAAACAAAAACTTTTACGAATTACGTTTTTTTCTGTTCTACTATCATATATTTAATCCTTCTACAGAAGTGGTCTGTGTTAAACAGAGAAAAAGTATTATAAATATGCATACTACTATATTATTTACTCATTTATTTATCATATTTATGAATGGATCAAAGCAGAAATGTGTAACATTCATTCAGAATTTCAGGTTGCATGTGTGCGCATGCATGTGTGCGCACACGACCACGCATGTTCATGTGTGTGTATGAGGTGCTACATACATTAACATTAATTCAGAATGTTAGTATGTGCACGTGCGTGGCTTGTGTGCGCGTGCACATGCGTCTCATGTGCACATGTAACATTCATTCAGATTTTAATTAATGAAAAAACTAATCTTGAAACTCATGGTTTCATAATTACAAATAATGTACCAAATAGAAATAAATGGCATTAATGTCCATGTTGATGATGATGGTTTCTGTATTTGTAGCCTACTGATCCTGCTCTGTACAGCACTTTGCATGTGCTTTCTAAATATATTTGACTTGACAACAATGACAAACCACCAACTGTTACAAAGGACTCAGCGACTGCACCAATATAAATCTACACGTGAGACTGCATATCAGACAATGCTGTAAGCCACAGTATGCCAACTGACAGGCAGACTACAGTTTGAGATACTTTCATTGAGTTTGATTTGATTTGATGTAATGTTTAAGAAAATCAACAACTTGAACAATATAACAGGTTTATTTTCACATCACACGTGTAAAGGAATCCTGCCCAACTTCTCAACTTTTTGTAGTTACAAAATAGTCATAAGAAAGAGGAGCAGGAATATCAAATAGGCCTATCCATAAGGTGTGTGTTCAAAGGGCATTAAGGCTAAAAGGATAACACAAAAAGGCCTGGGGACTTGTTTCCATTGTGGACCTATTATATAATAATATCCATGTTTGGAACAAACTTTTTCAACAGCAGTAATTTTAACTTGAAATAAGGAAAACACAGGTGCCATCAATGGCACTAATGGTACTTGATCTATCAGTTGATCAGATCGGGCTATCAATATTGTTGATCAATACAATTCCAGTAAACATTAGTGTTTGTAACAGCACTGGTGGTTTCCACTGTCTGGCACTTATTTTGATGATCAAGTGATCATGTGCCCGAAAACGTTGCTCACGCCCAATTAAATTGTTTTGATTCATTTAGAACAGAGCCTATCAGATAGACCCTTAAATTATTTTTTTCAAGGGACAAACATCTTGTTTTATTTGATGGCCTTCCTGCCCTGGCATTTGCGCCCTCAAAAAATAGACAACACCAAAGACCAAGTGACGAAATTCCAGGGCTGCTTTCCAGTTATATGCAGCTATGTGCAGAAAAGAAGGGTCCTGACGGCGATTACACTCCAAGATGGCGGCAGCGCTGCCCCAGAGCTACCCCTGACTCCCTCAACAATGGAACCACACAGAGGTCAAACACAAAGGTCACAAACCGATGGACATAGTTTAACAAGCACAGTAAAAACTACAACTCGCTCATGTGTATGAGGTGTGTAGCGTGCGTGCTTGATGTACTTTATTTAGTAAGACATAAGAACAGTACATGGAAGTACAAATTCACAATACAAGGTCTAAACTGAAAGACTCATAGAGCACTAAGCTTGTTTAAAATGAGATCTCCACGCACACAAATCATGATGACATATTGCAGACAGATATACACACACTATACAGAACGTCATACAATCAGCTTACTGCTATGAAAAGTAAAAAATATGTACAAGAGAAGAAAAGTTTGGGGGGGGGGGGGGGGGTTAGGTTAAGACTTTGACAGGGGCCATTTTTGAATTGCAGCCTCCTGAAGGCGTTTCTTTAGGGCAGTTTTGAAAGTGAGTAGGGTTTTATACTCCTTTACGTAGGGCATTCCACATTTTTGTTGAATAGCATGAGAACGAGTTCATTCCACGCGTGTGTGTGTGTGTGTGTCACACCCCAGGTTGGGTGAAGGTAGTATGTAACCCTAGTACTTTCAAGTACTATCAGACATGTTCAATAAGGATGGCGAAGCACGCAGAAGTGCAAGTTTATTTCCCACAAAGTGTCAAGTTTACAATGAATTGGCAAAACAAGGAGACCAGTCGTCTGTAACATAGAAAATAAAGAAATATTCAAAAACATATAACTGCAAATAATCCAAATATAAACCAAAGTAAATTCAATTCCAGTATTATTATAATAATAAAATACAATAAATGATCTAATTAATTATATAATAATTATATATAAGAACAAATAACAAATAAACAACAAATGCATTTAAACACAAAAATAACACACCTCCTTAGACACAGCTGACCACCTATCTCCGTAGACAGCAGACTGCCAGAAAACAACCAGCTCACCACTATATAGCCCCATGGCCCCTCCCACCAGAACAAACCAAATAGTCAGGGGGATTTCTGATACTGTCACCAGTGTTCCTCTTCAACACCTCTTTTACAAAACCTTGTCCTCAGACAAGATGGTTTGGCCAAAAGTGGCATGATCAGTGGTTACAGGTGTGTTTCCTGACAACCCTATAAATTGGCTTGAACCCCACCCTGACACTTTTAGGATCCAGTGAAGAGCCACAGTGAGAGAGAGAATGATTTGTTTGTGTTTGAATAAAGAACCTTAAACTCTGCTTTTGGTGGTTTCTGTTTGTCCATAAGACCTTACAATTGTGTGTGTGTGTGTGTGTGTGTGTGTGTGTGTGTGTGTGTGTGTGTGTGTGTGTGTGTGTGTGTGTGTGTGTGTGTGTGTGTGTGTGTGTGTGTGTGTGTGTGTGTGTGTGTGTGTGTGTGTGTGTGTGTGTGTGTGTGTGTGTGTGTGTGTGTGTGTGTGTGTGTGTGTGTGTGTGTGTGTGTGTGTGTGTGTGTGTTTGTTTCCCACCACCTCAAAATGCTGAACAACGACGACAAGGATGTTACGGCGCTGGCTCGATCCTCCCTTTTTCTGGACCTAAGGAGGGGTAAGGTCCCACTGGCCAGGGAGTCAGAGCCACACTTTCTTGGATTTAGGAGGAAACCCAGTGGGAAACTTGACACCCGTTCTGCTGGTTTTGGGGTCTGGTCAGATTGGCCAGATCTGAACGACCTCTGTACCCGCACTGGAGTGTCCTTAAATTGGGTGAGGTCTGACTCTGGGACTGTGAGGGTCTCAGAGGACATTATAACTGACCCCCTCCTCATTGCATGCACCACACCACAGAACAGATCACTGAAACACTGTCGCACATCTTGAATGGCTGTTATGCATACAAAGGGATGTACTGTAGCACGTCACGATAGAATAGTGAAGGACATATCAAAATATCATGCATCTACAGTGAGAATGTACAAACATTCCTGTGTCATTTCATCCATGTTCCATCTCTGTGATAACCCAGACATCTTTACATCTTTGACAGCTAATACACCAGATGTTGTGGTGAATGAAGAGTCCAGGGAAGTGTCTGTGTTAGAGATAGCATGCACCTTTGACCTTAGCCTAGAGGAGGCCTTTTTGACCAAGGTCATTAAATACCAACCACTCCTACATACCATCTCAGAGCTAGGTTATAGGTGCAGACTATTTGTTTTCATATTCGGCAGCCTGGGACATACCCACAGACTAGTTGTTAGAGGGCTTCAACAACTTGCCCAAAAAGGCTGGCAAAGTATTGTGCTATCTCTGCTATAATTGGCAGTCGCCATATATGGCGGAGACGCTTTTACTTATACCTAAGTAAATACTGAGTGACATGCCTATTGTAGCTATCATGAAAACATATGCCATGATTTTGTGAATGTAACCCTACTGTACCGATAATATTTGTGTCCCTGTATGTATTATCCTTTATGTGGACATAAATAAATGGTTTGTGTGTGTGTGTGTGTGTGTGTGTGTGTGTGTGTGTGTGTGTGTGTGTGTGTGTGTGTGTGTGTGTGTGTGTGTGTGTGTGTGTGTGTGTGTGTGTGTGTGTGTGTGTGTGTGTGTGTGTGTGTGTGTGTGTGTGTGTGTGTGTGTGTGCACACAGTGAACTCAGTGATAGCCAGACTCTCCACAGAAGTGGCAAGGAGCTCCTGGTCAGGCAGCTCCCTCTGCAGGCTTATGGATGCAGCGCATGCTTGAGCACACAGGAAGAAAACATTGTACAGATCCATTTAAACATACTGTACACAGTTACATTTCTACAAGCAGTTGGACATTGGTTGTGAACATCTCTCACCTCTCAGCAGTGCACATGCCCCAGCCTACACATCGTGGAAATGTTTTACCCTGGTAGTAGGCTACTAGCCCTAGCCAAGTCAAAACCCTTGGCATAGTCATGGACTCAGAGCTGCATTTAAACAGCCACATTAATACAAGTCAGCCTACTATAACCTCAGAAATATATCACAGATTAATGTCTCAGCAGGATTTAGTACTGTAATGGTGTCTTTACATACGTATATCACATTCATCTTTCGGTAGACTGGACTACAGTAACAGTGTATTTATATATCTATACATTCATCTTCAGTAGACTTGACTACTGTAACGGTGTCTTTACATACGTCTTTACGGGTCTCCCCCCAAAAATAGGGGAAAAAAATCTCTTAAGTATTGAAAATAGCATATCTACAAGCTCAACGCGGTGTTAGCTTGTAGATCGGCTATTTTCACTAGTTTGGGTCCCGGAGAGACATCAAATTTCTCTTTTGGGTCTTGAGCTAAAAAGTTTGGATCCAACGTGATGGAGAACCCAGTACTGTCTGTCTGTCTGTGTGCTGGAGAACCCAGCACCCCACCTGTCTGTCTGTGTGCTAGAAAACACAGCACCCCACCTGTCTGTCTGTGTGCTAGAAAACCCAGCACCCCACCTGTTTGTCTGTGTGCTGAAGCATAATATCCAAAACACCACAACACTATTAAACATTCTATCCTTCAACTATAAATGTCTGTCATTACAGTTCTCTGATAGCTTCCATACTCACTCAGAAACTTGTTGAAATGTCTCACACACTCTCTTCTACTCCAGGCTAGTGTGTTAGTTGACCAGCAGCCACAGCCCACCTTGTAGTTATTAATGTCAGCTGTTTATGGTAGAAATACTGAGTGAAAAACCGCCCAGCTCCAAACACACCAACTGTCCTGTTTTTAACAGGACAGTTAGTTTGTTTGGAGCTTATATATTCTCACTGATCACTGGCTCTTAATTTGGTGACATTTGCCAGATTATAACAAACACTTAAAAAAACTCACCCGTTTCTCTGACTCAGACTGTTTTCCTTCCTCCTTTTTTAGTCCCACCCCTCACAGAACCTGGTAGGTAGACTAGAATTGATAGACACCTGGCTCCCCAACAGGGACGGAGTAAGACTCACAGGGGTCCCTGGGCCAATTATCTTTGAGGGCCCCCCACTATACCCAGAATGAGCAGTCAGTTGCCCCAAGGCTCCAAGAACAGACAGAATACAGGAATGCAAGTTTTGTACATTTATTTACCTCCAAAAATCACAAACAAATGAACCGTAATTGCCATGAATTAATTCAAACAAGGTTAACTACGACCCATGAATTATCTACACAATTACCATGCTTAATAAACAGTTCCAAGTTAAAATTCCAGAGATCCATTCCTTCACAAAACCCATCAATGTAAGACAAACATGATACATAAGAACAAACACCCCTCCTCCTCTACAGTTACAGCACCTTACTCCCAATTAACAGGATTGCGAGCACTGCAGAGGAGACAGGTGACCACAATCAACAGATAAAAACAGATGTTTGGAAAACCATTTAGTCCCTTGTTATTTTACAATGCATTGAGGTACAGGTACAGATTATGAAACCCTAAACGGACACTTCCATAACGGCCGGTGACGTTAATTGATTAAAGGAAGCAGCTAAGTAGATCGTAGATGTAGTCCATGTCCCTGTTAATGTCTATAGGGCACGGGCTGCCTCGTGACAGTATACATTTGTGGTTGAATTTGTTCTGAGCCCCTGGGCTTTGTCTAAAAAACCTAATAAAAAGATTTTGAAAAAAGAAAATGTGTTCTGAGAGTCAATCAGAGGCGGAGTAGAAGTGACATCTCACATTGTGTTTTTACAGTTTAAACCTTCATGTGTAAATGTTTAAAATGTGTACATTTGAGAATTAAATTAAATTAAAACAAATGTATGTATGTTATATACTAAAAATGTTGAAAATACAAGATCTGAAAATATCTTGATACAAATTATACAGGGTACAGCTAATATTTTCTGTCTCAGCCAAACACAAATGACAAAATACGAAAAATATTTGAAATATGTATTTCATATATTCAATATTATTTATTTTTAGTATGTTGAAATACTGCCCATCTCCGGCAATACAATTAGGCTACTAATGCGCAGGTGCCAATGGGTTTCAGCTCGCTCTCATTGATGAGAGAGAGAACGAGCATGTGTGTGTGTGCTTGTGTGTGTGCCTGTGTCTGTGTGTGTGTGCGTGTGTGTGTGTGTGTGTGTGTGTGTGTGTGCGTGTGTATGTGTGTGTGCATGCGTGCACACACACATACAGCACACACACATACAACACACACACAGCACATGATGAGAGAACCATCGGTAGAAAGGCCGCTTGGGAAACAGAAGGTCTCAGGTTCTATTCCCGGCCCTGGCAATGTGTTGAGGTGTCCGTCCCTGAGCTGAGTGGGCTCGTATCCTAACGCCAAACTGCAAGAACTTGTGCCTGTTCTTGAAAAAACTGCCAGAACTAAAGGCATAGCACAGCATAACACACATATCATTTTCACCCACATTTTCAGTGTGTCTAGTGTGTGAGTGTTGGTCAGGTCGTAGGATGCCATCGTGTGGTCCCTGATGGCACTGTAGACATCCCAGTCCACAGCAGGAGGTTCGATCATCTCATCCTTTTCAACAGCCATCTTCTTCCTCCTCTTCTTCCTCCTCTTACCAGCAATTTCCTGATGCTCTTCAGACTCACTGTCCACAATCGGTTCCTTTTAAGAATGATCACAAGTTTATTTAGTTTGATGACATTTGATCTAAACTTGACAGACATGATTATGATAAAAAAAAAAAAAGATAGACTAAGAGCACATATCCATAGTTTAGTGTTATTTCAATGGAAAACATAAAAGCTATTTCACAGCAGACATTAATGCCCCAATAGCCACAGATCTGCACAAACATTGCTCTCACCTCTTTGATCTCCTCCATTCCGTTCCAGAGTCTTGTGTCTTCATTGACCTGGACCAGGGTATGTTTCTGCATTGCTGGGACAGTGTAATGGTGCCCAAGATGATTCTCACAGTAGGACACATTACAGGTGCGACAGGTCTTCATGGCTGGTCGTGTGATGCTGAAGCAAATATCACAAGCTACATCTACTGGACTAAAGCCTGTCTGATGATGAGCCTGTAGCATCCCGTTCAATGCTACGTTAACAGAGAGTTCAGGACGGACTGGGTAGCTCATCTCACACAGGAGACACACATAGTCTCCTGTAGGGCCTGGCTGGGACCAGAATGTATTGATGCAGAGCTTGCAGTAACTGTGTCCACAGGGGATGGACACAGGGTCCCTCAGGATGGAAGAACACACAGAGCATCTGACATGGTCTGCAGTCAGAACACTGGAGCTGAACTCATTGGGGAGAGGAGGGTGAAGAGAGATAGTGTTAGAGTGAGAACAAGAGATGGGGTTAGAGGGAAAGACAGAAACATTACAGTCTACAATAACATTCTAAACTCTGATGATCAAGCTTCCTCACCTCAGCTCAGGAGACCTAGTCTGTCTTTTGAAGTTGAAGAGTCGATCCATGGACTTGTCACTCTTCATGGACAGACAGCTGGGAGAGGGACAGTCTGCTCTCCTTCTGGATCCTGAAAACCATGGAGCTGCACGTTAACATATCTGGTCTCAATACAGTGCAATCTACAAATCCGATCAACATCATACAGTATTTTGTTGTGCTTGCTCGCTACCAGCAGGCTAAAGGCCTCAATTCCTGTATATCTTTCAAATCGGTCAATGACAATTGACTAAGGGTTCCTGAGCCTGAAAAAGACCCCTTCCTTATACAAATACATTATAGGACAAAAATACAATCATCAACAATAATGAACTACTATTATTATCAATATTGTCATTATTCATTGTTGAAATCACATCAACCGTCTAGTTTGTACAACCTGAGGTACTTCTTTATTTTCTCACCATGATGAGTGTGGATAAGGGACATCTCCTTTGAAGTTGTAAGGTTGACCCATGGACCGTTCACTTTTCATGGACACGTAGCTATGTGCAGGAGACCTGTGCATAGCTGAACCACTCTGATGCAAACTGAAACCAAACACAGATTTATACTGACAACCAAAGCATCACCATCATCATCATCAATAACAACAACAACAACAATGTACATACCTGCTGCTATGTGGACCTATACCGAAGTGTTACCACCTTTGTGTCTAACCTTATGTATACTGTACCAGCTGGATTATGCTATATGTATGTGTACATATATCTTAGATTTTTGCCTCTCATACACATGTTATTCTTTACTGTTTGATTTCTTTCCTCCTAGCTCTCCCCACCCCTTTTATTTTATTTTCTCTTCCTGAAAATAACAAAAAATTATGGAGCTTTCCCAAAAACAAACTTCAACCACTTATTGTCGTTATTGATACCTGTAAACCTGCGATACAATGTTATTATTAGTACTAATAATGTATTATGACTTATATGATTATTATGATCATGATTACTATTATTATTATGTGATTAACATATGAATATGTAATAGTGTAAGTAACTGTCGAGTTTCTACAACCTGAGGCATTTTTTGTATTCTTACCATGTTGAGTGTGGATAAGGGACATCTTTAAAGTTATGAGGCAGTTCCATGGACCAGTCACTTTTCATGGACTCACAGCTAGGTGCAGGAGACACCACTCTATCCTGCTCCTCCCTGTAAACCACACAGAAGTCAAATGCAACTCAGAGGTCAAATTCCATACTTTTATTGCACCGACCGAACTGCTTTGATACTATCAAGTACCAAAAATGCCTTGTCATTCGATACAATAAATAAAATACTATAAAGTACGCTAAAAAAACAGCAACACGCTGAGTTTGAGCAAATAATAGAATGCTATAACAGTCATATAAGTTCAATTTACTCTAATGCAGCTCATTTAAAACCAGGAAAAGACAACACAATTCACAATATTACAATATCAAAAATCACAATAGTATTGGTTTCCCATGCACCCCTAATTGTGACCAACCTGCCATTGTTGAGGTGAGAGTTACCAGGATCCATGTCTTCCTATAGCCTATTACAGACTGTCTTTGTCTTGAATCCTTCAACCAATGAGGAATATGACCTGCTGTTTTTGCACACACACACACACACACACACACACACACACACGCACACACGCACACACGCACACACGCACACAAGCACACACGCACACACACACACACACACACACACACACACACACACACACACACACACACACAGTTAACCAGACTAATCAATCTGATTAATTATTTGAAGTTGTCTTTCTGAATGCATCAGTCTACTAAAGTGTGTCATCTCAATAGTAAAGTAGCCTATTGGCCTAAATCCAACTAGTCGGGTATACGCGTGTGCTTCAAATATATGTGCAAAAATAACATTATAAAACAGGTGCTTGATTCTGACAGGCCAGAGGGTCAAAGTCGTTGTAAAATAAATCAAATGTTCATGTATCAGTAATTCAATATGTATCAATATGTATCTGGCTTTCCAAGCCAGGTGATTTGAGGTCACCAAAACATTACATAATCCTAAATCACTGTTCTTCCTGATTGCTGAGATCCCACAGACCGTCCGCTGATTGGTTGACAACAATAAAACTGCGACATAGCCGCTCCGGGCTATGGGACCATGACTACAAATTTATAAATCAACTTTATACGCCGCTGGTTATGCCAAAGTTCAGTTCAGACTGATTGCTGCAACCCAACAGCAGAAAATGGATGCAGACAGACAGACGGCATGCATTCTGCTTTATGTATTCAATTAAATTCTGCTTATAAACATCAGATGTAGTCGCTGGAATATAAATACAAGTTTAAATTACTGTATGAAACGGTCTCCCTTTTTTAGGGCCTTGTGTCGTCATTGGGTTTAACACATTTCCTGTTGTCCCGGCCGGATTGGGTCATAATATATATATATATATATATATATATATATATATATATATATATATTTAAAAGGAGTTATGCCTTTAAAACACTAGAATGTATAGGGTTCTGTAGTCAAAAGGTTTCAGAAATTAACTCACAAAATCAATATATAAATAGAATATGCACTACCATGGGCATGGGCATGGGCATGCACAATGCATGCCCATGGGCATGCATTGTGAAATACATTCTACTGCGCAGTAGAATAACTTATAATAAGTCAGATTTTACCTTGGTTATAGCATCTGCTACCACCACTACTACTACTACTACTATTATTATTATTATTATTATTATTATTATTATTGTTATTATTATTATTATTATTATTATTATTATTATTATTATTATTATTATTATTATTATTATTATTATTACCCTTATTATTATTATTGTTATTATTATTATTATTATTATGAACATTGACATAGTACACTGACATGTCATGTAGTTTTCAGCCAGCAGAGGGCATCAGAGGACAGTGTGAATGTGACTGATCACTAAACACACTGAGGATGATGATGGTGATAAACATCAGGATGAAGGTTATTCATAACAGAGACACATTTAGAATCATGGAGGTTCTGGACCTGCTGGAGTTTATTTAGTTTACTTTAGTTTAGTAGTTCAGTTTAGATTAGTGTATTGTATTGTATTATATTTTATTATATTTTAGTTTAGTTTATTTTATTAACAGTGAGGAAGTTCAAAAGCTCCATAATGTTATAATGTTGATGTATTTATATTTTATAACAGACACGTTCAGACTCATGGAGGTTCCTGGAACACTTCCTGTCCCTGAGCCCTATAGACTGTGATCACGTCGCGTCACCAAAAGTTAGCCACGCCCCCTTTTCCGACGGTCCAGCCCCTTGGGAGGAAAACTGTACATAGAGACGCGCTTAAGACTAGAGAGTGACGGTGGTTTGTGTTTGTAAACATTAACTTCTTTGCCGACTACATAGTGATCAGTACACACTGTACATGTGTGGCTGGTCTATGAGAAAGCTGTTCACATGTCGCAGCTCTCCTCTTCAAGATTGAATACAGTGTGAGGCTAACAATGTATTCAAGAGAAGAGACTAGTATGGCTTGGATCTCAGCTGTACCACACAAAGATTTAACGTTCAACAACCTGCCCAAATACAGCCGTGTTTGTTCACGTAATTTTCTCAAAGATACATTTTTACCAAAAACATGAAACTGCTATTTTGTCTCTGCTAACTAAAAGTAACTAGGTAATGTAACTAGACTAGGATAGCCTGTGGCGGTCCAGAGTGTTAGTGACTTTTTTCTCTCTCTAACGTTCTGACAGGCGCGCTGCTACTACCGTGTGAGGTCTCCAACTTTAATAAAAAAAAGAAACAAAACTAATTCACTATTCACCGAAACAAAGGCAGTTTTGTGTTATTGAAAGTTGTGGTGAGTAGCAAAATAGCTTTGTTTATTTTTATTAAAGTTGGAGACCTCGCACGGTAGTGGAATGTTCGGTCTGTGAGCAGAGCAGCGCTCCTGTCAGTGCTTAACATCGTAGTTACATTATTACCTAGTTACTTTCAGTTAGCAGAGACAAAATAGCAGTTTCATATTTTTGGTAAAAAAACAAAACCTTTGAGAAAGTGAAGTGAACAAACACGGCTGTACTTGGGCAGGTTGTTGAACGTTAATTCTGTGCGTCGTACAGCTGAGATCCAATACTACATCTATTTGAGCTCCGTGATGTTCCATGCTGGAAAGCTGACAAATTGTACTGCTTTATCTACCACGCGTTACCTCGACCCGACCTGCTATGGCACTTATGAACTGAGCAAGTCCTCACCATAGTGAATGTGAGTTTAAAAAACAAACACGGTCGGGTCACTGTTTACAAGCTGTTCATGTACCCTCAACCCTAAGACCAATCATCCCAACATGGCCGCCGCTACCAAAAGACACTTGTTGACGCCCCCTTCAGGATTTTTGGGTACTCTCTATAGGGTTATTATGGGTTATGTGTTCCCCATGGTTCACATGACGGGGCCGTCATGGTCATGGATGAACTTCAACCTGGTGTTTGCACTTTTGCCATTTACATCTCTACATCTACATAAACGTTCACGTTTAAAATATAAAGTGCTGACCTTATGGCCACAGATGTTACAATCTTACTCGGTCCCACAGAAGTACCCGTATCTTTTGTATTGTTGAATAAAAAGCATTTTAATCCGATTGGTGGCCATTTTCTCATAGAGTTATGAAGTATCAGAGTGCTATACTCCTCCCAACCAATAGGGTCATGTCGTTGAAAAAACTGAAAAAATGGCCAGCGATCGAATTAAAATGCTTTTTATTCAACATTACGGAAGATACGGGTATTTCTGCGGGGCCGAGTAGTATTATAATATCCATGGCCATGAGGTAAGAACTTTATATTGTTATATCTGAAGGTTTATGTAGATGTACGGACTGTAAATGGAGAAAGTAAAAACACCAGGTTGATGTTAATCCATGACTCAGTTCAGGGCTGCTGTGACACAAACTCAGATGAAACCGAAAGTAATAAGAACTTCATATGATTCTTTGTGAAGGAGCAGAAAACATGGCGGATCATTCCGTCTCACATTTATCTGTAAAAGTCAGTGTTTTAACAGTAAAACCATGTATTTATTTCTACACGTTGCTGATGTGGAGCAGCTGTTACAACACAGCTGTCACAGGTATGTTAATACTTATTTATAGTATTTATAGTGGAGTTATCATGGACAATATTTATACACTGTACTGACTGTACACACACACACACACACACACACACACACACACACACACACACACACACACACACACACACACACACACACACACACACACACACACACCCCATCAAACATGTCTCATATAACTACTACTATACATCCTGACATCATGGCCAGACTAACATTGTCTTGTTTCCAGGTAGCTCCATAAAGAACCTCTCACTCCGCTATACAGCTCCGAGATGAGCTTCTATGTGGTTCTCATCCGGGATCGGTCGAACGTCCGCCAAGCTCCGCTGTTTACCCTTTTGTATACATCGTATCCCAAAACTAATGGTAGATTCCAAACCTCATGGATGTTTAAGGTTTGGACCGGAGCATAATATTTTAGGTCTGGAGCGAAACTACCCGTTTAAATCGCTTATTTAGTCCGCCGGTGGCCATGTTTCCCATTGTAGCCAAACCAGGAGCAGTACTGGCAGCGGACGTAGGGGGGTTTTCCGGGTTGAATGGGAAACATGGCCACAGGCTGACTAAATAAGCGATTTAAACGGGTAGTTTTGCTCCAGACCTAAAATATTATGCTCCGGTCCAAACCTTAAACATCCGTGAGGTTTGGAATCTACCATTAGTTTTGGGATACGATGTATACAAAAGGGTAAACAGCGGAGCCTTGGCGGACGTTCGACCGATCCCGGATGAGAACCACATAGAGCCTCATCTCGGAGCTGTATAGCGGAGTGAGAGGTTCTTTATGGAGCTAGTTTCCAGGTTAAAACTAAACTAACTATATAGTTTTAGTGGAGTTTCAGCCTGTTTGATGTTTGTGTCTGACTGACTCTCTAGACCAGCTTTACCGTTACGTTTACTAGGCTATTGTTGTGCACGCCCGAACCGGTCGCACGCACGAAGGAATGCACGCGCAGGAGAACTGTCATGTTGAATAATGTGGTTTATTAGCTTGTTGTTGCTTCCAGAATAGCTTTGATCCAGAGCGTTTAGTGAGTTCTCTCTAATTAACGCTCTGGATCAGGGCTACCAGACTAGCTCAGGTCTGTAGAATATAACTCTCATAGACGTATTTGTGATTCTGATGTTTTCAATCTACGAGAGTTGTAGGGTAGATCCCCCATGGACACAGGGACTTTCTGCACTATACCCCGTAGACACTCCAAACATGTACACAATGAAAATAAAGGTGCTTACCCCCACACCCCAAATGTTAACTGTCTCTACGCGGTAGTAGTTTAATGTAATAATCCATATCTTTCAATAAAGAAGTGTTTTAATGCCGTCTGTGGCCGAACGGCATTTTTTCACCCTCGTTTACCTACTGTTTACATTTAGTGTAATTCCGGGTTTCACCAGATGCGCCCCGTCACTACCAGTCACTGCCGCCCATTGGGAACTTCCGACAGAATCGGCCACAGACGGCATTAAAACACTTATTTATTGAAAGATATGGATTGTTAGGGTTAATTAGAGTTAACATTAGGGGCGTGGGGGTAAGCACTTTTTTGTTGCATTTGTACATGTTTGGAGATCTACGGGCTAGGCGATGAAAGTCCCTGTGTCCATGGGGGGTGAACCCTACAACTCTCGTAGATTGAAAACGTCAGAATCATAAATACGTCTACGAGAGTTGTATTCTACAGCTAGCAGCGTCTAGGTCCTTTAGTAAAAAGATAAAATACACTTTTGCTACTGAACAAAACAAAGACCGTTTTAAGATGTTTAAAGCCTACTTTCCTCACTGGGAACACTCTGAGCCCCCCACCTCATCTCTAAAATACACTTTTGGGCCAGAAAGAAAATATTCCACCGGATGGAAAACATTTTTAGTTACTTACTTTAGTTACACTGCATGCGCCCCCTACAGACCTTGTGTGTGTGTGTGTGTGTGTGTGTGTGTGTGTGTGTGTGTGTGTGTGTGTGTGTGTGGTAACAGCCCAACTCACTCCAAAACCAACTCACTCCAAATCGAGCCCAACTCACTCCACACACTTGGCCAACTCCCTCCACAGCAGAGCCCAACTCCCTCCACACACTTGGCCAACTCCCTCCACAGCAGAGGACAACTCACTCCACAAATTTAATTTGCACAACTCACTCCAAAAATTATTATTGAGGAAGACATTTGTGCTTAAGTACAATATTGAGGAATTAAGTACAATATTGAGGAATTTGTTACTTGAGGAATTTGTTACTTGTGGAAGACATTTGTACTCACTCTAACTCTATTCTGTTTTAGGCTTCACTCTAACTCTATTCTGTTTTAGGCTTGGTTAAAGTTTTAAATACTGTCTCTACTCGCTGGCCCCCGTCTTGTTAGGCTATTATTGAGCCTTAACAGTATGGCCCTGGACTGTTAACACTTTGGCACTTGGAGTCCAGTGTTTGTTAGATGTCTTATTCTATTGTTGGTCAAATCAAGAGGTGTTGTTATATTCCTCGTTAAAGTTTTGTTTTTTGACCTAAACCACCATGTTTAGTCCCAGTGGATAAAGTTATACCTAAATAATTAGATGTTATTTTACAAGGTGAGGCACATTGCTCTACACAACTTTTGTTTTTTACTTTAACCTCCCGGTGTTCAAAATGTCCCTCATTTTATTCATTTTTTAAATAAAATGAGACATACATTTTGAAAGTAGCCGATCTACAAGCTCACTTTATAGGAAGATGAGCACTTACTCCTATGCAATGAAACATCCATTACAATGACGTGTTGATTAATGGGTCATGTGCCTGCATTATGCAATGACCAGGTGATAGGCTATATGCAGATAAGGTGTTGATGTGAATGGGTCATTTGTATGAAGTCAATGAATTATTCCAAGAATAATGTAAATGGCATGAAATGGGGGAAAAACACACACACACACACACACACACACACACACACACACACACACACACACACACACACACACACACACACACACACACACACACACACACACTATAATATTATAATTTATAGCTGCAAAGTAACTAGTAAAACAAATACATTTAGTGGAGTAAAAAAACCAATATTTGGATCCAATATGTAGTGGAGTAGAGGTAAAAGCATTGGAAGTTGGGAATACTCAAATAACGCACAAATACCCAACATTGTACTTATAAGTACAGTCAGTGGTGAGCTGTGGATTTTTGAACTATGGGTACTCTATTTTATGACGTCACGTGCGCGCGCACACGCGCGGGCACGTGCGTGCGCAAGCATGTGCACATAGCCACTCAGCTCAGTGCTAGTTGAAATACTGTATACACCATGTGACTATTAATGTATTTATATTTCTTATTATTTTGTTGCATTGTTAATTTGTTGTTTTTATTTTTGTTTCAATTAATTAATTATTTTATTTTCCTTTTAGTTTTATATAAATGCCCTTTACATAGATTCACCCACACATAAGTGCTTAAAATAATCAGTCAACTTGTCTTTACTTGAATTACTTTTTTTTAAGACTTACATTGCTTTCAAAACAGTGTTTTTTAAAACAAGTTAAAAAAAATAAAAACATACCCTTTTGCTACTCACCAAAACAAAGACGGTTTTATGGAGTTGAAAGCCTACTTTACTAAATGGGAACACTGTGAGCCCCCACCTCACGTCTAAAATACACTTTTTGGACAGAAAAGAAAATATTTCACCGGAATTAAAACCTGTTTTTGGTTACTCCACAGTGCCCTCTACAGATCTGGTCAATGGAATTTTCCTATTGACCAGATTCTTCCTTCCGGTGAAATATTTTCTTTTCTGGCCAAAAAGTGTATTTTATACGTGAGGTGGGGGCTCAGAGTGTTCCCACTTAATAGAATAGGCTTTCAACTCCATTAAACCGTCTTTGTTTTGGTGAGTACCAAAAGCGTTTTTTTAAATTTTACTACAGACGAGAGGCTGCGCTACCGCGGTACGAGGGGAAAGAATCTAAAGTACCATAGCGTTAAGGAGAACTCCTTCTAACGCTATGGACCAGAGCTAGATAAGGATACATTTGTGAGTGGCTGGTAGGCTACCAGCTCTTGTTATGCAAAGCAGCCAGGTTGAGGCCATTGTTTAAGGTGTTAAAAACGGCTCGCAACAAGCTCTGCAATTTGGTAGCTAGCTTCCAGAGCTCTGTCATTAACCTTGGTGCTGGTGGTACTGCGCAACAATGCAGTTGTCTGTTTTGCGTTCTGTCTCGCCTTAGTAGATTTCAAACTCACAAAATAGTCTTTGTCCTTTGTGGCGATTTCTCCATGGTGGGTCTCAAGGTGACGTTTCATCTTACTGGGAACCATAGCACTGTTTGCGAGCTTGTCTCCACACACGATGCACAGTGGAATAGCATTAGATGGGTCCCCCATAAAAGTGAAGCCAAACTTCATGTAGTCATCACGGTACAGTCTGGCTTTAGTCGTCTTGCTTGTCGCCGTTGTTGTTCCCGGCGGCACGGCGAGGACGCTGGCGGCGGCGTGTGTGCTGCTGTTGCTGCCCTGTGTGGCCAGCTCGTCGGCAGGTCGAGGTGGCCCGGCGCTGCTTGCAGGAGGATCTGGCGGCGGCAATGTCTTGCTGATGACGGCGAAATTTAGCGTCTTCTGGCCCTGGGTGCATCTCTTCGTTGCTGGTGGAGCTCTCATCATCTTGTAGTAATAATACTGAGTGCCAAAGCATGTAACCTGTGCCCCTTTATACAGTACCAGGTAGGACAACATATTTGCATTCCTATGGGTGATGGTCGTTACACTGATCAATCGCTACACTGATCAATGGACTCGGGCGTGGCTGGGTGTGAAACGGATGATTGACGGACGCGCTATTGTTCTCGAGGGGGGCTGGATTCACACTTTCTTCAAACGCCACGGCACACCTCAGCATTACTGGCAGACCAAAATTGGGACGATTGCCAGGGTTGATAAACACTGGCTTAGGCTACAGTGTGCGTCATGAACTAACACCATGCTTCATTTGGTTTTGTTTTAAGGACAACATCAGGTGATCGGGTCTTCTCAGGACATCCTGGTCAAAGAGGGAGATGATGTGATCCTTCCATGTCATATTGAACCACCGGTCAACATGAGGACGCAATCAGTGGAGTGGTCCAGACCTGACCTGAAGTCGGTTTACGTGTTTCTCCTCAAAAATGGACATTACAATAATGACGTAGACCTGAACCCGTTGTATAGACAGAGGACGTCTCTGTTTCCTGAGAAGCTTCCTGGTGGTAACATGTCACTGAAACTGTCCAGGGTGAAGCTCTCAGACGAGGGGAAGTTCAGATGTTCTGCTCCACTACAGAACAACTTCACTTTCATCCAGCTCCTTGTTGGTAAGTTGTATTGTTCTAGTGATGCTGTGACCAAAGATCCAACAGGCCTGAGTCACACTTCAACACAACATTGAACACTTAACATCAAACACAACACAGCACTCCATAGAGCAAGGAAACCTCCCTCTCACAACACTGTGGCCTGTGTGGTGTTATGAGGACCCAAACATTGGTAACTTCCTACCTGCCTGTTAAGAAAACCCTTAAAGGGATATCAGAGATAAACAAACACCGCCCCTCCAGCAGTTTGTTTACCCGACCACCAGGGGGTGACGCAGGGGGGAGTTCCATAGAGTTAAGGGGACTTCTGAATGGGCCATGCCGAAAATAAGTTGCTTTATTCGGATACAATGCGTGTCACTGCCCGCCCCTGCTGGTTCTCTGAATTTTTATTTTTAAATAGGCTCTTTCATGATAAATTGACCACATATATGAAGTTTAGTACAACTAAATTCTATCCAAACGCTATCTTAAAAGTAAATTCTGTGCCTCAAAAAATAAGTTTGAGAGCGTTTAAAAACCGAAAGTAAAAAGTTCACACGGACACGGGCGCGCACGGACGCGCACATGCGTGCGTTAATTTTCCGGATACCCGGATGTCAAAACATAAATAGTAGGGAAAATACGGATTTCAGAAAGAGGACTGTTTCAATGCAGGGAAACACCCCAGCATCATTATATAGTGGCTGATAGAGGGGAAAAAATGCAAAAAAATATATATAAATATTTTTTAAATTTAGGCTTAATGTTGCCTACTATACCTTTAAATACCTGTATCACTCATAGCATCGCTTTATCTCTCTTCCTCTAGGGGCGACAGGCAGGCAGGCAGGCAGGCAGACAGACAGACAGACAGACAGACAATTTCCCAATCTTCCTTTAAAAACCTAGAAGCGTGAAGCATCCATAGGCCTACTGATAGCACAAAATAGTATAACTTTAGTTTGTAAAGACATGAGACAGAGCTGTCTTCCATCATTAAGAAATAATAATAATAAAACTTTATATACAAATTAAGGAGGAGGGCTATCAAACCTTGTAGCTTCACCTGCCGCTGTTACATGCATTTAGGGGAAACACTGTTGTTAATTAAGTATTCAATCAATCATTCAATTAATAGATGTAATTACAGTAGAAGTCGAGCTGTGTCTTTAAATAATGTTTTACATGTTCTCACTTGTTGTAGCATCCATAGCTTTAGATTTTAGATTTGTAAATATTGTCAGATGGATGGATGGATGGATGGATGGATATATTGATTGATTATCATATTTATATGTTTATGTTTTTACAGGGTCAGTGTCTCATCCAGTGATCACTTCAAATGGACCAACAGATGGTGGTGTATCTTTGTCATGTGACTCTGGGTGCTGGTATCCACAACCTGAGATGTCTTGGCTGGACGGTAATGAAAACAACATCTCTGCTGAACCCTCAGTGATACACAGACCTTCTCCACACTGTTATGATGTCCAGAGGAATGTGACAGTGAGGGGAGCAAATAACGTGACCTGTAGAGTTCACCTGCCACACATCAATTACACCGTCAACGAACAACGTTACATCTCAGGTAATGTTTATGTTTATGTTTATTAAAGGATCCCCATTAGAGATTCATGAATGAGCCTCCAGCCAGTTAAAAGCTAACCAGTTGTATTCTGAATGTAGGACACATGTTAATATAGAACACAGTGTTAGTGTAACATGTAGGACACATGTTAATATAGACCACAGTGTTAGTGTAACATGTAGGACACATGTTAATATAGACCACAGTGTTAGTGTAACATGTAGGACACATGTTAATATAGACCACAGTGTTAGTGTAACATGTAGGACACATGTTAATATAGACCACAGTGTTAGTGTAACATGTAGGACACATGTTAATATAGACCACAGTGTTAGTGTAACATGTAGGACACATGTTAATATAGACCACAGTGTTAGTGTAACATGTAGGACACATGTTAATATAGACCACAGTGTTAGTGTAACATGTAGGACACATGTTAATATAGACCACAGTGTTAGTGTAACATGTAGGACACATGTTAATATAGACCACAGTGTTAGTGTAACATGTAGGACACATGTTAATGTAGACCACAGTGTTAGTGTAACATGTATAGGACACATGTTAATATAGACCACAGTGTTAGTGTAACATGTATAGGACACATGTTAATATAGACCACAGTGTTAGTGTAACATGTAGGACACATGTTAATATAGACCACAGTGTTAGTGTAACATGTATAGGACACATGTTAATATAGACCACAGTGTTAGTGTAACATGTAGGACACATGGATGTTAATGGAGACCAGTCAGGCAGGAATCAAACCTGTGAGCTTTGGACCACAGGACAGTGGATAGAACCAATTAACACACATATTGATTTGATGAATTGAATTGTATAATGTTGTAACAGTTTTGTCATGACTCACATAAACCACAATGGAAACAAGGCTTTTCTGTCTTTTAACATTTATTGTGTCATTGTAGTTCTGTACTGTTTGCAACTTGTTAATAAATTAATCAATCAATCAATCAATCAATCAATCAATCAATCAATCAATCAATCAATCAATCTCACTGTGTTTCAGAGAGGGACATTCACACAGAGAAAGGATCAGCTGGATCAGTGATTGCAGGGATTTTTACACTGATCATCATCTTAGTGGCAGCAGGACTGGGATATTTATACTGGAAGAAGAAGAAGCATCCTGGTAAGTCTTGAACTGATTATTTATTTTAAATCTATATGTGATAAAACCATCCATCTATGTATCTATAATGATAACAATGATAAATACATGTATGTATCTATAATGATAACAATGATAATACATCTATGTATCTATAATGATAACAATGATAAATACATGTATGTATCTATAATGATAACAATGATAAATACATCTATGTATCTATAATGATAACAATGATAATACATATATGTATCTATAATGATAACAATGATAAATACATGTATGTATCTATAATGATAACAATGATAAATACATGTATGTATCTATAATGATAACAATGATAAATACATGTATGTATCTATAATGATAACAACGTGAACATGTAAGTGATTAATGTCTCCACACTGACTGATCACTCTCTCACATCATCTCTACTTGTACAGATCATATCAAACCTTCATCTATATATTGATTATATTGATGAAACATGTGTTCATGTAGTAGGCTAAATGTATATATATAGTTTGTAAGAGCATTACATAACATTATGTCCAACATACCTCTAATCTTTCTCCCCTGTAGATGTGAAAAGGACTAGGGATGAAGGTAAGATCAAATCCATGATGTACTGAGTTCCACTGCATGCAATCAACTGCTGTACTGCATCTGTCATTTTATTATGGTTAAAGTCGTAGTACAGTAGGCAGGTAAAAACGATTTTTAACAATCTCTGCTGGTCACTACCATCATTGCAGGCCTTTAGTGGATGCTTGCATTACCCAGAATTCCATTTGTTTTCACTGGAAGGCGGGAGCGTTTCAAAAACGTTCTTTTAATTGTTTTATACTATCTGTGGATCGTTTCTCTTTTCGCTTTAGTTACCGTGAGCTGTGCTTTCTTTTGCTGTTGTTTTTCCATCTTCAAATCCTAATGCCATAAAAACATCGCAAAATTCCTTTTTGTGCATACTTGGTAGTTCCGGGCCAAACAGCAAACCGGTGCTTTTCCGTTTCCATCCAGATGACGTCATTTTCGTGGGAAAGACGCCCCTGTCCACTTTCATTAGAAAATATGTTTATAAAAGGCTTTCGGGGGTGGAATTCATGGAGTGGGTGTTGTGAAACATTTGCCACTCACAAAATATATACAATTTAACTTTGAAAAAGTTACCTAGTATAACTTTAAATAAAATGAAGTATGAATAATGATTAAATATATATTCATTTGCTCTATCCCTTAATCAACATTTTAATTAAATGTAATATTCATTCAAGAACAGATCAACAAACAGGATTTTACTCTAATGTGTTTCAGAGATGGCTCCATTGAATCCAGCAGACCAGCCTATAACATATCCAGGTAGGTCTTCTGTTTTATTATCACTCTGTATTCTGAGGTCCTCTGACTCAGTTCTCCTGGTTGTCTCCACCAGGCAGGCATGACCGAGACTATGTTCTGCACCCTGTGTGTGTGTGTGTGTGTGTGTGTGTGTGTGTGTGTGTGTGTGTGTGTGTGTGCGTGCGTGCGTGCGTGCGTGCGTGCGTGCGTGCGTGCGCGCGCGCGCGCCCGCCCGCTTGTCTGTGAACAGCTAATCTCCGGCACCGTTGGCCCGATCACAGTGAAACTGTGCACACACACTCCCTGGATGCCAGAGCAGAACCTCTGGCCCAAATATTTCACATCGGTCATAGCGCCACCAGGAGGCCAAATTTTGTAACACATTATTTTGTATTACTCCTACTGATTTTGTCCAAATATCACGCAAATCGGTACAGATTATCTCTATAGTCATTAAAGGAGTAGTTCACCCAAAAACAATACTTATTTTCTATCAATTACACACCCCATAAAGCATTGAATTCATGGAGATTCTTTTGTTTTTGTCACATTCCTGAGACATTCAGTTATGCAATACTTAAACTGTCATCTGTTGCTATATAATGATAACACATTTTAAATGATTAATTCATACATTACGGATGCCGTCATTGATGTCTATCTTTCTTCATTCATTCATCAGATATCATAACAAATGATGAAGAAATTCGTATTGTTCTGGTTGGGAAGACTGGAGCCGGAAAGAGTGCCACAGGAAACACCATCCTGGGTCCTGAAGTATTTAAATCCACGTTTTCACCTGATTCTGTGACACAGACCTGTAACAAGGCCAGTGGTGTAGTGGATGGAAGAAAGGTTTCGGTTATTGACACTCCAGGCTTGTTTGACACTGGATTCAGTAATACTGAAACCATTAAAGAGGTCAGAAATTGTATTACTTGTGCTGCTCCTGGTCCTCATGTGTTCCTGGCTGTGATCAAACTAGGGAGATTCACAGACGAGGAGAGGAACGTTGTGGCAAAGATTCAGGAAGCATTTGGACAAAGTTCAGATAAATACACCATGATTCTCTTCACTCATGGTGACAAGCTTAAAGATCAACCATTCGATGAATTTGTGAATGATTCTCCAGAACTACAAGAATTAATCAGCAAATATAGTGGTTTTTATCATGTCTTTAACAATGAAAGCAAGGATCCCTTTCAGGTCACTGAGCTGCTGGGGAAAATCAACCAGATGGTGAAGGAGAACGGTGGAAGCCACTACACCAACCAGATGTTCCAGGAAGAAGCAAGAAGACAAGGTGAGAGAAACAAGTCATTACTCATTAAGGTGAGCTGATACTGGAGGAGTAACTGGTGGAAGAGTTTTGTCACGCAGGGGCTTCGTGGCTATAGACACCAATGTTTTATCCAAAGCCACCAATTAAAAAAAAAAAACATTTTTTATTTCATTTTGTATTAATTTTAAATTATATATCTATATAAAGAACATTAGAGGAGCAACAAAAAGTAAGCATATTACAAATTCAATAGTGTATATTACACTAGCCCCAAGGTTTCAGTGAATTCAGTCTGTCTGCAGCATGGTCTGCATCTCAATCCATCCAGTCCATCATCTCAATTGAAAAGGAACATCTGGATGTTATAAAACCTGACCAAGTTATTAACAGATTTGCTGACTTGAAACCGCGTCGGCACAGCCTTGTGTTGCCACCACAAAACAGAAAGACAGTCCCTGACCCAAACAACAATCTTTAAGGGCAAAGAGTAAAGCAGAAAGAAATCCTTTTCACCCCTCCTTCTTCTTCTTTCGTGTATCGTCGTCATATGTCCAGCTCAGTGTCACAAAGCCATGCTCTCGTCTCTGTTCCCACTTGGAAGAGGCCAGCCTCTGAAGGAGGTCTGTACAGAGGACAGGTGGTGATTATGTGGTCGGCAGTCTGCCGAAGCGTCCTTCATGGACGCTTTGAAGCGACCAACCCCAGTACGGAGGCGGTTCAGCAGGGTCCAATGCCGGTGTGGTAGATGTTCTCCTTCGACTCCATCTCTTGGATGTGATGTTGCAGACGTGTGGGTTCAGCCGACTCCCATTCCTACTTCCAGGAAGTTGCTAGCCATGCCCTTGTAGACAGGTCCTCAGGGATGGAACCAAGCATCTCTTGTGCTGTCCTGTCCTTGTACGGGTGACGGGACTTGAGTCTGCTTGGGGACGCTGCCTTAGTTGTTGTATTGTGCAGGATATGCCAGTCATGTTCTTGGGCTTTCCTTGCAAGTGCGAGGGTAGCGGCGGCCTCTCGTCGGAGACCGGCCGGGGCAATTCCCGCTAGGACTGGCAGGTAGGACACGGGGTGGGCTTCAAGCAGCCAGTTATGATCCGGAGGGCATTGTTGATGATAGGATCAACCTTCTTCACATGTGGGCTTCTACTCCAGACTGGGGCGCAGTATTGGGCAGCAAAGAACACCAGGGCTTGTGTGGAGATTCGCAGAGTCCTGGCGGAGGCACCCCAGAGGTTGTACCAGCGAGGCGGTGGATAAGCGAGACCCTTGCTGTCACATTGGCTGGGCTATAAACTCACAAAATGAGTTTATAGCCCAGTTAGACTCTTCACATACCAGAGTATGTCTGACAGAAATCTCAGAGCTTAAATTGACATAAATGGACTTAAATATGAAATAAATGCATAAACATGTATGAAAATATAAGGTTAGAGCTAGCATTTGCTAACCAAATCCTCACTTTCCATCCAAACATTGCGAAATCGCGGTAAAATCCGCTATTTCTACCCGATCGTTTTGAAAGGTATCACTAGACTGTTGGCTTGTGTCTAATGTAAATGTCAAATAAAGATGTATAAACAATCATATTTTGTTAAAACTGTTGTGAAAAGGTATCTTTGTTAAGTCCTCCTGGTCACTGGAACCAGCCGGTTCCAGCAGGGGGCAGTGGCAAACACTTGGTCTCAGAGAGCATACAGAACAAAGAGAACCGCACTGAGGGGATTTAACATGGGACACACACACCCAATGTTTTGTCTAAGCTTGCCTTTCAGTAAAACCACATTTGATAGACATAAATATCACCTACATATTACTGATTAGAGAGAATTTTATATTTTTGTAATCAGTTAATTATTTCCTGCATAATCGATGAATAAAACTGACGTGTAAAGTGGAGCATTGCATTGCGGATGCACAAATTGTCTTCTTTAAATAGACTATCATCTTACATCATCATACAATTGACACAAGGAATTGACACCCTTCCTTCTGCTGATTATAGTAAAATTAGAATCACAGAGATTTGTTGACAATAATAGCCTAGTAGAGAGAGGTGCGCGTTGTGCGTCCTGGCCGTCTCCACCAAGCCATTGCAGTGTCTGTGTGCCCTTTGTGGGTGGTTTTAGAATCCGCTGTGCGATTTCCCAAAGCCGCACCCGTGTGTGTGAGCAGAATATCAATTTTGTGGATATAGCAACAACATGCCCACGGGCACGCCTCCACCCGCAAATAACGGTGTCGGCATAATGGGTGACGGGTATAGCAGGTGCAGAATAGTGTTTAGGGACAGCGCCAGCTCCCTTATCCGTATTTAACAGGTTTAGGGTAACGTTTAGGGGTTTGGCCTGCCTGAGAATAAGGCCCTAAAAGCCTCAGGGAGCTTGTTTCCATTGTGGTCCGTTGTACTCAATTAATCCGTAATGCATAACTATGCTGTCGGGCACCAACTATGTCCAACATATAAACTTTTCAGGAAATGAAAAAAACACACTACTGCCTGATCAAAGTTGGTATGGTGACTTTATACATTGTCAGATACTTGAATTCAATTCAAACTTTATTCCAGACACTCAGGAGGTCCATAGAGTACATACACATAATAATAGACAACACATTAAATAAATTAAACAGTTAAAAAAACACACGTTTATAAATATAGGCGGACTCTCCAGTGTTTATGCAGCCTGGACGAGGACTAGAGACAGCTCCTCCTAGGATTAACTATATCCTCAATAATACTGTTCATATATTGTACAATTATTATTCCAAAGCTGTCAAAAAATAAGCAATTGACCAGGTAGAGCAACCACTGTGTGCCTGGTTTTAGATCTTCATGGCAACCAGCACAAAGGACTGGATAAGTCTATTTAACGTCCTCCTGGGGTAAATGGATATCATTATTACCCCTCCTGCTCAGTTACCCTACAATCTCCCTGTGGAAGGGGTGGAACGGGTCATGATAGCATCCAGCTTTATCACACTTTAGCCTTTTACTCCACCCATCCAGAGCAGCCCCACCGATGGATCAATATATCTAGTCTCATATTATTTTATCCTCAATACAAGAATATTGTATTGTGGCGATGACATAAAAAAAAACAAATCAGCAAAGATAGCTGATATACAAGCTCACATCAGCGTCACTTCATATCAGCCCTAGCCAATTAGAAATCAATGTTTTCAAAGAGCAAAGTCAGCTCCCAGGTTTTAACGTGTGTGTGTGTGTGTGTGTGTGTGTGTGTGTGTGTGTGTGTGTGTGTGTGTGTGTGTGTGTGTGTGTGTGTGGGTGTGTGTGTGTGTGTGTGTGTGTGTGTGTGTGTGTGTGTGTGTGTGTGTGTGTGTGTGTGTGTGTGTGTGCAGGGAATCAGAAGAGTCCAAGATGGAGGCAACAGTTGGAGAGGCTTGAAAACATTGATGACAGTGAAGTTATCAAAGTTGGGAGTTTTGTGATTGGGAAAAGCAAGGAATTCCTCATTGGACAGGGGAATAATGGAACGGAGGTCTTCTTGGGGTTAACAGTTGATGGCATTGGAGTCGCAGTGAAGAAAATGACATATAGATACGCTAAAGCTCTGGAGGATGAGACAATATTTTCATTTCTTCCAAAGCTTGTCGATCATTCAATCGTACAGTATGTTGATTTTGCAAAGGATGATAACTTTGGTTACCTTGCTCTTCAGTTATTTGAATACAACCTGAAAGAATACATCAAAGAACACATGGATAAACCCATCCTCTCTAAACTGCAGAGGAAACAGCTGGCACATCAGGTTCTTCAGAGCTTAAGATTTCTTCATTTTCATAATCCTCCAATTCTCCATGGGGATCTCAAGCCCCAAAATGTCTTGATTGGTAAGATACAAACCAACCAAGAAAACAAGCACTTAATATCAGAAATATAAACAACATTTGCTGGATTTAGTTTGTCCCAGTCTAAAAATATGTATTATATGGATCTACCCTATTTTCCTTGCAGATACTGATGGCAATGCGAGGTTAGCAGATTTTGGAATGATCCAGCGACCAAACAATCACAGTTCAGAAAGTGGAAAGAGATGTTGGATGGCGACGGAGATGCTGCTGGGAGAAGCCTATACAATACACTCTGATATCCAGGTTGTTCTTTATTCTGCATGATAATTGAATCAATGAGAACAACATAAATATGTTCTTACATACATTTATGTTCATTCTTAAAGCTGCAATATGCAACTTTCCTCTTCTACCCCGGATTTGAACCTGGTTTCCTGTGCAAGCACATTTTTACCATTGAACTAATGGAGCCTGTCTGCTTGCTCAGGGGAGACATTTTATCTTGACCTTCAGGTCATAATTGGTGACAGATCCTGTGTCTAGGTGAGACATGACACCATCTAAATGTCTCGATAGAAGAGCAGGGAGACAAAATACAACCACCTCAATCATTAAAGAAAGTTACATAATGCTGTTTTAATGTGAAGACTTTATTGATAGGATAGTAGTCTGACAGGAAATGGGGAGGGCATGCAGCAAAGGCCATCGGGATCGGGACTCGAACCCGCGACGCGCTGTCAGGCTACTTTGGTACCTGGACCGCTACGCCAGCGATCCAGGACACGTTTGTGTGACTTGACACGTGATAAGCTTTGACCGTTCACTAAAAAACATCAGGTACTGCTGTTTTGAATCTGACATAAGGAAGGCTTTTTAACCCATTAAGACCGGGAACGCATCTGTGTCATTTTAAGATTTCTTTGGCTATTCAAAAATAGCAGATCTACAAGCAAAATATATATTTTTTTAAAGTGAATATTTTTCAACTCAAATCTTTGCTTCTGGGGGATTCTACAAATGTCTTCTAAATCCTAACAGTTAAAAAAATAAAATAAACGTGTTACTTTATCAGTAGCCTCGGAAACCCAGCCTTTTTTTTTGTTTCAAAAGAAAAAAAGTCTGGGCGAACGGTGCAGTTAACTCCTAACCAACCAGAGTGCAGAGGGGCGTCGCTCTAAATTTGGTGAGGGGGGGGGGGGGGGGGAGGGGAGGCGGGGACATAGATTGGTGAAGCAATCGGAGGACGCGCCTGCTCCGGGCGCCTGGGTTTGGATCCGCCCTTCGAGACCATGGATTGCTCTCGTTCTCTCAGTCTACTTTATCAGTGGTTCTCAAAGTTGTCAAGGACCTCCAAAATGATATGTATTTGGCCACGGACCCCCATCTGAAAATATGTTGTTCCAGGGACCCCCAGAAGCAAAGATTTTAGTTAAAAATGTTCGCTTAAAAATAATAATATATTCATCTGTTTCCTAGGCTGTGTGTTTTCCACTTCCTGAAAGTGGAAAACACAAAAACTCCCTAAACTTAAAGAAGTTTAGGGATAATGGGTAAGACGGCGCCCAGAATAGGGCCGAGCGTGCTCTGGCCACGTTCATGTGTTTAGACAGATATCTGGTGTTGTGTTTATAGTTAACTAAAGATGGTTGCATCCTCACTCAGACGTGCACTTGCCCCGCCGGGAAACCCGAAAGCAAACTCCACCTGCCCCAAAAGTTGTATTTACCTGCCCCGGGGCAGCTGTTGTCAACCCCTGGGTTGTATCCCCTATAAAAGAAGCAGAAGCTTGTTTATTTTATTCTGTAAGAACAATTTAATTAATGACAACATAAAATATATATTGTTAATTGTTTTCTTGCTTATTCTTAAGGTGGCTGGGATGTTGATATATTACATCCTGTCTGGAAGAGGGCATCCTTTTGGTGAAAACTATATAACCAACATTGGGTATGGAAACTACAACCTGGATCGTGTTCAGGATGTGAAGGCTAAGCATCTCATTGAGTGGATGATCAATGCAGACCCAGAGAAAAGACCTACAGTGGAGGAATGCTTGGATCATCCATTCTTCTGGTCAAACCAGGGGTATGATAGAAACAGTCAAACATTTTACTTTCCTCATTCATTACTCATTAATTCATTCACTGATATCTAAACATTATTTCAGCTCATCATCAAGTTTGATCCAGTGGTTTATTCTAGCTTAATGTTTTTGCTTTTATTCATTGTCCAGGAGAGTAGAGTACTTGAGAACGATTGGAAATCAACAGGAAGTAGTGAACCCTCCAGATGATGACCTCATCAGAGCGTTGGACCAGTTTGCTGAGCAGGGACAGTTCAACACATGGAAACACAAGGTGACTTTATTACTGATAGTGTGAGAACAATATAAAACCACAATGTTACATTTCTATACTTTATTTATCTTTAGATACTTTTTAATGCCTTGAATTATGAGATGTGCTGTACAAATACATTATACAAATACATGTGTTTTGCCAAGGTCACTAAAGCATAATTCCAGGCTCATTTGATCTATAAGTCTTATGTTTTTCCAGTTCCCACCTGAGTTGGTCCAAAAGATGGATGGGCTGAAGTCCTACCCTGAGAACTCATTTGGACTGCTGCACTTCATAAACAACCTCCATGATCAATAGTAAGTGAATTATATTAAAAACACAGAAAAGTCATTCTTGTGGGGCGTTTCCAGACGGCGGCTTTTGGTTGGAAGTGGAGGATGTGTAGAACATATGATATCTAAAACGGCTGATAACAAACCCTATGTAAGATCAGCCGGCAGGCTAAGCCTGGGAGATTTAAAAACTGTATGATGCGCATTAAAATACTCCAAACAAATGCTCAAGTTTAAAATGTTTACTGTGCAGTGTCACCAATTATTACAATTTACAATAAATTAATCAGTAATAAATCTGTGCAAAAGATAAGTTAAACAGTGAGCAATTAACAATAATACAAAATGCGGTCAACAAAAATATAGCTCTCCCAGCTCACCCTACCTCCAACGCAAACAAACCAATCTAGGTGAGCAGGTGAGAGCCACACATATAGTCACCGGAGGCCACCCACAAAGGCACACCCACCAACAAGGTGCCAATGAGGTGCCTCCAATAATCCAATCTAGTGCACAAATGCAATCCTCATTTGGCTCCTACAATATTCAACAGTCTGCGTCGAGTCTTTAACGGATCTCAGAACTAATCCGATCTCGGAACAAATTTCACAGGTCCAATTAGGGTTCGGGTCCGTAAAAAGAAAAGTGGGAACGGCTCGGAATCTGACCAAATTGTCATGAGTCCATCTGGGTTTGGTTCTGTTTTTGAGAAAAAACTTGGAACCAGGGACTAATTGATTGTGTGTGTGTGTGTGTGTGTGTGTGTGTGTGTGTGTGTGTGTGTGTGTGTGTGTGTGTGTGTGTGTGTGTGTGTGTGTGTGTGTGTGTGTGTGTGTGTGTGCGCGCGCGTGCGTGCGTGCGTGTCACTGCTTTGTGTTCACAGTGCTGAGGATGCAGCTCACATTGACCTGATGGAGATGTTTCCTGGTCTGGTTGGAGGAGTTTACAAGTTTGCCCAAAAACAAGACTGGAACTCCAGGCCTGCACTGCAGGAACTCATTCAAAGAGAAGAGGTCAGCACCAGTTCAGTTTGAAAGTCCTTAAATTAGAGAATTGAGAGAAAGACCTTTCAGTTACCAGTGTAAGACTGAGGGCTCTCAATATGAATTTGGATTTGGGTTAGATTGGACATTATTTCTTCATTCAACACAACAGGCCCCTCCCGCACATTTTGGAAGCCAACCATAGACAAGGATTTCTCCTTACCGGACTGGGAATGTGCATGGCAAGGTTTCACGCCGATCAGTCCAGCAATGTCCGAGGTCAGCTGTACATGGGCAGACGTACAGACGGATGAACAGGGGAGAAAACATACATCTCTGCCTCCTGGCCTTTTGACCTGCTGGAGATAATTACTGTAAAATAGTGCTTTCATGTCTGTTGTGTTTTTTATTTTCTATTCACATTCCATGCACGTTTCCTGATTAATTTGTTGTAATAACATTTTACTTTACAGTTGTGTTCCTTTTATTTGAAGGAAATGATATAGGGCCTTTTTAATTAGTCCATGAGCCAGAGCCCCAAAATTGAGCCATGATTATCAAATGGCTGGTCAAATCCAGGTTTGATTTTTTGACTAGCTGTACATCTCTAGTTTACAGTTTGGCATGATAACCATTGCAGACTAGCAGCTTGGTGGTAGTTATCATGCGTTGAATATGTGGACCCCTATATTGTCACATGCAAATTGGATGAACAACTTTTGAACCTTATTTTGTGTAGAGACCTATGAGCACACTTTCCTGCATAATTCAAGGATGGGGAATTGATTGGAATGGTTATTTTATTTCTTCAAAACTCCCATATATGCTTAAATGGCCTTTTAATGCAAGATGTAGCACACACATATAATAATTCTAAAATAAGGCTAGTAAATATCCCCATTTTGAAAGTGTGTGCTGAGAACCAACATGTTCCTAATGGCTATAGAAAACTGCTCACCATTCTAAGCTTTATTTTGAGTGGTAACATGTGGTTGTAACTAGAGATATAGTCAGAAACACTATTATGTTAATGTGATAACATGAGTCAGGGCCCTAAAATTGAGCCATGGTTATCACATGGGTGGCAAAGCTAGGTGTGATTTGTTTTTAAATTGCTGTACATCTCTACTTCACAGTTTGTCATGATAACCATTGCAGACTAGTAGCTTTGTGGTAGTTATCATGCATTGAATGTGGGCCGCTGTATTATCACACACAAATTGTTACAACAAATATATGAACTTGTGAGCCATGATTGTGTAGAGACCTATGAGTAAACTTTTCTGCACAATTCAAGTATGGGGAATTGATTGGAAAGGTTAGTTTACTCACGAAATACTTTCATATATGCTTCAATGTCTTTTTAAAGGGTCTACACCAAGAATTTAAAAAATAATAATAATATTTAATATCATATTGTTTATGTCCCTCAAACGTTTTTCAAAAGGTTTGAGTCTAAATCAAGCCTCAGATATACTCATTCCAACTAACTTCTATCTGGCTTATTCAATTCAATCTTTATTTCAGACTCAGGGTCCATACAACAATACATTATGACAGTTACTCATTGCTAAAACTCAAATAAAAGCAACGTATAAAACAGAACAAAACAAAACATAAAAACACATAAAACAAGAAGACAGTCCTTCTACAGCTGCTCACAGTCTGTAGAGGCTGTTACGCCAATGTTTCCATATCATGGACGAGAACCTAGTGGAGCTCATGATAGGATTAATTAAAATCTTAATAACATGATTGTCAGACTCTTCAAGACGACGTATGAATTTGTACATTAAGTTTCTTAACAGGGCTTGACAGGTAGGTACCCCCAAGTTCACAAACAGCTGACTGGCACTGTGCCATCTTGGTACCCTCACCAGCAATCGTAGAGCATCATTATATGCTACTTTGAGTTTTTGCATGCTGCTGGCCTTGTAATTACTCCATAGGTGAGCCGTATACAAAGGTGTACAGAAAGCTTTAAAAAGTGATACCTTGACATGTGCAGAACATTTGTGAAATTTCCTCATTAGTATGTTTGCCTGAGCATACAGTTCGGATCTTTGTCTATTGATGTCTTTGTCATCTGTGAGATCATCAGAGATATAGTGACCTAGATACTTAATCTCACTGCACACAGATAGTATGTTGCTACTGAGAATAAAATTAGGGAATACAGCCCTTCTATCCTCCTTACTTCGTACAATCATGATGCTACTCTTTTTGGCATTATACTTAATATTACATTCAATGCCATACTGAGAACACACCATCAGAAGCTGTTGTAAGCCTGCACTGTACGGAGAAAAGATAATTTAATCATCCGCATACATAAGGTGGTTGACAACAGAATCCCCTATGACACAACCAGTATTACACAGGTTCAGATTCCTTGACAGGTCGTCCATGTATAAATTAAACAATAGAGGAGATAAAATCCCCCCTTGCTTAACCCCATTACTTACATAGAAATGTTCAGACACAGTACTACCCCACTTCACCTGCATAGTCTGATGAGCATACCAAAAGGCAAGTATCCTTATAATGTACATGGGTACCCCTCTTTGGCACAGTTTATCAAATAATTTGAAGTGATTCAATCTGTCAAATGCTCTAGAAGCATCTATAAAACACAAAAACATGGAGGAATTGTGACTTCTATAGCTTGCTAAAATGTCTTTCAAAGCATATATACACATATCAGTACCATGTTTCCTTTTAAAACCAAACTGGTTGTCTGCTGTGGTAATAAACCCATCCAATCTGTCCAGCAGGATTTTCTCCAGGACTTTGGAGAGAATACTAGCAAGAGCAATCGGTCTATAATTATCAATACTATTTATTTCCCCAACTTTGTCCTTGATAACTGGCACTAGCAGCACAGACAACATTGAATCTGGTAAGACACCATGATTAAGGAAACCTGTAATACATAGAGCAAGTATAGGAGCAAGCTTTAGACTGGCATGTTTTAAGTGTTCAGCTGAGATGTAATCCAGGCCACAAGCTTTGTTATTTTCTAGCTTCATTATAGTGTTGTAAACTTCCTCAGCCCTAACTGTCACATTGTCAGTGGGGTCAACTTTTTCCACCACAAAAGAGTCACTCTTAACACAGTTACAACAACTCATAGTAGTGTTTCCGCCACAATTCAGCAATGTTGCCTGACCCACACACTCCTTCAATGGAAGAAGGTAATGGAGTTTTACTGCTGTTTATGGTTTTGACCTCTTGCCAGAAGTCAAAACAACTGTTGTTTTGCAGATTTCTGGCAAGTGAGTCTGCCCTCATTGTGTCCTCATTCTTTTTAATGAATCGGACAGCATACTTATATTTGGCATTAGTGGCCTGTTTCTGTTCAAACACAGACCCCTGTCTTGGCCTACCTGATTCTGCCCAATCTTTAAATGCAGCTCTAGCAGCAGTGTGTAGCTCAGTCACATGTTCATTCCAAGTTTTATACTAAACACTTTTTTCTTACCCTTGTAAAGACCCTTACTTGAGTCATTTAAAACGTTTATAATAAGATCATAAGTAGCACATAATAAATAAAAGCACTTTCACCTGCAATACCACATTGTCCTGTTTGGCACGGGGCGCTATTGAGCCAGTTTGTATGCATGTTATCTCCTGGTTCTGTGTGGAAAAAGTAAAAAAAAAAAAAAAAAAAAAAAAAAAAAAAACTTTTATTTTTTAAATATTTTTTTTATTTTTTATTTTTTGGTTGGAACTGAAAAACGGGAGGAATTGTTCCCTGACGTGACGTAGGCAGGGGGAACAAATCTGACGGACTGTTCTCAGACCAATTTACATAAAAAACACAGATAGCCTATGAAAGCCTGCATGCTCGAAGTCGGGTATTTGTTGGAACAGAAGAGAGGTGGGGGAGACCAAAAACACACAAAAATGAAGAAAAAGTAAAAATTCATGGTGTAGACCCTTTAACCGAAATAGAGTTACAAAACACCCCAAAAAAGTACAATATCCATCCAATAACCAAAAAAAATCGTTCTGCCTAATTACTACTTTTACTTCTGGTACTTTAAGTATATTTTGATGCCGATACTTTTGTACTTTTACTCAAGTAAATTTTCATTACCAGACTTGTAACAGAGTGTTTCTACAATTGCAGTATTGATATCATTGATTAATTGATATTCATTGTTAAATAAATATTACTATGTATGTCTATTATTATTATTATGTAATATTATTATTATTTATTATTATTATTATTATTATTGATATTGTTTTTATTATAATAATTATTGTCATCTCTATTATTGTTGTTGTTATTATAATTATTATTGTTTTTGTTATAGAATATTCCCCATATTTTCATCGACACCTTAGTTCCTAAGCTTTAAAGATTTCCATTTTTTCCCCGACAAATCATGTTTTTTCATTTTGTTTTCTGTTTTTTCATTTTGTTTTATCATGTTTTAAATGTATGTGCAAATAAACTGAACTAAACTAAACTAAACCAAACCAAACCGCGAGTTTGGGTGAATTCACAACACAAGTCAGGTCACGAGACACTACCATACTGGTTCAAAGTTTACTGTAAAAAGAAGATGCACTTACTTCTATATTCCCACACATGACAGAACACTTCAAAAAGTAAGACAGCACTCAGAAGGACAAAAGAAGATGAAGAAAAGAAAAATAAGTGTATTGTTTAGTTGAGGAGTTCAGGAGAATGAAGGTGTTCTTGCTTGGCTCACCTCCGACAGGCAGACCACACCTAGAGGACCCTTACCTTTGTACCAAAGTGCCAAGGTAAAATAAGGGGCAGGCCATTTACCTCACACATATAGGAAGTCAAGCCAAGTTTTCTATTGTCATCTAGCCCTGTCTGTAACCCCCTGTGCGCTCGCACGTGCGCGAGCGCGTGTGTGGGTAACCGGAGGGCTTGCCCCAAATCATGCTCAGAGATGGGCAGTATTTGAAATACATGTATTTGAAATATGTATTTGAAATACTTTTTTGTATTTTGTAATTTGTATTTGGCCGGGATGGAAAAAATGAAATGTAATTTGTATCAAAATACTTTCAAATATTTTTCAAATAGTATTTTCTGTATTTGAAATACATAAAATACTTTTTTTTATTTTATGGGCAGTATTTGAAATAGATGTATTTGAAATACGTATTTGAAATACTTTTTTGTATTTTGTAATTTGTATTTGGCTGGGATGGAAAAAATGAAATACTTTCAAATGTAGTATTTTGTATTTTCAAAATACAAAAATACGTATTTTGTATTTTCAAAATACATTTCTCTGACCTGTATTTATATTTTGTATTTTGATACTTTGTTTGAACCAGTATTTGTATTTTGTATCAAAATACATTTCTCTGACCTGTATTTATATTTTGTATTTTGATACTTTGTTTGACCCAGTATTTGTATTTTGTATCAAAATACTTTTCAATGTATTTTCGCCCATCTCTGATCATGCTCACCCCCATTTTCCAAGCAGACCTCTTGCCCCAGTGTCGGTCCAGTCGCCTCGCTCGAGCAGAACCCTCGCCCCCCACAACGATGGTCCACTCGCCACGCCGGTGCAGAACGCTCTCCCACAATTCATATCATAGGGTCCATGGTTGTGCACACAACATCATTTTAAACTAAAATGTGTCTTACCCCAGAACAATACCAATAGAGAGAATATTAACACAACAATGCAAATGGGACCATCACCATTTGAATGCTTTCCACCTGGAATGTTCAGATGCCAGCTGATTAGGCCTATTTTGTGCCAGGAACCTCTGTGGAATGCTGTCTGATTGGTGTTGTTTACCATACCTTAGCTCTGGTCCATATCGTTAGAAGGAGTTCTCCTTAACGCTTTGTTACTTTTCAGCCGTTGCCTGCACACCCCCAGTAGCGCAGCCTCTCGTCTCTAGTAAAAATAAAAAATACACTTTCGCTACTCACCAAAACAAAGACGTTTTAAGATGTTGAAAGCCTACTTTCCTTAGTGGGAACACTCTAAAATGCAAATTTTTGCTAGAAAAGAAAATAGTGGTAAGATATTTTTTCCCCTTGATGTACTATTCCGTGTTCCATTCCGCTACTATAATCTTCTATTATTGAAGTAGTAGTACAGTTCAGATACATGGTGTCTGTTGCAAGACCCGAGACACCCAGTGACTCCAGGAAACAACATTGATGATGTGTCCAAGTTTGTTTGTGCATCAGTAGATGTATTGTATTAACTAATAACTGTGTTGACCTTTTTTCTTTTACACGGCCCTCTTTCGTCAAATAAACTGTTACATACATTTGACCTCTTGTGTTGTGTTTGGGGTAGTGCTTTCATATGGATCACATGTGAGTGAGTCATTAACCACTTGAACCCCAACACCCCATTCGATTTGAATAGCACAATGTAATATAAAATAGAAACAATACATATCAAAAGAAAATAAGTTATTGTGCAAGAAAAGGAAGAAGCCAATAGGCATTTGGAACCCTTTCCTTAATGGAAGGGGTCAAATAGTATAAGTTCAATAAGGACAATACAAAATAATACAAGCTTACAAGGGGACCAGCAGTGCAATAAAGAAATAAAAACACAAAAACTGTGCAGAAGAAGAAAAAGACAGAAAAACTAATTATAAAGAACAAGTAAATGTCTTGTTTGCATTTTTCTTTTATTAGGTAAATATTAAGAGTATATGAAAGCCATTTAAAAAGTTTATACCATTGTAATCGGACACAGGTGCTTCTAAATAATTAATTACACAGGCCAGTGCGCTGCACAAAAGTGGGTCATTCAGTTATGCTGTCATTCCAATGTCGGAGCTGGTCAGAAGCACATGGGGCTTAAACCATTACATGACATGTAGTAGTAGGCCTATTGGATGTTCAGCCAAACAGTTAACTTATGATTGAAACTTTGCTCTCCCCCATACAACCTTGTCTGTTAGGCCTAGGTTGACTCACTGCACTGGAATGTGAACGATGCCAGCAGCCAGGCTGCAGGTGACCAGCAATGCGCAAATCAGTGTGACAGACAGGCCCCGCAAAATCACTCTTGTTAATAGTTAATCTGCATGTATTTGCTTATTTTGCTTGTTAAAAGCAACATTTTATTGAGACAAGACAGTAATATGGGTGCAAAATATAAATGTGTAAATATCTCAATAAAAATATATTAATAGAATAAATGGATATTATTATGTTGCAGGATTACCCTGCTGTGCAGAAATACATGGAACGGTCCGACCGTACCGGCCCAGCAGTCTGTGGTAATCATTCTATTCAATGGGTTACACTTTTGGTGTGACACACGGCTGACAGTATTACTGGTCTCGTTTTTATTACATTAATTTGTCACACCTGTGCGACATGGCAGAGATTGAGAGAAGACAGAGAGTTTACCCTTTGGTACGGTCACACATGCATGCTTTTACCACCAGGCACCTCTCCCCCACTGCTGAATACATGACACCTTTAATCCCTATCAGATTGGATCAGATTAGAATTTTTATATTATTTGATTAATCAATCATATTTCTTATTGACATCATGTTCTCTGAGATAATTCTATGACCACAGATCGCTATCAAAGTGATCCCAATGCAGTTTTCTGGTTTGGAAACTACCCAAAATCCAAATCTCCTGCTCATTGGGAGCAGGTAGGGGTTCAGTGTCTTGCTCAAAGACAGGAGGAGCCAGGGATGGAACCTGGAATCTTTAGATTCCAAGACACTGTGACCCCCGCATGATGACAGACTTATATCGCACTTCCAGTCACTCAAATGGTTTATGCATGTCATGACATAGAGCTCGAGGTCCAGTGTGGGGCTCATACTTAATGGCAAAGCTCTTCAGTGATTTCTCAAGGTGTACAAGGGTTGTGAGCACAGGATCCGGGTGAGAAGGTGGATAATCGATACATGGACATGAATCCAGATAAATTGCTTTTTTTTTGGCGAGATTAATTTCTGGACATTCAAAAATAGTCTCTAGGAGCACCTTTCTAAATTGGCTACAAGCTAAAACAAGACTATTTCCTGGTCTTGGGCCTAATTATTACATACTTTATGCAAAGGTTGCATGACTTCACCATGATAATACATGAATTTCTGGACATCACAGACATGGACTTTGACTCTTTTTAAGAGGTGGTGCCATGGTTTTGCACTTTTTCTGTTTTTCATGTGTCTATGAGGTTGATAGAACTTCATTAAGCCCCCTGGTGGTGTTTTTATTGTGTTTTATGTCTTCTCTGACTATTTTGAGTTTCTTCCTGGAGGCTGATACCTTGAGGGTCAAACGTGCCAATAGAAAAACAGCACTTTAATGACACAGTAAAATGATACCCTCCCCCTCATTATCATAACACAACAGGTGTGGGCATGAGGAGGAGGAGGGACTAGGACAGGTGGGTGGTGCTAAGGTGGTGGAGGAGGTGCTAAGGTGAGGTAAGTCACCTTTCTAAGTTAACTGGACGCAAAATGTTAGCCATTTCTAGGTAATTTGCTCATTAAGCGATTCATTTGCTCAAATTGCCCAATATGCAACTTTTAGGAATCAAGCTTAAACTCATCTGCTAAGCCTATAGATGACATTTTAATCATAAAGGTTGTTACGACCCCTAGTCTAGGGTTAGGGGAAGCAACATAAAATGCAAGAGGACAAAGGGGATTGAGTCTCTGCTGCTGGTAAGCTGACAGTCCTCTGCAGCAATGATTTCACACTGGCTGCGTTTACATGGACAGGTTTATTCCACTTCAATTCGGAATGAATGCTCATTCAGAATAGAAATGCTCATGTAAACGCATCGGTATGGCCATACCGGTCTGATCCGAATGAAATTTCATTCGGGTTTGAAGGGCTGGTATATACCGATAGAATCGGGCTACATTGCCCATGTAAACGCACTGGTATCAGACTGGTATACATTTGTTCTTTTGCGCATGTGTCATTGGCTAGCGCGGTAAATCCCGCTATCTCCACTGCCTCTTCATCACTTGGTACACGTATGAGCTGTCTAACCGGCCCGGCCATCATGCCCTTACAGAACATGTATAGGAACTTTTTCACAGTCGACTTGTGGATCCCAAACTGGTTGGCCACAAGTCGGTACTCCCCGCAGCTCCCAAGTTTATACAGGACTATGGCCACGCGCATCATGAGGGGGATTGGGGCTCTGACTGTCGCGTCATCTGGGGCCATATACTGTAGCTCTCCATCAAGGCGCACAGTTTAACAAAGGACCGTCTGGTCATGCGAAAGTCCTGCTTACAGTCGGCGTCGGTGTACTCCGTGAGCACAATCCGCTCCCACCAGTCCTTACTGCGGACCATCATCCATTGCCCCCTGGTGCTTCTGGGTGGGGAGGGGAGAGGCGCAAGCCATGTGTAGTCTGGCGCTCCAAGCCCAAGTCGCAGACGCCCGTAGTTCTCCGCCGACCGGCTCCTCCTCCGGGTCAGCAGCAAATATAACAGGAGCTGATTTTGCTGCATTAAACTCATCAATAGCAGACCAATGGCCATAGCCAGGATGCGGTGTGCTTCCATTATCAAACCTTCTCTCTACCTTCTCTCTCTTAACTTGTTTTATTGTCTCTCTTCTCTTCTTCCTCATTTACCTATATAGCTGGCAGCTTTGATTGATTGTGAGCTGTGGCTTGTTATTATTTCTCTCTGGCAGCCGTGACTTAATTGTTATTATTCATTACCAAGGCTGCCAGAGGTAAATAATAAATATGTTTACCTGTCAAACACCCCCGCCCCCTCCCCCCGTCCCCCGCCCCCAACCTGGCCCGAAGCACTCTGCGCATGACCAGAGTTCTATTCCGAATGAATGCTTTGCGCATGTAAACGATTGAGGAACAGGAATACTTTTATTCAGGTGCCATGTAAACAGTTGGGTATACATTTCTATTCGGAATGAGTTCATTCTGAATGAATAAATATTGTGCATGTAAACGCACCCAATGAGTATTTATAGAGGAGCAGAAGTGGCCACGCCCAAACAGCAACCATGATCATTAGTGAACCAGCGAATGAGTGGCACGGACGATTCCCCACAGCTGTCCGACATTCAGCAGCAATCAGCAGCACTACCAATTCTCCACCTTAGAAACAGGAATGAAAGAATACAAAAGCAACACACAAATACTATAATATATCTAAAGAAATAACTAATACGAAATACGGTTGGCCGTTGAAGTAAACTTTCAAACATAAGCATGCTATTTCATATGTAAGACATTTGATTTAATATTGTGTCACGTACGGGGTAATTTTGAGTTCTGTAGTTAACAGTGTTTGAAGTTGGAAATAACTTGTGTCCTCTCCCATTTGTTGGGATGCGATCGTCAATTTGCATTCCCAAGCACTCCAAAAGTTCTGGCCATTGTTTAAGTTTAGAAGCCCAGGTTAGAGACAACACCTCAAATTGATTGACAAAAGAAGCTTGTATTTGCCTACAGGAAAGAAGCCTTTGTCATAGTGTATGCATTCCCTTTGAAGCCTGGCTCCATGGGGTCAGAGAGGTACCCAGGTGTTGACACCCTCAGTTGAGAGTGGCCTTCTTTTGTTTGCATCTGAGTTAATCAGAATTCCATTGTTCCCCTTGTGAGAGCGGTGCCATGTCATTGTTCCGACGGCTTATTGTTCCGACGGCTCATTGTTCCGACGGTTACTATACTAACCCTATACCTAACCCTAACCCTAACCTTAACCGCACGCGGAAGCCACGTAGTCGGAGTCATGGGATGTCGGACTTATGTGCAGTCCCCGTGAGAGCAGAAGACAGGATGTCTACCAAGGACCTTTTAAGTGCAACTTTAACTATGTCAAGCCGAGTAAGACCATGTACATTATCACAATAAGAATCTTTTAAATGAGTAGTTAAAATGAACAAAGTCTTGATAACTAAAGTAAAAGCCAGGAGAGGTCAAAAGTGTTCACTCTGAATTGATTTCTGTGTCATTAAAAAGCCTCAGGGAGGTAACTATTGTTTACAGACAAATGTGGATGGGAGAAACCATGTGGTCGTTGTTCTAATCCTCTCTTTTTGTTTAACTAATTTCATACCAGAATAAGAATGATTAAAGTTGGATAACTATGACTTGTGCTGTTAACAAAGAGAAATGTCATTAAGGAAAAGATTCAGTCTGGAGTAAATGCTGCTTTTATTTATGTATTGTTTCGAACTACTGTTTGTAACCATGAATGTATAAAGTGTATGGGATCATTTTAAAGCTTGAGAGATGCTGAATAAGAATTAGCAAGCAGGTTATATTTTGAAATACTGTGTTTAAGTACAATTGAACTTGTATTCGACATACAGCTAATGTTTTAAGGGCGGGGACTCGGCCCACGACTTCCCTGTTAGAACCAAGATATATTTAAAGAAGGTAGGGTCATCTACGTCATTTTCGCTATCATGCAATTCCTTCCAGCAGATTCGTCGCACCATGGGAGCCAGACTGCAGCCGTGAGTTCAGTGGAACGCATTGGAGTTAATGAGAGCCCGGTGGATCAGCTCATGAACAAAATATATTTCTGAATGACTGAGAATTAATTGCTTCTGGAAAATAAAAGAAGACATATCACACATTGTTTTCTGCTGTGTTGCTTTTCGATGTGTCCACTGTATAAGTTTATTGAGCTGTCTAAAGAGCACAAAGTAGGCGATACTGCCGAGACAGAAACCAGTGTTGCCATGTCCACTTATTATAAGCGACTTTGGGCTTATTTTTCTGTGAAGTTGCTTGTAAATATTGGTAGTTGCGGGTTGCTGTTTTATGGGCTTTTTTCTAAAGTGTAGTTGATTATTTGGACTTGGGCTTCACAATTTTAAAATTATTTTAACCAGTGGTTCTTAATTATGTTTATGTCATGGACCCTCAAATTAATATGTATTTGTCCCTAACCCCCATCTGAAAGTACCAGATTTGTGTTGTTAGTGTTTCAAAAATCCTCAATATTTCACATTTTACTTCAAGATTTTGTTTAAAATAGCAGATCTACAAGCTCACAACGCGTTGTGAGCTTGTAGATCGGCTATTTTCAATGTATACAGTAAAGGTTTAAAGTGCTCATAATGGCCTAGTGCAAGTCTTCAACAGGGGTCCGCAACGCCTAGGGGGTCCACGAGGTACTGCAGGGGGTCCGCGAAATTGTTGCTTGATTAGACATTAAAAATAAAAATAAATTATATATACATATATATATATACAAATATTTGATATATATATATGTTTTTAAATATCCATTTGTCTTCATATATCTTTTTAAAACATTTTCCACATTTATGTATTAAATAAATGATGATATCTATAAATGATTCTGTCCATTTTGAATAGCTTGTATGATTATTGTGCAATTGACAGATTGTTGTTCTCGGTTAATAAGGTATGTTTATAAATGGCAGTGCGGCCACCCTACTCACTGTACCCTGTACATATATGTTAAATATAAAAGCATGAATATATTAATCTGTCTATTATTTTTAATAGTATTGATGCACAATAACATGTATGTTTATGAAACACAATTGTATACATAATTATACAATATATCCCCCCGCCCCTACGAAGTAGGGATCGAGATAGGGCCCCCGGTGCTTCTTTTGGGCTTGTTTTCCTAGACCTAGTTGCTTATTTCCCTCTCACAATCTGGCAACACTGCCAGAGAGGATTTTTGTACAGTCTATGGACGATACATTACACTGTTTAGATGCCTCAATAAAATTATACAGCGTGCTAAAAAAATCCGAATTGATTGGATAAAAACCTGTGATATGTCTTCTTTTATATTCCTGAGCCGATTATCTGACAAAGGACATAATCGTTCAGAAATAGTGTTTGTTCACAAGCTGGTCCAGCTGTCTGCCATAGACTTCATAGTATTTCACCAAACTTCCTGTTCCAGTTTTGCCTCCCATGAGCATCAATGGCGTCTGCTATGCGAGCAATGGCGTCGGCCCGCCCCCTAGGCTGTCCCTTCCTTGTTTTCTAATTTCCTTGGTTAGAACTATAGAAATTGGGGGCTGGGCTCGAACCACCTGGCCCCACCTCTTGGTGCAAGATTTGAACTGGTATAAGTAATGTGTTTTTGACTTGTGACGGGCGCGCTGCTTGATCGGACCCAACATGGCAGTCTGCCAGTCAGGCTGAATAAAAAGATGCTTGACTTGAAACCCTTGGACTTTGGACTTCTCTCTTTTTAAGCTTGCTTTTCCAGGAAACCGGTATTATAGCCCGCCCTTTGGATCGAAAATATACCACACCGTAACAAAGGTTTACAGGAAACAACATTTCTGGGTTTAACATGGGCCCTATGGGTTTCCAACATGGTTTGACAGCCCAAAATGTGTACAGCCTCTGACAAATCTCAGAGGTAAATTCAGAAATGCTTCCACGTCTGAAAACAAACTTCATGATATATAGAAACACTGTAGGAAGTTTCATGCTTCTTTCATAAAATGCACAATACCTTCCATATTATGAGCTTATCTTCCCCACTAGAACCCTGAACGCTCACCATATACTGCCCCCAAAACCAAAACCAACATGAGATGAATAGCATCTTTGAATAGCATTGTACCTATATTGCACTGTGAATGCATTAGCACGTTCTTACCAATGTTGTTATTCTTTATTTTACTGCTGCTCTCTCTCTCCTAGATGTTTTTAATGTCATAACAGAATTACCATAATAGTAATAATCACCATTACTGTAGAGTGACTATTAGGTTTCATTTTTCCTTTATTAGAAGAAAACTGTCATTTAAACAAGCATATATATTATCATAATGCAGAATAATGGGGCAAAAGGTGCCAAAAATGTTACTCTGAGGTCAATAACCACTCAAGGTCACCAGAGGTCAATCTGAAAGTGTTTCTACGTCTGAAATCAAACCTTGGGGTATGTAGATATGCTGAAAGCATGCTTCTTTCCTAAAATGCACAATATTACCAATTATTGGTTTGCTTAACTGCCTCACTATAAGTAGTACACTTGGGTGGCCATAGGGCGGCCATAGCTGAGTGGTTAGTGAGCCCGCCTGGGGAGCCAGACCCCTGGTTGTCCCAGGTACGATTCCAGGCCATTCCAGGCCACACAGCAATGTGTCGATGTGTATTTCCTTGAGCAAGACTCTTCACCCCTAATTGCTCCCCGGGCGCCAATGGAGGGAGAAGGCTGCCCACTGCTCCTAGTTGTTATAGGATGGGTTAAAAGCAGAGGACGAATTTCACGCTATGTGCATATATATACATATATACACATAATGTGACAAAATAACACCCCAAAGGAGTGGGGACTATTCTACTACACTTGGAGGACTTCTGACAAGTAGCTGTGCATTCAGCAGTGACTGACTGGCATTTGAGTTGTGTGTGTTCATGAGTAACACCTGATCTTGGTTGAGTTGATTGCTTTGCTTAGGACACTGGAAATTCAACCTCAAAATAAAAGCTCTCCTTTATAAACATCAGCCACTAGGGGGCTTCAAATGCAAATTCACTAACAAAACTCAAACTATTATTACTACAAATTAGAATTAAACTAACAAAAGGAGACTCGCTCACTGCATAGAGGTATAGGAAAAACTCCTTAGACGAGACTTAAAGAAAAACATTTTTCTTTATTTTGTGATGCCCATAATGTGCTCGGTGCTCAGTGGATTAAAAAGCAAAACGTTTGCAGTCCTCCCAGGACCTTCGTCAGTGCTATAATGGTTGGACATAGACAAATACACTGCTTTTATAGGTTGCTTGATCACCTCAGCTCAGGTGCTGAGGATCACTACTCAAGGTCATCACCATGGTTACCATAGGGCGTGGACAGATCAATTGCAGACAGGAAAAAAACAGGATTACACATTTGTGTTACATTTGAATTATGAAGTACACTATACAAACAGTTTATGCATCCAGTCCAGTCATGTCAGCATTCTCTTGATACACATTTTTGAAAAACATTTGTTAAAACAGTCACATTATTAACATTTAAGGATTTTTTAAAATAAATTAGTACAAAATACTATATGCAGGGTTCCTATAGGTAGCATTGGAGGGAAAGGTCTTAGAGTTACAAATTAGAGTTACAATACATCTTACAATACATCTGTAACAGAACAGAGATCATATAGGTATAAAGAACATATTATTTTTAAACGCAATAATTAACACCAGGGAAATGATGTATTTAACAGGCAGAATTCAAGTGTTTTATTGGTACATATATGATATCGTCTCTGTCGGGTGGAAACCTCATGTACAAAACTGTTACTTTTAAGGATTCGAATTCAAAAATGGCAAAAGTAGCAGATCTACAAGCTCAGAACGTGTCGCTTCTCACCAGGTTTCCAGCTTGTAGACCTGCTACTTTTGATGCTTTTGTCTGACACCCTGTAGTATGATCAAGTAGGGCATTAAATTATGTTACATGTGTGCATAGTTTTATGTTCTACTGTAGACCAGTAGTTCTTTTTCACATCAAGGACCCCCAGTTGTTTTGAAGCAGACCCCCATCTGAAAATATTTTGTGCCAGGGACCCCCATGCAATATTTATGTTTCAAAAAATACTGTTTCAAAAGTATTCAAAACATTTCAGTTTTTTTTAAATAGCAGATCTACAAGGTCACAACATGTTGCATCTGAGCTAGATCAGTTATTTTGAGTGAAGTGGTTAAACTGTGGTTACATTTTGATGCTGTATTAACACATTTTGCTGGGGACTCCCGGAACACCCGCAAGGACCCCTGGGGGTCCCCGGACCCTAAACTTTGAGAACGACATAGAGCATGGACACCCTGGCCCTAACCGCTGGCCTAGCGGTCCGGGCATTCAGGCTCTCATGTAAGCCTGACAGCGCATTGAGGGTTCGAGCCCCGTTCCTGACGATCTTTGCGGCATATCTCTGTTTCCTGTCCATCTCTACTGTACACTAATAAAGGCAGAACAGACCCTAAAATATATTTAAAAATTTAACCAAATGGACCTTCCATGTGTACACCATCAGAGTTAAAATAACACTGTGACTGTGGATTTCACAATGTAAAGTATAGGGTCCCAGAGATTATTAGTAATAATAGAGGATATGCGCATGCTTAAAGTGAATGGCACATCGAGTGGCAAATCGAGTGGCAAAGAAACATGAAAAATGAGTTTAACATTGTTTAACGTTGTTTAATGCGATCAGATATGACTTTTCTGTTTGGATGCATGGGCTGTCAAGGCCAGAAAGTATTTTTTTGACACTCAGTAGGCCTTCCTGCATAACTTCCGGGTTTGATGATGATGTCACACGCATATCCTCTATAATGGTTTTGATTTATTGATTGAATACTTTATTTAGAAGTTTGCAGAAAAAAGCACTTGAAAGTACAGTTCAAATACAAGGTCAACTAAATAGGATTAAAAAAGGCTATGGCTTGTTTCAATCGGGGTCCTTTGTACTCAATTCATAGTGATGGTGTGCGTGTGGACATGGCAATCCTTCTGGAAATGTGTTAACTCTATAATTGTCGTTTAGTATTCTGTGTGAATTGACATTTAGCAGGTATCATTGCAGAGGTCAGAGGTGAAATTGAAATGTACAGACACCAGGCCAATGCAATGTGGTCTTGTTGCCAGTAGATGTCACTGTAACACTGCAGTTCTGCTCTATATGGCTGCATTCACTGACTGAGAGGCAAGACATTAATGTTATCATTATGTTATCTTATCCTGTCGCCTTTGTGTTCTTCAGTTGAGTGATGGCCTTCTTAATTTCTAGCTTGGGATTCCACAGTGGATAAGAAGGTTTGTCTCCGCTGCTTGAATATCCGGAGGGTTTGGTGGTGTCGGCCTATTCAGGAGCTCCTCAAAGTACTCTGCCCATCTTTCCTGTTGTTGTTGTTGTGGTGGTTCTTCGCTTGTATTCCCCTCCTTGTCACTGGTCGCTCTGGTTTGCTACTCTTGCCTGACAGTTTCTTGGTGATGTTGTACAGGTCCGCCATGTTTCCTTTCCCTGCTGCCTCTTCCGCTTCTTTAGCCAAGCTGACGATGAAGTCCCTCTTGTCTTTTCTGGCACTTTTCTTCGCCCGTTTATTGCTCTCCGAGTACAATTTTGACTTTGAGGTATTTTTTACTTTCCTCGAGTATTTCCAATTTCAATGCTTTTACTTCTACTCCACTACATCTCAGAAGCAAATATTATTTTATTATTTATAGAATAATATATATTTTACTCCACGACAATTATTTGAAAACTTCAGTTACTAGTTACTTTGTAGATATACATTATTATATTATAAAACATACATTAACCACTTTAGCCCTATTTTATACCTAGGCTATTTGAAAATAGAAGATCTACAAGCTTGTAGAGCTTGTAAATCGGCAATTTTCAAACATTGTAGTACTTTTACTTTTGGTACTTTTGTACTTTTACTCAAGTAACATTTTGAACACAGGCCTTTTACTTTCAACAGATTTTGATATTGCTACTTTTACTTAAGTAAAATATCGGAGTACTTTTTCCACAACTGGTGCATGAGTCGTACTTCTACTGTAAATCAGTGGTTAAAAATTAAAAAAATCACACCCAGTGTGAAGTGAGCGGTGCCATTTAAAAACAACAGTGGTCATCACAGTGATCGAAGCTCACTTAAAAAAGTGAGTGGTGCTATTTATGAGTTATTAATGTCGTCATGCGTCTCGCTAGCCAATCACAGTACTGAGCAAAGGGTCTGAATACCAATCAGCCAATCACAGTACAGCGAAAGACAAATTTTCACGACGGAAAGAAAAACTTTCGCTACGGATGGGTCCCAAACCCACTTGTAGGAGCGGCTACACCGCTCAAAAATGATATGTATTTTGAAGCGGACCCCTGAAAATGCATTGTACCAGGGACCCCCATACAGGATTTGTGATGTTAAAATGTTTTTTTTTTAAATCCACATCTTTTCCCACACTTTTATCAAGATCGCTTTGAATAGCTGAGCTTGTAGATAATCTGTTTTCGATTAGCAGACCCCTGGGGGTCCACGTCCCCGGACCCCACTTTGAGAACCACTGGTGTAAATATTATCCGTATGTATACGTGCAATATGTCCCCCACCCCCCATCCCTTCATTCATTGGTTCATTCAACAGAAAATGTTATTGATCAAATCTGTGTTTGAGTTAATCAAAGTTTCTCATCTGGTGGTGGGATAATTTTTTTTCTATAATTAAAAAAAGATAAAATGTGGATTTTACATAAAAGGTGGCTTTGTGAGAAACCACCACAGAGAATGAAATAGGCTTTGTTTTGGTGAGTAGCAACATTATATTCTGGTCATATAATATAATTAAATATATAAACCTGGTCAATGAGGAAATGAGTTTAAATAACATTTAAATAGTTTAAAGTTTAATTACTGTTTTCCTGTTGATCCTCCTCATGAAGACCATGGATGAGGCATGTTTAGGTGTATATCGGATTATGTGAACTATAGGGACAGAAAGCAGAGAGGACCTTGTACACATAAATAAGTGTACAGGGGGTCACTAGTGTAACAGTAAGCTGCAGTGGTTCTCAAACTTTGTCATGTCAAGGACCCCATAATGAATGTGTATTTGACCACGGATCCCCATCTGAAAATATATTTTTTAAAGATAAAAAAAAAAATCACAACCAGTGTGAAGTGGGCGGTGTGGTCACAGTGGTCATCACAGTGATGGAAGTGATTCACTTGAAAAAAAAAACATAAAAGTGTTTTTTTTAAGTGCATAGTCCTATTTATAGGGCTATGCACATGTGTCATGTGTTTTTAGCCAATCACAGTCCTGAATAGAGTCATGGTGGCCAATCACGGTGCAGGGTTAGGGGGGTACGCTGGTGGCCAATCACAGCGCAGGGTTGGGGGGGTGCAATTTGGATCGATGTCCAAACCTCACATATAGGGGCGGTTGCACCGCCCAAAAATAGCAGATCTACAAGCTCACTACATGTCACATCTGCGCTTGTAGATTGGTTATTTTCAAATAGCCGATAGAGTAGGATAGAGTTGAAGTGGTTAAACTGATTTTGATGCTGTATTAACACATTTTGCTGAGGACCCCATGGAACCCCCTCAAGGACCCCTGGAGGTCCCCGGACCCTACTTTGAGAACCACTGACATACAGTAAAGAATGGACTCCCTCCTTCCACCAAACACAGCCAGTCCACACAGTTTTAAAACCCCAAAAGAAGGATTTATTTTATATTTGGAAAAAAGCAGAGGTACATTATTACCTCAGGGTGCTAAATACATGAACAAAAATCCTATTCTAACCCAACATAAAGGAAACAGAAAATACAATATCTTACCTCGTATAAGATAATAAAAACAGAACAAACTGGTTACACAGAACATCAGGGTCACCCACCCCTACACTACCAAGGCAGTAAGTAATACATTATCCAAAACTTTATCCATGGCAATTTTAACAAAACCGATCACTATATAGATGATATATACTGTACAGATAGGAAAGGACATATGTTAATAATCAATCGTACATATTAAAAAAGGACATGGGGCTATGTTAATGTTACAAATTGAGCAAGGAAAAAGAACACTAATAGGCTAAGACTAAAAGGCAGAAAGGCGGGGAAAGCAAATCTGAAAAGGCGGTTTTGAGGGAGTCTTTGAACAGATCATGTGTCCCTGTGACATACTAGCGTCATGTCCAGGGGGTGTACTTGTACATCAAGCTGCCTCACGCAAGAAAATGGCGTGGAGATAGACTCCTGCCCTATGGGCTTCAGGGCACCGCAAGGCTTACTTACTTTGAACTGATCAATGGGGGGGGGGGCTTTGATGTGAGGTGGGAGTGAGTTCCAAAGGGAGGGCTGCAACTGAGAAAACCCTGTCACCCCAGGTGTGTTTCTTCTTACTGGGGATGTTCAAGACGTTGGCATCACCAGACCTGAGGGAGTGGGCGTGGTGTTGGAGGAGGTCAGAGAGGTAGGGGTAGTCTGGTTGTTGAGGGCCTTGTAGGTGGTGATCAGTATTTTTAATATATTGTGTGTATGCAGTGAAGGTCATGGAGGACTGAGGGATGTGGTCTCTGGATCGGGTTCTGGTGAGCAGGCGGGCAGCAGAGTTTTGCACATACTGAAGTTTCTTGAGAACTTTGGAGGTGGCACCATAAATGAGGCTGTTGCAGTAGTGGAGTCTGGATGTGATGAAGGCATGGATGAGTGTCTCTGCAGCAGTTTGGGTTGGTGTGGGATGGAGGCTGGCAATTCGGAGGTGGAAGAACACTGATTTTGTAATCTGGTTGACGTGTGACTTGAAGGAGAGGGTGGGATCCAATCCATCAATGTTCAGGGAGAAGTTATGAGTGGAGCGGGTGCATGAGGGCATCTGGACCAATAATGAGGTCTTCGGATTTATTGCAGTTTCAGGACGTTTTTTTTGCATCCAGGTTTTAATGTCAGTCAGGCAGGTGGTGAGGGTGGAGAGGGTGGTAGCAGTAATGGTTTTGGAGGAGAGGTAGAGCTGCGTGTCATCGGCGTAGCAGTGAAAACTGAGGCCATGATGGCGAATATTCTGTCCGAGGGGGAGAATGTAGAGAATGAACAGGAGAGGGCCAAGCACCAAGCCCTGGAGGACACCATCGATATATAAAATGGACAATAAAATATGTAGTCACATCAGTAATTAAAGTGCTCTATATGATGACAGCTTTACATAGCGAACAGGATTAGGAAAGCAACCATCAAATAGAATAGACCCATGGCAGAGGTTGTGATGGATTTGCAGTTGTTTATGGAAAGGTAGGATGTCGAAAAGGTAGGATGTGAACCAGGAGAGGGCAGTTCCAGTGATTTCGAGGGTGGATTTGAGGCGTGAGAGGAGTATGGGGTGGTTGATGTTGTCAAATTTAGCACTGAGGTCGAGGAGGATGTGGATGTTGAGTGAGCCAGTGTCGCAGGAGAACAGGAGGTCGTTGGTGACTTTGATGAGGGCAGTTATTGTACTGTGTTTGGAGGTTATTGGATTGGAGATAAGTGGTGATTTGTGTGGCGAACACGTTCCAGGAGTCTTGACAGAAAAGGTAGTAGAAATGGGCTTGTAGTTGTTGGGGGAGTCGGGGTCCAGACCAGGTTTCTTGAGGATGGGTGTGACGGCAGCAAGCTTTAGGGGAGGGGGGACAGAACCACAGGAGAGGGAGGCATTAACAGTTTTGGTGATGAGTGGGGAGAAAGTGGGGAGGCAATTCTAAAGGAGGGTGGTGGGGAGGGGGTCCAGGGAGCATGTTGAGGAAAGCAAAAATAAAGGAAAGGTCAGATGGTGTAATATCGAGGAATGTGGAAAAGGAGTGAGTAGGGAGTGGGGGGGGGGGGGTGGCTGGTTATGGATAGTGTTGATTTTGTCGGGAAAAAAATAGAGGAAGTTATTACATTTGTCCACAGTGAAGAAGCGTGAGATGGTGTCCATGGGTTTGAGAAGTTTGCATCAGCCACTCATCTCTACTCAACCAGCCTTACAAATGATAGAGAAAAGACATGCAGAAAGCAAGAGACAGTACAGAGAACTACATCTGACCCTGGGTTCTTACCAATATGGAGATCACACTAGAGGTGTGGATTGCAGATTTAAAAAAAGTACATAATCATGATACAGTTTTACTAATTAACCAGATAGTTGTACATAATCAATACAACGTTGTACTTATACCATATAGTTTTACTTAATGAATATGTTTGACTAATACCAGATAATTTTACATAATCAATGCAAAGTTTAACTAATACCAGATAGTTCAAAATAAAGCTGTTGAATATGAATGCTTTTTAAATGTGTATTAATGATCTCAGATGATGATGCACTTCTGATCCTTGTATTTATCTTTTAACTCCTTCTCGTATTTTTCTTTGAATTCATTGAATTCTTCTTCCGCTTTTTTTCTGGCCTCGTCTTTGTATTTCTGCTCCAACTCGTTCAGTTTCTCAAAAAGTGCCTTTTTTTGTTCTAGTCCCTTTAGATCCTCTTCTCTCCTTTTCTTCTCATGCTTTTCTCTTTTGTTTTCAAAGTCTTCCTGTACGCTTTTCATTTTCATCTCTCTTTCTGCATCGTCCTGGCGTCTTTTATCCCACCATGCTTGTCTTTCGTTCTCCCAAGCCTCTTTTAGTTGTTTCGTTTTTTCCTTTTCATCTCTCTCCATGGTCTCAATTCTTTCTTTCCATTCGTTTCGTTCGATGTCCTCTTCAGCCTTCCTTTTTTTGTAATCCTCTTCTAGTTTCTTCTGTTCTTTCTCCACCTTTTCATTACGTTCATTCCCTCTTTTAAAATGGAATCCAAGTTGCTAGCTTCTTCAGTGCTGGTGTGACCGCTAATGGCATCTTCAGAGACATGCTGTCCATTGTTCTCCTTAGCAACTTGAACTAATCGTGTCAAGAGTTCTGGGAGTTCAAGGTTCTTCTGCTGTAAATGCCTGTACCTACATTTTCTGATCATTTCATATAGCGGAGGAAGCTGCATGTAGTTTGACATGTCACCTTCATGTTGCTCTCTGGGTGTTGACACTAACACAAAGGTGTGATCAAATGAGTGAATGCTCAAGTCTTCAAGAACTGCATGGAACTTGAGTCTTTGTTCTTCAGTGAAGTCTTCAGGTTGAAGCACCAGTAGAAACACATCATCTGCCTTGATCTTCTGTGACAGTTCTGTTTGTGAGATGTTGTCTGGAGTGTTGATGACCACCATCGGTATGTGATCCACTTGACCACATTCTACCCTACAGTCATTAAGAGCTTCATGTTCATCAAACACAGTCTTTCCCAGTAGGAGGTTTCCAACTGCATTCCTCTCTGACTGGTTATTCCCCAACAGAACAACCCTCAGCTCAGACACTGAAATACAATACTACATTAAACCATTACAGGTTTAAACTGACTCATTGTTCTTAATATTAAGCCTGAATCTAGTAATATGCTGCACATAAAGTATATTTCAAGGACAAGCTGTGGCTTACCCATCTGATACATCATAATAAAATAATTACATTTTCGCATGGTGGTTGGAAATGCGTAACAATAATATTTGTGTCTTAAGTTCTACAAACAAATCTGAAGGAATCGTGCAATCTCAGCCACTGTCCTTGGGTAATTTAGGACCACAGGATTTTATGAAAGACATCTTTACACACTGTTACAATTTGAAACATCTTGTTTTGTGAGGATTATTACACCCTACAGTCTAAGTATAGCTTTACAAACTCACTCTATAATTTGCTAGATCAAGTGTTCAGCTGATTTAGATTAAAATGATTAAAACTATAGACTGAGTGGTAACTCAACTTCAAATATTCCTGTTGCCAAAATATAAAATCTCTACAAATAAAACTCCAAAACAGTTCTGATTCAGATCAGTTTTACTCACTTTTGGGAGGCAAGTCTAGGCTTTTGAGCCTTCGCCGAGGTTTCTTAGCCTGACCCTCTGTAACAATATGAAAATAAGAAAATAAAGTTCAATCCATATTCAAAATCAAAACCCATGTAATGCAACTTTGTTCAATACATTCTGAATATTTTAAACCTGTTCAATCTCAATTCCTGCTACTGTAGCACCAGCTGCTCTTTCTATGAAAAACTTGAGTTGAGAAAACCTGCCAGCATTTTTCTCACTCTGACTACAACACACACACGCACGCGCACACGCACGCGCACACACACACACACACACACACACACACACACACACACACACACACACACACACACACACACACACACACACACACACACACACACACACACACACACACACACACACACACACACACACACACACACACACACACACACTCTGTGCCCAAATTTGTCACAGTGTTTGAGTTTGCAGCTGTTGACTATAGGTGTCATAGTTTTGCAATGGAGCTAAATCTATCAATTTATTAATGAATTAATTAGCTGATTAATTGTGTGTGTGTGTGTGTGTGTGTGTGTGTGTGTGTGTGTGTGTGTGTGTGTGTGTGTGTGTGTGTGTGTGTGTGTGTGTGTGTGTGTGTGTGTGTGTGTGTGTGTGTGTGTGTGTGTGTGTGTGTTTAGTCGGCTAGTAAAACAACCATGTAAGGACTGACCAGCTGTTCTTGTGTGACTCTGAGGGGGTATAACATGCTGTGTACTTGTAGAAAGGATCTCTTGTCTGGATGCCGGAGGTCTCTCTATCTGTGATGAAGTTCCTAAATAAAAACATAAAGATTGATTCCTGACATGCAGTGGTTCTTCCTGATTCTGATCCTGTTCTCTGAACAACTTAACATTTAAGGCCAGACCGCACCAATGCAACTCCTTGCAACTGCCATTGAGGATAATGGTTGTAAGGAGTTGCATAGCTGTGGACTGGCCTGGACTTCCATTATACTGTAATGCCTTGAGTAGCCTACATTATTCTTTCAAATTTGACGCTTTGTTTCCACCAAATAGATTGAAGTACAACATTGAAGTTAACTTTAATGAGGTAATGTTTGACTGCACTCACCATGTTGCTCCAACTTGGATTTTTGTTCATGTTGTTGTAGATCAAGTTGCAAGTATTCTGAGCCAGCCATAATGTCTCAGTCACACAGCTGGACTCACAGGAACCGCAAATTCAACTGTTGGTTTGTTGGGGAAAAAATAATACATAATATTGTTTAACTGTTAAACAATCCACCGAATCCACACCTGGCATAGCCAAAAGATCCCAGGCAACACCTAGATATAATATATGTAGTCATAATAAAATCCTGGCATGAAAAAACTTTTCCTTTAATGCCATAACATTTAGGAGACACATAATAACTGGGGGGGGGAGGCAGATGGAGTGGGGGGTGTTGGTTTGAGATGGGTAGAGGGTCTGACTAAGTTATTGAAGTTAACCATATGCTGACTAATAGGTCTGATTAAGTTAAAGTTATTTACTCTATGAGCAAAAGGAGTACTCAAACAGCGCCTATTTCCGATGAAAACTGGAATGAGGTTGGTGCTGGTTTTGGAGATATGGTACAGGGGACCAGGAGAGGCTGGGACGGAGTGAGGGGGCATGGGGGTAGTAATGTCAGATGGACAGTAGAGGGCGTCAGAGCCCAAGGAGGCTGAGGGTAGAGGGCAGGAGGTAACATTAATGTTCACAGCAAAGATGTTACTAAGTGCCATTATGCCTTTTTTGTCTCCTGGACTATCTGCTGTGGAGGCACGGAGATGGCTTTAGGGGAGAGTAACAGAGGGGAAGCCGTTTTGGGGCCTGACAGGGGCCTGACATTTTTTTTTGGGCCTGACTTTAGTTTCACACTAATACAACTGTCTTAGTGTGAAACTTGAGCTTGTTTTGCTGAACACAGAGTTTGTATCCTGGCTGAGACTGATGACAACCACACAAGGAGCTCCTCGTCAACTGCTCTCAGTCTCTCACAGTGTTTATTTTTTATGTAAGTCAGGGTTGTGCCATTGCACTGGCTGAGATGACTGGAAATTATTTTCCAACCAAAAACTGTCCAAGCTTAGATCGCTGAATTTCATTTTCAAACCAAGGTTCTCCCTT
>NC_139950.1:5191155-5216155 GCF_963454915.1 Gymnoscopelus microlampas | reverse complement strand
AATAGTGAAAGCAGAAATATAAATGTAATGTTCCTATAAAGCAGAGCACAGTTCAATAAGCACCTTAAAAGCCAGTAACACTAGAAGGCTGTCAACTAACATGCAACACAACATGCATGTAGAGTTCTGTCTGAGGATTAGTCTGCTTAGCACTATTACATGCTTTTCTGATTCAAGGAGCTTCCTTTCCCATGTTATTTTATCTAATTTATTTTGCAAATATAATAACCCTGCATATACAATCTCAATAAACATAAAATAAGCTCATGACCTAATATTGCACATCTATGAATGAAGAATGATGGCCAGAAAATTCTATGCCAATCCAGCCAGTAGTTTTGAGATATTTGGACCAAACAGCATAATTATACCTTAGAGCAGTGATTTCAAAATGGGGACTGAGACTGCAGTCACTCTGGAGTCTCAGTCACATTGATATGCTGCCAGGGTCATTCCTGTGTTCATTATATGGACACAATTGGACCAAACATGGTCCAGTTGTGCATATAGACACTTGACAAAGCCGGATATACCAAGGTGGATTTGAACCCACAACCTCCAGCACTTTACCACTGCGCCACCTGAGGGCCCATTTGTATACTTCTATAGTAGCATATACTATATTTGTGTCTGACAATCACATCCACCATTAGTTGGGTCATTTATGGCACTTCCGTGACCGTGGAGAGCGAAGGTCCGTTTCTCAATGGATTTGTCATCTAGGAGGGTTATTAAACAAATTTAGTCGGGGTGTATTTTTTTAAACGGCGGGGAAAATTTGTGGGAGACCAAAATCCAAAATGGCTGCCGTGAAAATGAACTTTTTAATGGTTTGACCTACAATGATGCACAATACATGGTTTCAGAGCTTATTTTAGTCAAGGAATACATATATGGTGTTTATATAATGATTTGACCTATTGTCGACCTTCAAATGCAAGATGGCTGCCAATTATGAGCTCCAAAAGGGAGTTTTTTCGAAATCGTCACAGAGCCTTCATATTAGGCTCAAATGAAAGCTCTGCTCATGATGAGTTGAATAATATACAGTATAAGTACACAGAAGTCATCTCTGAGGTCAATAAAGTCAATGTTTGTGTGTAAACAGCAGTTGCTGATTTGCGGTTTCCCATTAAATAGGGTAGGCTACTGAGAATATGGTGTCCAGTTCATCCCATCACATTTTCATAATGAACCAAAAATAAATGAGCTCTATAGCCTAACATAAAATAGTATTCTGTATGCAAGGCTAGAAAGGTTAGTTGCTTGAGGTGAATTTAAAGGTCAACTCATTTGTCACCCTTATTTTGTAGTATTGCTCCCAGTGTTTCCTGTCTGCCTAGTTACTTTTACCTGCCTTGTCTAACCAGTCTTGTGATTTTGTCAGTGTTTCCACGAAATTCCACCTGTGTCCTCCTAGTCCCCCAGCCTATCCCAGTGTTGATTGTCAGTTGAGTTCACCTGTGTCCTGTTAATCCCTGTATATTTAAGCCCTGTGTTTGCACTGTGGTCTTGTTGGTCTGTAGTCATGTGAGGTGAGGTTTTTAGTTGTTGTTCTTTGTGCTCAAGAATCTTGGACATTAGAGCGTCTGCTATTCCAGATCCCTTGAATCGCTTGTAGATGGCATAGATGTAGGACATCAACTGGTGGAAAGTTACGAGGATTGGGAGGATGTCCTTGAACATTTCTGGATTCTCCGCCTTGAGCTGAGTGAACGTCTTGTAGGTGGGCAGGTGACCAACAAGAAAGGAGAATGGAATATTCTTCTGCTGCATGGCCTCCACATGTTTCACCATTATGTCATTCACCACTGACTTGCTTGGAGGTTCATTGTATGTTGTGTGGTAATTAGGCATGCTCTTGTTGGGTGGTGGATGACAGCAGGACTGGGCACCACTGTATCCTGGAACTCGCTGCTCTTCAGGTGGTGGTCTTCTGCCATGATTGTCTACACGAGACAGTGCATGTATTACAGAGCGAGCACGCTGCGGAGCTGACCCATCTACTGGTGGATCTACCCTGGGACAAGCATCTGTACTGGCAAACCTTTGTCAGTTCCGCACACTTCTGCTTTAGCTGTGCAGAGATTTCCTTCTTCTTGGTGAGCGTTTCAGCAGTCTCTTCGCCTGGTTTCTTTTCATAACTCTCTGGCTGCATGTACATGACATTTGTTCGATGGACTGGTGTAGAGTCACCTGTCATAGTGTCAATCTTGAAGTCGTCATTGTCGATGATCACGATAGCTGGCTTGCTGTCTGCGATCTCGTGTGGGCAGGTTGCTGATGCCTCCACATCCATCAGAGCCCAATGGTCATAGAGGAGCAGTGTGTCTGCAAAGCTGATGCAGACACCGCTCTTGTGCAGAGTGTCTACCAGATCTTTACTCCTTGTCATGCCATGGACATTTACTCCCAGGTTGATAGCAGAGCTCCGCAGTGTGCTCGCTCTGTGATACATGGACTGTCTCGTGTAGACAATCATGATACAAGACCACCACCTGAAGAGCAGCGAGTTCCAGGATACAGTGGTGCCCAGTCCTGCTGTCATCCACCACCCAACAAGAGCAAGCCTTATCACCACACAACATACAATGAACCTTCAAGTAAGTCAGTGGTGAATGACATCATGGTGAAACATGTGGAAGCCATGTGGCAGAAGAATATTCCATTCTCCTTTCTTGTTGGTGACCTGCCCACCTACAAGACGCTCACTGAGCTCAAGGCAGAGAATCCAGAAATGTTCAAGGACATCCTCCCAATCCTCGTACCTTTCCACCAGCTGATGTCCTACAGTACATCTATGCCATCTACAAGTGATTCAAGGGCTCTGGAATGGCAGACACTCTGGTTACAGCAGGGGTAGTAGTGGAGGGGTTGGTAGACCAAGCACTACGAGGAAAGCACTACAGACAGGGTGTGCTGTTTCTCCTGCTCTGGCGAGAGGTTCTTATCCAAAATCACTTGTCCAAGATTTTTGAGCACAAAGAACAACGACTAAAAACCTCACATGACAAAGGTCTACAGACCAACAAGAACACAATGCAAACACAGGGCTTAAATATACAGGGATTAACAGGACACAGGTGAACTCAACTGACAATCAACACTGGGATAGGCTGGGGGACTAGGAGGACACAGGTGGAAACACTGACAAAATCACAAGACTGGTTAGACAAGGCAGGTAAAAGTAACTAGGCAGACAGGAAACACTGGGAGCAATACTACAAAATAAGGGTGACAAATGAGTTGACCTTTAAATTCACCTCAAGCAACTAACCTTTCTAGCTTTGCATACAGAATACTATTTTATGTTGGCTATAGAGCTCATTTATTTTTGGTTCATTATGAAAATGTGATGGGATGAACTGGACACCATATTCTCAGTAGCCTACCCTATTTAATGGGAAACCGCAAATCAGCAACTGCTGTTTACACACAAACATTGACTTTATTGACCTCAGAGATGACTTCTGTGTACTTATACAGTATATTATTCAACTCATCATGAGCAGAGCTTTCATTTGAGCCTAATATGAAGGCTCTGTGACGATCTTGAAAAAACTCCCTTTTGGAGCTCATAATTGGCAGCCATCTTGCATTTGAAGGTCGACAATAGGTCAAATCATTATATAAACACCATATATGTATTCCTTGACCAAAATAAGCTCTGAAACCATGTATTGTGCATCATTGTAGGTCAAACCATTAAAAAGTTCATTTTCACGGCAGCCATTTTGGATTTTGGTCTCCCACACATTTTCCCCGCCGTTTAAAAAAATACACCCCGGCTAAATTTGTTTAATAACCCTCCTAGATGACAAATCCATTGAGAAACGGACCTTCGCTCTCCACGGTCACGGAAGTGCCATAAATGACCCAACTACATGTCTACATTCCTGAGCATAACGATCGGCTATGAATCATATTTACACTAAAGCAGGAGTTATACTTGTAGTTCTTGCTGATGAGACAATTACAATGTTAAAACACTGCGTACTGCACATTATAGTTGTGCACGTCACGTTTCATTTCAGCATTAATTAATTATTTAACAGAGTTAACAGACTCCTCTCTGGATCATTGTGAACACAGCTGTTCTGTCACACATAAGACTCTGCAGGGAGTATCTGAGGTCATAGTCACTCTGTACCAACCGCTGTACATTCCTCTCCCATCACCACAAATTACTTGTCTTGTCCCAACATGTGTGTTTCTGTTAGAGCTGCCAAGTCTCACCCTTTGAGAGTGAGAGTTGTGGTGGATAAAATTCATCACATTCATTGTGGTATTGATTATTTGAATGTATTAGGAAGAGGCAACAATCATCACCTGTTCTTCACTGTCAAACTCCTCTCCCTGACAAAGTATTTTAGAAACAGTCGACTATTGCAAACCTATTTCAAACATGCAGATTAAGTGTGAGTCAACTATAGAATAAAAGCCCATGAAAGGAGTGACCATCTGTTGTTACCTCGTGTACTTCTCCTGACAGTATTGTATAAAATGGGGGTAAGACATTGATGTGGGAGTGATGGGGGAAGCTCCAGAGGGAGACACTAGTCTCTCTCTGCTGTGATGAGATCTACAATAAACTATGGAGTTTGATTCCTGACAACTGAGTCCTGCATCTTCCTGATCTGTTTATTTTACATAAAGTAACATGTAAAAGCTGCCATTATAGAGTCACGCAATTTAACCTGTTCTCACGCCACACTTGCCATTTCTCACGCTTTTCCCCCTTCTCACAGCAAAAAAAAAAAAAACGGCAACCGGGTGGAAAACGGAACGCTCGTCCTTAAACACACTGCCCCATTTTTTTCGCGGACCATGGCCGCCGGATTAGACCCGGGGTGAGGGTGTTTTAGGACGACGGTTGAACTGTCATCCTTAAACACCCTCGCATTGACGCCCCAAAACACACTCAACCCCATTTTTTTCGCCGACCGTGCCCGCCGGATATACCCGGGGCGAGCGTGTTTTGGGACGAGGCGTTCTTGTATTCTATCACGCCCACCAGCCAACATGTAAACAAAAAAAAAGGCATGGGTTTCTGAGGCTAGCCAACATGTGATTTCATTCACTGGCTTGTTTACAAGCCGAATTTGGGGAATTCCAAGTTGGGGGGTAGTTTGACCAAAACCGAAGGTATTGAAGAGGAGGACACAGAATGTTGCGGTCATCAGAGATCAAAGGATTTAGCTGCTGCCATTCTGATAATGTCAGGAGCAACCAGACAACACTACGACCAGGTAGGGTCCATTAATTGCCCTGGTCCAGAGCGTTTGTGAGTTCTCTCTAACGCCCTGCCAGGCGCTGGGCTCTGCGCTTGTACAAGGAATTCCACGGCCCTGCGAGGGCTCCAACAGTAGTAAAAATCACACCCAGTGTGAAGTGGGCGGTGAGGTCACAGTGGTCATCACAGTGATGGAAGTGATTTACTTAAGTGCATAGTCCTATTTTTAGGGCTATGCACATGTGTCATGTGTAGCCAATCACAGTCCTGAATAGAGTCATGGTGGCCAATCACGGTGCAGGGTTAGGGGGGTACAATGGTGGCCAATCACAGCACAGGGTTGGGGGGGTGCAATTGGGTCGATGTCCAAATCTCACATATAGGGGCGGTTGCACCGCCCAAAAATAAACAAAACCATTTCGCTACACACCTAAACAAAGGCTGTTTTGTGTTGTTGAAAGTCTGTTCTCGGAGGTGGGAAGCCTCTCAGCACCCCACCTTCTCTGTAAAATACACTTTTTAGCCAGAAAAGAAAATATTTCACCGGAAGGAAAAAATGTTTTTGGTTGCTCCACTGTGCCCTCTACAGATCTGGTCAATGGAATTTTTCTATTGACCAGACTTTTCTTTCCGGTGTAACATTTTCTTTTCTGACCAAAAAGTGTATTATACAGAGAAGGTGGGGTGCTGAGAGGCTTCCCACCTCGGAGAACAGACTTTCAACAACACAAAACAGCTTTTGTTTAGGTGTGTAGCGCAATGGTTTTGTTTATTTTTACTACTGTTGGAGCCCTCGCAGGGCAGTGGAATTCCTTGTACAAGCGCAGAGCCCAGCGCCTGGCAAGGCGTTAGAGAGAACTCACTAACGCTCTGGACCAGGGCTAGGTCCATTAAGTGTTTCCAAATGGACTGCAGTCTGCACAGAACCCTATCCATCAGATCCAAAGTAGACTAGTTTTTTTGCGACCAAAATACCATGTATTATGCAAGTACATAATGAAGTTGACCAAAGTTTCTCAGCTGCATTATATTTGTTAGTAGTGTCTATGTGTCCTCTGAAACAAAGGGGTTTATAGTGAGAACTTACTTAAGCTGCTTTATAAATAAAGCACTTTGGAACTGAAGATGATGGCCAATGTTGATGATAATTGATAACAATATTTATATATATATATATATATATATATATATAAAAAAAAAAAAATAAGCCCCCCCCTGCGACGTTTCCTTTTTGCCACACATCTAAGAGTACATTTTTTTGTACCGAATTAACAGAAATAAAGTAATAAAAAACGGAAACAAAAGGGGAATAACCGCTTCGCGCGCACACTCTGGCTGGTTGTGTGTCTGTATGCCCTATTAGAAACTGGGCCATGATTACAGATATCTTCACATTCATCTTGTTTCAAAATGCATTAATAATTGAAGAAGGGAATGGCTTCCTGTGATATAGTGTAGTGTATAAGTTTACTATTACTACTGCTAACTGGGAAAGCAGCCAGTCCAGCAGGGGGCATTCACACACTGTCTGGGGGCTGCCTTGGGAATGACTTAGACCAGTACCCCGGATGCGATGTTGCTTGAAGTTGCATGCTACCAGCGGAATGTTGTGATTGTATCATGCTGAAGTTTATTTGAGTAAAAAGGATTATTGCACAACACCCGTGTGGTTATTCACAGTCACGATATAACACTTGGCCCATAATAACACTTGGCCCATAACAACTGGCCCAAAACTGTAAAAGAATATGAAAAAGGAAGCTCCCTGAATGCAGAAATAACATGTAAGGTTCCTATAAAGCAGTGCACAGTTCAACAAGCACCTTACAAGCCAGTAACAAACATGCATGTAGAGTTCTGTCTGAGGATTAGTCTGCTTAGCACCATTATGTGTTTTTCTGATTCAAGGAGCTTCCTTTTCCATTTTATTTTATTTCATTTTATTTTCACTTTTTGTAAATACAGTAACAACCCTGCATATACAATCTCAATAAACATAAGATAGGCTCATGACCTGCTATTGCACATCTATGAATGAATGGTTTATACTTTATAGGGAAAGTTAAAGGGATAGTTCACCCCCAAAATTACTTTTTTCTATGGATTTGTCACCCTATGGAGACTTGAATTCATGGATATATTTTTGTTTTTGTCTCATTCTTAAGCCAATAATTTGATGACCGGCAGCGGTTCCAGTAGGAGACACAAACAGTCTCCTTTGTGTCTCCTACCGTAACTAAACAAGCTCACAACGCGTCCCACCGGGTTGTTGTGAGCTTGTAGATCTGCTATTTTCAAATTGTTGAGATTTCAGTTCCTTATTTATTTTTCCCAGTTCTCTGTCTGCTAAGGTCTATGTTGTTGTTTTTTTTATTTTTATTGATTGATTGATTAATTGAATAATCAGTCAGAAATGTAAACAGCGTGTGGTACAGTAAGACATGAAATAAGATAAAAGTCAACAAACTGTGTGTTTTTTTTCGCAAGTGTCTTTCCAAGTTACTTAGTTAGTTGTAGTTGAAAAAAGTGTAGCAGCTTACTAAAGAAGTAACACACATTGATATGCTGAAAGGGTCCAGGGTATGATTATATGAACACAACTGGACCAAACATGTTCATATAGACACTTGACAAAGTCGGATATATCATGGTGGATTTGAACCCACAACCGCAGAGGTACTGGGCAGCACTTTACCACTGAGTGCCCCTACATAATGTTCCATAGTTTATCATAGACTATATTTTTGTCTGACAATCACATACACACATCACACATCCACCATTTCTACATTCCTGAGCATAACGATCGGCTATGAATCATATATTTACACTAAAGCTGGAGTTATACTTGTAATGTACAGTAGTTCTTGCTGATGAGACAAATACAATTTTAAAATACTGCGTACTGCACATTATAGTTGTGTAAGTCACGTTTCATTTCAGCATCAATTCATTATTTAACAGAGTTAACAGACTCTCTCACACGACTCGGCAGGGAGTATCTGAGTTCATAGTCACTCTCTGTCAACCACTGTACATTCCTCTCCTATCATGACAAATGACTTGTCTTGTCCCAACCTGTGTGTTTGTGTTCTTATGGTGTTAATATGTGTCTATATGGACCTGTTAGAAACTGGACCATAATTACAGATATCTTCACATTCATTCGTTTCAAAATACAGTAATAATTGAGGAAGAGAATGGCTTCCAAACTGGCCCAAAACTGTGAAATAATATGACAAATTGTGAATGCAGAAATAACATGTAATGTTCCTGTAAAGCAGTGCACAGTTCAACAAGCATATCAAAAGCCAGTAACACTAGAAGGCTGTCAACTAACATGCAACACAACATGCGTGTAGAGTTCTGTCTGAGGATTAGTCTGCTTAGCACTACATGTGTTTTTATGATTCAAGGAGCTTCCTTTTCCATGTTATTTTATTTCATTTTATTATCAATTTTTGTAAATACAGTAAGAACCCTGCATATACAATCTGAATAAGCATAAAATATTTTTTAGTTTTTGTCTCAAGACAATAATTTGATGACCGACAGCGGTTCTGGTAGGAGACACAAAGAGTTTCCTTTGTGTCTCCTACCGGAACCGCTGGTCATCAAATTATTGTCTTAGGAATGAGACAAAAACGAAAAAAATATTCATGAATTCAAGTCTCCATGGGGTGACTAATCCATAGAAAAAAAAATAGCATTTTTGGGGTGAACTATCCCTTTAACACTTTTAGACAACATTCTTAGAACTTTAAACGAATGATGGCCAGAACATTCTATGCCAATCCAGCCAGTAGTTTTGAGATATTTGGACCAACCAGTATAACTATTCCTTAGAGCAGAGATTTCAAAATGAATGAGGACTGAGACTGCAGTGGTCCTTGAGGGGGTTCCAGGGGGTCCCCAGCTAAATTAGTCAATATAACGTCGAAAGGCAGTTTAACCACTTTAACCCCATATACATCAGCTATTTGAAAATAGCAGATCTACAAGCTGAACGCATCCTACCAGGTTGTTGTTGTTGTTGTGAACTTGTAGATCTGCTCTTTTCAAATTGAGATTTCAGTTCCCTATTTCTTTTTCTCAGTTCTATGTATGCTAAGGTCTAGTTCTTTATTTTTGTATTGATTGATTGAATAATCAGTCAGAAATGTAAACAGCGTGGTACAGTAAGACATTAAGGGTTAAAGTCAACACATTATGTGTGGTTTGTCCTCAAGTGTCTTTCCGAGTTACTTAGTTAGTTGTGGTTGAAAAAAGTGTAGCAGCTTACTAAAGAAGTAACACACATTGATATGCTGCCAGGTCATTATTATATGAACATACTGTAACTGGACCAAACATGGTCCAGTTGTGTTCAGTCATATAGACACTTGACAAAGCCAGATATATCATGGTGAATTAGAACCTACAACATGGGCAGCACTTTACCACTGCACCACCTGAGCACCACCTGAGCACCCCTCTATGTAGTTCTATCTTAATATATACTATATTTGTGTCTGACAATCACATAGGCACAACACACATCCACCATGTCTACATTCCTGAGCATAACGATCGGCTATGAATCATACAGTATTTACACTAAAGCCTGAGTTATACTTGTAGTTCTTGCTGATGAGGCAAATCTTAAAATACGGCATAGGCTAGTGCACATTATAGTCTTATAATTCATTCATTAACAGGGTTAACAGACTCCTCTCTGCATCATTGTGCACACAGCCTCTCTCACACTATAAGCCTCTGCAGGGAGTATCTGAGTTCATAGTCACTCTCTGCCAACCGCTGTAGGCTACATTCCTTCCTCTCCCATCACAAATCACATGTCTTGTCCCAAACTGTGTGTTTGTGTTGTTATGGTACGTGTTGTGTGTCTGTATGACCCTGATAGAAACTGGGCATGGAATGGCTTCCAAACTAGGGAGGACCCCCCAAATTCATATGAATTTGCCCGTGGACCCCCATATGATTTTTTCCAGGGACCCCCAGAAGAGAAGATTTAAGTAAAAATATTAATTTCTTTTCTTTCAAAATATCAAAAATAGCAGATGTATAAGCTCGTAGAGCCCGTGAGTTTGTAGATCTGCTATTTTTGAATAGCCCAGCGTATAAATGGTTGAAGAGGTTAAAATGATTTTGATGCTGTTTTAACACATTTTGCTGGGGACCCCTTAAAACCACTCCAAGGACCCCTGGGGGTCCTCGGACCACACTTTGAGAACCAATGCTCTACCCTACCATCTGAGTTCATATCACTGTCTCTGCCAACCTCTGTACATTCCTCTCCTATCGCCACAAATGACTTGACGTGTCCCTACCTGTGTGTTTGTGTTCTTATGGCACATGTCGTGTTAGAAACTGGTTCATAATTACAGATAGGCTTTACTTTATGCATTAATCTTGTTTCAACATACAGTACAGTCATAATAAAGAACAGTGAGGGAATGGCTTCCAAAACTATGAAATTAAATGAAAACAAAATGAAAACAAATATGTCATGTTGCTAAAAAGCAGTGCACAGTTTAAAACATCACACCCAGTGTGAAGTAAGCAGTTTATTTATTTAAGCTATATATGAACTAGAGAATCAATGTTAAATCCCTGTAAATTCATTTCAAGGGTACTGAACAGCGCCACTGGAAGCAAATAAAGAAGACTTAGGTGTTACAGTAAGTGGTGCAGGTATATAGCAGTGGGGCCAAATGCATTCCAAGGTGAGTGGAAAAAAGACTTCAAATGAAAATTGTGATGCAATTTTGTGACTGCTTTGACTCTTAATTTACAATGACTGACACCTGGCATAGGTAACCCCTCAGCTCATCATAGAGATCTTGCACCTGTGTGATTCATGGTGTGTGGGGAGTTCTGTGTGTGTGTGTGTGTGTGTGTGTGTGTGTGTGTGTGTGTGTGTGTGTGTGTGTGTGTGTGTGTGTGTGTGTGTGTGTGTGTGTGTGTGTGTGTGTGTGCGAGCGAGCATGCGTGCGTGCGTGTGTGTGTGTGTGTGTGTGCACGTGTGCAGTGCTGGCTTGTGTGTGTGTGTGAGTGCACGGTGCGCCTCGCAGGTTTGCATGTTACGTGTGTGTGTGTGTGTGTGTGTGTCAGTAGCGTATGGTGGGTTCTAACGTGGACCGGGCCAGATTCTTAGGGGGGGGGGCTCGCGCAACGATGGTTTGACGGGGAAACCGGTTTTTAATGGCCACCCATTAACAATCCGGCCGAATGCAAATAAGCCCGATTTGAAAACAAAGGCGAATTTCTGTGTTTGGCTACAACAGAATGGGTGATGGGGTGCTAATGTTGTTATGTTGATTTTTTGGTTTTTTCCCCTGGGGGAGCAGAGTTTTCCAGACCGGGCCATGGCCCCATTGGCCTCTATGACGATACGCCCTTGGTGTGTGTGTGTGTGTGTGTGTGTGTGTGTGTGTGTGTGTGTGTGTGTGTGTGTGTGTGTGTGTGTGTTGCATGTGTGCGTGCACGCACGTATGCAGTCCTGGCTTGCACGTGTGCAGTGCACGTGTGCGGCCTTGCAGGTCTGCATGTTGTGTGTGTGTGTGTGTGTGTGTGTGTGTGTGTGTGTGTGTGTGTGTGCACATAGGCGCGCGTGTGCAGTGCTGGCTTGCACGTCTGCAGTGCTGGCTTGAGTGTGTGTGTGTGTGCATGCATGTCTTTAAGTGGCGCATGTGTTGCAACACATGTTGTGTGTGTGTGTTTGCGTGCTGGCTTGTGTGTGCGCACGCAGGTGTGCAGTGCTGGCTTTTGTGTGTAGTCAGGGGATATTAAAAAAGTCTTGGAATAAATTCCTTACCAAAAAAAATCTTCCCCAATGTGTTTGTAAAGGTGTCTAGTAACACATCTCACAAAGACTGAAATTCAGTATCCCTAGGAGAATTTTTGACAGCTCCTTAAAGTTTGGGTACCATCCATAACCATGGTTAAAAAAAATCCCCAAAAAAATACAAATTTAATTCTGTTTTAAGTAGCATGTGAGGGGTCAAACTAGGGTGTTTTTTATGATTCTGAATCCATTGCAATCATTTGTTTTGCACCAAAACCACTCCTTGGGCTAAAAACGGCCCAATCTCAATGGGCTTTTTACACAAAAAGTATACATGGCTATGGCCGTTTTTAGCCCAAGGAGTGGTTTTGGTGCAAAACAAATGATTGCAATGGATTCAGAATCATAAAAACACCCTAGTTTGACCCCTCACATGCTACTTAAAACAGAATTACATTTTTTTTTTTGGGGGATTTTTTTTTAACCATGGTTATGGATGGTACCCCAACTTTAAGGAGCTGTCAAAAATTCTCCTAGGGATACCAAATTTCAGTCTTTGTGAGATGTGTACTAGACACCTTTACAAACACATTGGTGAAGATTTTTTTTGGTAAGGAATTTATTCCAAGATTGGAAAATATTCTGCTAATATCCCCTGACTAGTGTGTATGCATGTCTTTAAGTGCTGCATGTGTTGCAACGGTGTGCCTCGCAGGTCCGCATGTTGTGTTTGTGTGTGTGTGTGTGTGTGTGTGTGTGTGTGTGTGTGTGTGTGTGTGTGTGTGTGTGTGTGTGTGTGTGTGTGTGTGTGTGTTGAAGTGGCGCATGTGTTGTGTCTTTGCCGTGCTCAAACATACAGACGGACGGACGGACACACGGTCAAATGTAGAGCGGCTGGCACCGCTAAAAAGAAAGCCAGTAACACCAGAAGGCTGTCAACAAACATGCATAGAGTTCTGTCTGAGGATTAGTCTGCTTTACAGGATCATTAAATATGTTTTTCAGAATTCAAGGAGCTTCCTTTTCAAACAGAAACCTTGCTTGGCCCTCTCAGAAGCAAAGATGTGAGTTAAAAATGTTTGCTTTAAAAAAAAAATATATATATATATATATATATATTCAAAGATTTTGCACAAATGTTCAAGATTTAAAAAAAAATATTTTGTCCTCAACTGGGGACAAAATCATGTATTATTATTGGTTATTTCCACTTTACAATTTAGAATCAATCTGACCCTGGTCCACCATGTGAGGGTCCCCACATGTTTTTTTTTTTTTGGGGGGGGTCCCCAGATGACATTGAAGTGACAATGTAAGGACTTTTAAGACCCTTTTAACACCTCAAAAAGAAAGAGAAAGAAATAAAGACCATTACTGCATCAAAAGTAATCAACAAAGTATAAAAACTGGTGAAACATTGGCCAAATTGTCAGATAATATAAGAAAGAGGCAAACATTTTGAAACGCCTCGCAACGACTAGATCGGCAATTTCACAATATTTATCTGTGGAACCGAGTCAAACTAAATGTAATCCCTCAGTTTCTACAATTCCAAGTGCTTGTCAGGGTGGAGGGTCTCCAGTTCAAATGTGATTATTTTGGGGGGTCTCCAGTTCAAATATGATTATTTTGGGGGGGTCCCCAGTTCAAATATGATTATTTTTGGGGGTCTCCAGTTCAAATATGATTATTTCGGGGGGTCCACAGTTCAAACATGATTATTTTGGGGTGTTAAAATGGGTCTAAAGCCCTTCCCAGCTACCGCTTTTTTTAATCTCCTTTCTTTTATGGCAACCCAATTTATGAACAGGACAGCCAGGTCCTCTTGGCATAGGAAGGACATTCACTCCAACAACTTATAACCAGATAGGTAATGTATAGTGCTCCCTCTGCTGGTGACAATGGGTTATAACAGACTGCAGGATGGAGTTGTTAGGTGAAAAGGACTTCTGAATCTGAATCAGCTTTATTCTCACATCACAGAAGTAAAAAAGTGGGTGAAATTAGTTTGTGTGCATAGTTTCCATTGTATCGTTATTTCCATAGGAAAAAAAGAAAGAGAAGAAGAGGGGGGGGGGGCAAGGGGGAAAGGAGATCAAACAAGAAAAATACAAATAAAACAGGCTATCTACATATTTACACATGGTACCTGAGATAAGATATAAAGGTGTGTGAGCATAGAAGCAATGTATACTGTACATGATATACTTATGGACGTTAGTTAAGGTGCTGAAAAAACTGCTGTTGTAAAATGTCAGTGACTTGCTTTGCACTTCGCACCATTTAACCTGTTGTTGTTTGAATGAGGTTTGAATGTTGTTAAAATTAGGTTTGTGGCTCATTTACTCTGACCTTACTTACTCTGACCTAATGATGATAACATGAATGAAGTTTCCAAAAACAACAAAGCAGGGAAACATACTGCCAACCTAAAAGTAAAGAATGACACCTACTCTTGTGGGGAATGTACATTTTTGGCGCCAATGTAATCAGGGGGACCAGCAGAGGCCACAACGGCCCCCGCATGATCAGGGGTGTCATTACCCCTTGGAGCTGGACAATGGCGACTAGAGTCACTAGACTCAAAGCAGGAGGCGCACCATTGCCCCTCTATGTCTCTCTCCCCTCAGTGTAGTACATCTCTCCTATCCTTTTCTCTTTTACAGCTTCATCTATCTTTTCTCGTGAGACGGTTTTCCATTCATGAAGACTGATGCCTGTCAGATATCCTGACGAAGATGATTGTTTGATAGTTGCGTTTTGATCTAGGCGATTTGAGTTTTTTAGTGTTTTGATGTGCGTAGTAAGTGGCGATTTGCATGCCCTTAATTGTTTTATGGTGATTTTATGTTTTTATATTTTGCCATTTTAGTTATCTCTTGAAATATGTATTGATTGATGACGCTTAGTAGTTTACTGTCTATTTTGGACATGTTTGCTTTATATCTGCAAAACTTTAGTAGTTTTATACATAAGTTTTAATTGCAGTGACATTGTTAATGTTGTATTTTTATTGTTACTTGCCATATTATACTGCTTGATGTGTAGGTTGGCTCAATGTTTTGTTTAGACTGTTTGTGTTACAGTTCTTTGTTTATCAAGGGGGGCCTGGATGATCCTAACACATTTGTTCTTTTTCTACATGAGGAGTAGCAGGTTTTTATTGTTTGTGTTTTGATACTAATGTTTGGTTAGTTCTTTTAATGCATTTTAATTTGTTAGTGTTACTTATGTGTTTTTATCGTTTTCATGTCCCCACGTTTATGGAGGACTTGTAGAGTCCTCCAAGGTGGGACTGTAGTATCTTAAAATAAGTATATACGTAGTCTAGAAATACCTGATTTGAACCACACAAAGAACAGTCCTAGAGACACTCATCCCCCACAAGATGCCACACACAGAAATCTCTGATAGTTAATGAGCAACAGTCATTTAAACAGCACATAGTCTTTGTACTTACATACATGCATCCATACATAATATACTATTTTACACTAATATACCAGCATCCATATTGTAATGCACTCACATTACAATGTAACCATGCATATTACTAATGAAGGTCTAATAGACATATTCCATTGATTACTGTGGTCAACCTTAAAGCTGTACTAGTTGGTCTAGTAGACATTCCAGATTAGTTACAGGAACCAAGGAGGTTTTCACAGGAGATAAAAGGCACATTCTTTAGGAAGTCCAGATGTCCAGTTTACTGATGATTGTCAGAGGTCATCTGACCTTAGCTGACATCTATAGGGTCTCACCCAACTCATGTACAATGGACACACACACACACACACACACACACACACACACACACACACACACACACACACACACACACACACACACACACACACACACACACACACACACACACACACACACACACACACACACACACACACACACAACTACTTTAGCACACACACATTTACACACAGTCTCAGTACTTGTAACACACACATACGTGCACACTGAAGTACATCCCTGCATGCCCACACACACACATAGGACACACACTGTTATACATCTGGATCTCAACACACACACCTCGTGCACAAGCTTAGAAAACAGTGTGCATGTACACACACACACACACACACACTGAGTATAAATATCCACTCTGAGTTCACTCCTGTCTCTTGTCCAGAAAAGCTGTCTGCCTGTAAAGCCATGTAACAATAATTGTCTTCTCTCCTTAACTCTCCTCAGAAGTGGCAAGGAGCTCCTGGTCAGACAGCTCCCTCTGCAGGCTTATGGATGCAGCACATGCTTGAACACACAGGAAGAAAACATATTGTACAGATCCATTTAAACATACTGTACACATACATTTCTACAAACAGTTGGACATTGGTTGTGAACATCTCTCACCTCTCAGCAGTGCACATGCCCCAGTCTACACATCGTGGAAATGTTTTACCCTGGTAGGCTACTAATGAAACTGGAGCTCACTTTCACTGGACCAGCTGGCTGCACCTGGGATCTCACAAGCCTTCACCTCCTCACTCAACCTTTCAGCCATCTTCACCTTAGACACCTAGGATGATGCTTGGTTGGCAGCCACCATCAGGGCTTCACTCCACCAAATATTCTAATTTTGTTACAAAAACAACAACACTAGGGTTCAATAAAACAAAGACGAAACTGAAGTAATAGCTTTTGGAGCGAAGGAAGACAGATTGAAAGTCAACGCCCAGCCCTAGCCAAGTCAAAAACCTTGTTGTAGTCATAGACTCAGACCTGAATTTAGAAAGCCACATTAATACAATAACAAAGTCAATCTACTATCACCTCAGAAATATATCACGGACATAAAGGACTTAAGTCTCAGCAGGATTTAGCCAGGTAGACTTTACTGCTGTAACGGTGTCTTTACATAAATATATCTATACATTCAACTTCAGTAGACTGGACTACTGTAACAATTGACTGCAGTTGATTCAGAGGGCTGCTGCTCGAGTCCTTACTAATTCTAATCTTTACACTTGCTCCATGTATGTCAAAGAATTGATTTCAAAATGCTACTGTTGGTCTATAAAGCTTTGAATGGTTTAGGGCCAAAATATATTTCTGATCTTCAGACATCACCAGGGCTGTCATGAACGATCCAGACCTCTCAGGTCATCTGGTAAAGGTCTGCTTTCTGTCCCTATATAATCAGAACTAAACGTGTTGAAGCAGCATTTAGTTTTTTATGCTCCACATATCTGGAACAAACTCCCAGAAACACTCCTATTTCTTTTAAAACACATGTTTGCCATTCTTAAAGTTTTTATTAAGGGTCGCAAGTAAATATCGCTTTCCTACATTTTGTTTTTAATTATCATTTCAAAAGATTAAAATGAATTAATGAATTAATTTAATACATAAAGAAATTCCAGGAATTAGAAGAAAAGATCTCGTAAGTATTGAAAATAGCTACATAAGCTCACAACACGTTGCATCACAACGTGGTCTGAGCTTGTAGATCGGCTATTTTCACTAGTTTGGTTCCCGGGGAGACATCAAATTTGTCTTTTGGGTCTCGAGCTAAAAAGTTTGGGAACCACCATGCTAGAGAACCCAGTATCCCACCTGTATGTCTGTGTGCTGGAGGACCAGGTACCCCAACCTGTCTGTCTGTGTGCACCTGGATCCTCTTGTATGCAGTGACAAGTCCTGAGCACCTCTACTGCAAATATCCAAAACACCACAACACTTTTAAATCCTATTCTTCAACTATAAATGCCTGTGTCATCACAGTTCTCAGATAGCGTCCATACTCACTCAGAAACTTGTTGAAATGTCTCACACACTCTTCCTCCAGACTAGTGTGTTAGTTGACCAGCAGCCACAGCCCACCTTGTAGTTATTAATGTCAGCTGTTTATGGTAGAAATACTGAGTGAAAACCCCACAGCTCCAAACACACTAACTGTCCTGTTTTTAACAGGACTACACGCTTTTATATTCTCACTGATCCCTGGCTCTTAATTTGGTGACATTCATCAGATTATAACGAACACTTAAACATCTCTGTTTTCACCCGTTTCTCTCACTCTAAGACTGTTTTCCTTCCTCCTTTTTTAGTCCCTTCCCCTCACAGAACCTGGGAGGTAGACTAGAGTTGACAGACACCTGGCTCGCCAACAGGGACGGAGTAAGACTCGCAGGGGCCCCTGGGCCAATTATCTTTGAGGGCCCCCCCACTATACCCAGAATGAGCAGTCAGGTAACTGTTGGCCCAATGGTCAAGGCTCCAAGAACAGACAGAATGCAGTAATACAAGTTTTGTACATTTATTTACCTCCAAAAATCACCAATCTGTGCAAGATGATATGTACAGTGTAACCCAGGTAAAATAGAAAAGTAAGACTGGGCCAAAAAATATATGAAAATAAGGAAATACTTGAAGGCAAACTAAGAAAAATAACAACCCAAACGCTTGAGGCTATACTAAACCTTCGTACAAAGGCCCTGGCAGCTCTCCCTGGGTGTTGTCTCCTTCCTAGCCCAAGCTCAACTGAACTCAACCATCGGCAGCCTCCCTTTAATGCCAGGTGAGACATGACACAAACAAATCAACAATAATTTTGGCATTAATTAATTCAAACAACGTTAACTTATGACCCATGAATTATCTACACAATTATCATGCTTTCTTAACAGTTCCAAGTAATAATATAGCTGCAAGCAGCAATGAGCGGTTTCGAGAATAAGAGAGAGAGAGAGAGAGAGAGAGAGAGAGAGAGAGAGAGAGAGAGAGAGAGAGAGAGAGAGAGAGAGAGAGAGAGAGAGAGAGAGAGAGAGAGAGAGAGAGGCAGACAGACACTGACAGACTGGCAGACTGGCAGACTGGCAGACTGGCAGACTGGCAGAGTGGCAGACTGGACAGTGACAGAGTGACAGACACTGACAGAGTGGCAGACAGACACTGACAGACTGGCGGACAGACTGTGACAGACTGGCAGACTGTGACACACTGGCAGACTGGCAGACTGACAGACTGGCAGACTGGCAGACAGACAGACAGACAGACAGACAGACAGACAGACAGACAGTGACAGAGTGGCAGACTGTGACAGAGTGACAGAGTGGAAGACTGGCAGACTGACAGACTGGCAGACTGGCTGGCAGACAGACAGACAGACAGTGACAGAGTGGCAGACTGTGACAGAGTGACAGAGTGGAAGACTGGCAGACTGTGACAGAGTGGCAGACTGTCAGACTGGCAGACAGACAGACTGTGACAGAGTGGCAGACTGGCAGACTGGCAGACTGTGACAGAGTGGCAGACTGGCAGACTGGCAGACTGGCAGACTGTGACAGAGTGGCAGACAGACAGACAGACAGACAGACAGACAGACAGACAGACAGACAGACAGACAGACAGACAGACAGACAGACAGACAGACAGACAGACAGACAGATAGACAGACAGACAGACTGTGACAGAGTGGCAGAGTGGCAGACTGGCAGACAGACAGACAGTGACAGAGTGGCAGAGTGGCAGACAGACAGACTGTGACAGAGTGGCAGACTGGCAGACTGGCAAACAGACAGACAGTGACAGAGTGGCAGACTGGCAGACTGGCATACAGACAGACAGTGACAGAGTGGCAGACTGGCAGACAGACAGACTGTGACAGAGTGACAGAGTGGCAGAGTGGCAGACTGGCAGACAGACAGACAGACAGACAGTGACAGAGTGGCAGACTGGCAGACAGACAGACAGTGACAGAGTGGCAGACTGGCAGACAGACAGACAGACAGACAGTGACAGAGTGGCAGAGAGAGAGAGAGAGAGAGAGAGAGAGAGAGAGAGAGAGAGAGAGAGAGAGAGAGAGAGAGAGAGAGAGAGAGAGAAAAGAAAGAGAGAGAGAGAGAGGGAGAGAGAGAGAGAGAGAGAGAGGGAGAGAGAGAGGCAGTGAGAAAGAGAGGCAGTAAGAGAGAGAGCGAGAGAGAAGAAGTGAACATGCATTAATTAACAAAGTCATGATTTTTGTTCAGTAAATTATATTTGGACCGGTTAAATTGGGGTTTGAACCAGGGACCTATAGACTTGTGGGTAGACAGTGTAAAGGATAAGGTCCGTTCATGAAAGTCCTTGCGGTCTTGTTTCCAATGAGGGCCTGTGAGCAATTAGGGGTTAAGAGTCTTGCTCAGGGACAAATTTCATTTCATCGACACATTTGCTGGCCTGGAATCCTACCTGGGGCAACCAGGGCCTCTGGCTCCATAGGTGGGCTCACTAACCACTCAGCTATGGCCACAGCACAGACTGAGCCATTGGATAGACAGAATTGGATTTCATATGTGGTAAGTTATCATACAGCATGGGTTGCTTATTATATACATACAAGCTCATAACGCGTCACATTGTAGATCGGCTGTATGTGGTTACTGTAGGTGTTGTATTAATAATTACATCTGCAAAGTAACAAGTAACTAAAGCTGTCATCTGCTGTAATTGTAGTAGAGTAGAGTAGTAAAGTAAAAGTACCTAAAAATTGTACTGTGCATGTGGCAGGTGTGATTGGTGATGAGTGAGAGCAGGTGAGAGGGGTGGATCCAATCCATGGGAATAGGGGGAATTCCAAATGATGATCACCTCAACGCATTGTTGGGGACAGGGATCGAACCAGCGACCTATGGATTCACAGGCTGCCTCTCTTCTCATTGAGCTAAAGATATGGCCTCCCTGATGGTGTCTGTTGATATCTATAGGTTTTTCCGTCCTATAGGTTCTTCCGGTGTGAGATTGTAGATCAGCTATTTTCACAAGAAAGTATGTCATACATAAAAAACAACTACTCTCAAAAGCATTTCATGTTATTGTTTAAAAATTGCACATGTCTGAATTAACAGGGTCATGTTTTGTACAATGCAATTTAAATGTAAACTGTGACGAGTGGGGTTTGAACCATGGACCTCTGGCACATGAGACAAAACAAAAGAGGGAATGAAGTACGTCATACATTGAAAATAAGTACTCTCAATAAGCATTTCCTTTATCAATTGCATGTTTATTCATTGATACAATCATGTTGTGTGCAATGCAATTGAGTTGAAGTCTGCATGACGTGGGATTTGAACCAGCGACTCTGCGGTATCAAGGCAGATGATTAAGCCATTGGGCCAACAGACCTGTGCTAGTGAAAAAGGAGTTCACACACATGAAACACTTTCACGCAAATTGCTCAGAAATCCTTGGTTTAAATGTTTTTCAAACTGCTCAATATATTTCGGAATGGAAACTAGTGGAAAATAGTCGATCTACAAGCTCACAACGCGTTGCTATCTAAAAAGGTGTGAGATTGTAGATCGGCTATTTTCACAAGAAAGTATGTCATACATAAAAAACAACTACTCTCAAAAGCATTTTGTGTTATTGTCTAAACATTGCACATGTCTGAATTAACAGGGTCATGTTTTGTACAATGCAATTACAATACAATTTAAATGTGAACTGTAATAAGTGGGATTTGAACCAGGGACCTTCGGCACATGAGACTCACACTCTACTGATGGAGCTATTCAATACACAGCCTTAGACAGTGAAAAGGCAGAATCCAACAAAACAAAACAAAAGGGCGAATGAAGTACGTCATACATTGAAAATAACTACTTTCTAGTATGCATTTCTCGTCATCTTTAACAATTGCACATGTATTCATTGATACAGTCATGTTGTGTGCAATGCAATTATAATTAAGTCTACATGAGGTGGGATTCGAACCGGCTACCCTGTGGTTTCAAGGCAGATGATTAAGCGATCAAGTTATTGAACCAACACACCTGAACCTGTGAAAAAGGGCGTCAAACATTTATTTGACACAGTTTCACGCAAATTGCTCAGAAATCCTGGATTTAAATGTTTTTCAAACTGCTCAAAATTGCAGACAATCTAAGGGCAGAGCTTACTGGTCAAAGTGATACATGTGTTCCTCATGAGTCAAGGCACATGTGTAAGCAGGTTTAACGGCTGTCGGCCAAACGAGGCATGACTTTTGCCTGTTTAAAGTTTGCATTTAAAAAAAATTGCTATAGCGCCCCCCTTTGACCAATTGGAGTAAGATTGGTTTCAGTGATACTTGGAATGACCCTCTACAATATTGCAAAGTGTCAAACAAATGTGAGTCTGCATGTATGTGTTAGGGGCCGATGAATAATTGTCATAAAACTTGCAATTTTCATTGGCTTATAAAAGCTTAACGTTTTCACTTATGGAAAATCCGCTTGCTTAGTTCTGTCGGCATTGGTCCAAAGTTCATGTGTAGACAGTTTCGTACAGATTGCTCAAAAATCCCAGGAGGAGTTTGATTTTTACTGCTTTTTACTGCTTTTCATAGAATTCGAAATGGTGGGAGATCTAAAGGTCAGAGGTCAAAAGTCAAACAGTGAAAGTTGTTAGGCATGAGGAGACGCATGTGTGCATCGAAGTTTCATGGCTGTAGGTCAAACAGGGCATGAGTTGTACATGTTCAATTGAGTGCTACAGCGCCACCCTTTGGCCAATGGTTGTGAGTTTCGGGTCTTCGCCGTTTGGCATAGCCCTCTACCATATTGCCGAATTTCGTAAAAAGTGACCACGCGGTTAGGCCAGAACTGCCAAAAGCGGCGGAATAATAATAATAATAAATATAGCTGCAAGCAGCAATGAGCGGTTTTGAGAATAAGAGAGAGAGAGAGAGAGAGAGAGAGAGAGAGAGAGAGAGAGAGAGAGAGAGAGAGAGAGAGAGAGAGAGGCAGGCAGAGAGAGGCAGAGCGAGGCAGAGAGAGAGAGAGAGACAGAGAGACAGAGACAGAGTGGCAGACAGACACTGACAGACTGGCAGACTGGCAGACTGGCAGACTGGCAGAGTGGCAGACTGGCAGAGATGGGAAGTAACGAAGTACAAGTACTTCGTTACTGTAACGAAGTACTTTTTTTCGAGTATCTGTACTTTACTGAGTACTTATTTTTATGACTACTTTTTACTTTTATCCGTTACATTTTAACACAAGTACTAGTACTTTCTACTGAGTACTTTTTCAAAATAGGCTCGAAGTACAAGTACTTTAGTTTTAATGCTAAATATTATTAATGTTGCGCGGCAGATCAAATTAAAAGAAGCGCTCATCCATGCAGTCGCGACGCTCGCAGGGTAGAACGTCACCAGAGTGAGTCACACACACCGGTGTGTAACATAGGCCTACTGCAAATGTCTACTTCCTGTAACTAGACTAAAAAATAAAGCTAGTGTTAACTAATCATATTACCAGATGCTCTTATTTTGAAATCGTTTTTAGAGGAAGTGTGTTGTTTTGCTGCCACCATGACGCTGATGTAAGACTCCGGGGGAAAAATGTAAACATGAACTCACGTGGATTATAAACGCAGATTTGGGCCAAACGTCATATTAACAATATGAAACCATGCTCCTGTGACTTAAACACGTTGGAAGTGCGTTCTTTTTGAACCTCCGAAGCATTAGGTGAGTGGTTATTAATTATATCATGATGCTGGCTAAAAGTAGTTATACTCTGTGTGTGTAAAGCCTAAGGTCCGCACAACTGTAGCTTTGGTTTAAAAAAAAAGTCTACATGGTCTTCAGGTGCACAACTTTTCGGTCATATCTGGCTTTGCAAAGCCATAGCTTGTTAACTGTGTGTGTGTGTGTGTGTGTGTGTGTGTGTGTGTGTGTGTGTGTGTGTGTGTGTGTGTGTGTGTGTGTGTGTGTGTGTGTGTGTGTGTGTGTTGGCTACTTTGTTCAAACTGTAAAGAAAAAAAAAAGATGGGGGGAATGGTCTAAAGCAGGGGTCTTCAACGTTTTTCAGGCCAAGGACCCCTTAGCTGAGAGAGAGATGAAGGAGGGAGTGAGGACCTCCCTAGCTGAGAGAGAGATAGATGAAGCAGGGACCCCTTAGCTGAGAAAGAGATGAAGCAGGGACCCCCCTAGCTGAGAGAGAGATGAAACAGGGACCCCTTAGCTGAGAGAGATGAAGCAGGGACCCCAATTAGCTGAGAGAGATGAAGCAGGGACCCCCACTACATATTGTATAAAATTGTGTTCCAGATTAAACATTTTCATAGATGTCATAGATTGCTTAGGCTGTCATCAGTGTTGTGTAAATTAATGTTTTTTTGGGGCGGTGTAGCCGCCCCCTATAAGTGAGTTTTGGACACCGACCAAAACATTTGTATACCCCCTAACCCTTCCATTGTTAATGCAAATCGATACTTTTGCAAAGTCAGCCAATCACATTACAGCTAGTGTCATCACCACTAACTGTAATGTGATTGGCTGACTTTGCAAATTCAGGACTGTGATTGGCTAGCGAAACACATGACACATGTGCAGCCCTATGAATAGCAGTATGGACTTTAAAAAAAGCCTATTATCCTTTTTTTAAAGTGAGTCATGTTGTGATGACCACACACCGCCCACTTCACACTGGGTGTGATTTTTTTTTAAATTTCAGACATTTAACCACTTAAAACCTTCAATAGTCTACTTATTATTACTCTCCGCAGGAGAGTATTGTTTTCACTTTCTAAATGACACACCGATTGGTCAAGCCTCACGTGACACGTGACAATACGGTGAAATACTGTATAAATACATGGCGTCACTTTGACAGTGTCTTTGCCACTGTCAAAGTGAGGTAAGACAGGAACCATCACGAAATGGCTGCATGGCTGATACATAATTGGCAGATAGGACAGATAGGACACTTATATAGACAGGAGGGATATGACACTTACACAGACGGATAGGACACTTACAGTACACAGACAGGACGGATAGGACACTTATACAGACAGGACGGATAGGACACTTATACAGACAGGACGGATAGGACACTTATACAGACAGGACGGATAGAACACTTACACAGACAGGACGGATAGGACACTTACATAGACAGGAGGGATATGACACTTACACAGACAGGACGGATAGGACACTTACAGTATACAGACAGGACGGATAGGACACTTACAGTATACAG
>NC_139950.1:5068655-5186155 GCF_963454915.1 Gymnoscopelus microlampas | reverse complement strand
GTCCAAAGTTCATGTGTATACAGTTTCGTACAGATTGCTCAATCTGTACGAAGGAAGAGTCTTTTTTACTGCTTTTCATAGAATTCGAAATGGTGGGAGATCTAAAGGTCAGAGGTCAAAAGTCAGAGTGAGAAAGTTGTTCGGCATGAGGAGACGCATGTGTGTATTGAAGTTTCATGGCTGTGGGTCAAACAGGGCATGAGTTGTACCTGTTCAAAGTCAATTGAGTGAAATAGCGCCACCATTTGGCCGATAGTTGTGAGTTTCGTTTCTTAGCCGTTTGGCATAGCCCTCTACCATATTGCCGAATTTCATAAAAAGTGACGACGCGGTTAGGCCAGAACTGCCAAAACCGGCGGAAGACGAAAGCCTAGTATCCCAAGAAAGGCTTTGAGCCTGATGGCCTCAAAACCTTAATAATAATGAAAGTGTAGAGATGTAATAAGGCTTCGAAGCCTGATAGGCTCTCGAAACCTTAATTTCCAGACACCCATTACTTCACAAAACCGGGATTGCCAGCATTGCAGAGGAGACAGGTGACCACAATCAACAGATAAAAACAGACGTTTAAAACCATTTAGTAGTCCCTTGTTATTTTACAATGCATTGAGGTACAGGTACAGATTATGAGACATGCAACCCTAAACGGACACTTCCATACCGGCCGGTGATGTTAATTACATTACATTACATCACAGTCATTTAGCAGACGCTTTTATCCAAAACGACTTACAATAAGTGCATTCAACATAGGTAGGCAAGGAAACTACTAATCACCAGAAGTCTTAAGTGCATTCTCTTCTAAAACAAGCAACTAAGAGTATACCTAGCACTAAGGTAAAAGTGCAATATATCAGCTACCTACTTTATTAAACAGATGAGACAAATAGGAAAATCAAATGAGCAAGAGCTAAAACAAAATTGATTAAATTGATTAATTGAAAGGAAGCAGCTGAGTAGATGTGTTCATGTCCCTGTTAATGTCTATAAGGCACGGAATGCCCCGTGACAGTAGTTATCACATTTGTGGTTCAGTTTGTTCTGAGAGTGGGTAAGTCAATCAGTTGGGTGAGGCTGATAACTGAATTCCCCCCACCACGGGACCAAACAGTTTTAGTTATTATATCATTCACACCTGCCTCTCCAGATTTTTGGGGCAACATCTGAAGATTTTCAGGAGAATTTATAATTCAGAATGCATCTTCTTCCTCCTCTTCTTCCTCCTCTTACCGGAAATCTCCAGATGCTCTCCACACTCACTATCCACAATCGGTTCCTTTTAAGAATGATCACAAGCTTATTTAGTTGTGCATTTGATCTAAACTTGACAGACATGATTATGATAAAAACAAAAGATAGACTAAGCACATATCCATAGTTTAGTATTGTTTCAATGGAAAAAGAAAATAAAGCTATTTCACAACAGACATTAATGCCCCAATAGCCACAGATCTGCACAAACATTGCTCTCACCTCTTTGATCTCCATTCTCCCATAGTTCCAGAGTCGTGTGTCTTCATTGATCTGCACCAGGGTGTGTTTCTGCAGTGCTGGGACGCCTGATCACGTGGTGTTCAGTGCGTCCAGTGGGGTCTAATTTATTTTCTAAAATACTTAAACTAAAAACATATGTCAACTTATTCTTAGCATCAATGGTACATCACAAAAATCGAATATAATTACACGTCTGTAGCTTCAAATCATACACATTCGTGTCATTAAAATAGTAACATAGACCGATTAACTGTTCATAAATTGTCATTCAAATTCAGGTTTAATCTATTTTAAAATATCTACTTTTCTTTTAACATCAATCGAAATAGGTTACTGAAGGGTGTGATAATTCATCTCATCCACCAGTGGGCGTCCATCAGTTTAAAGGGACAGAAATTGTCACGAATGGTTGGGCGGTGTGCCCCATCAAATATTCACGGGTATTAAACAATTTTCATTTCTAGTAAAGTTTAAACACTTTTAGCACCACTTTTTGTACACCATTCAGACATTATGGGAAAAATATCTTATTTGTGTACTTAAGCAGGCAATCATTCTCATTTACCCTAAAATAGTTAGTTTTAAATTGGACGCATAATATCACTTCTTCCCACCGCCCAGTGAGTCAAAATGCAATACATCTGTGAATTGAACCACACAAATGTAAAACACCTTAGCCCAGCCTAACAAAGCAACCATGAATAAGCCTAAACATGTTATTACAGAGTACCATAGCCAACATGATCAAACCCTGGATGCCTCTGGAGGCACACAACAGAGTCCTTTCCTCTGGATCCAGCCAGAATGAGGGACCTTGGGAACGCGTACCCCAAGGTTCTGCGTGTGCACTGAAAAGGACCCTAATTTAACACAAAAGACAATGTTCTCCATAGCACACATGTAAACGACCAATCCATTATTAATACGGGCGTGTATAAAGCACACAAGCAAGCCAAATTCAAATTCTATGTAACCAAACATCAAACATCCCTAGACACAATACCTTAACTACCCTAACTGGGACATCAACAGGGATTTTAGCCAATTTAACCTATCCCTCTCACAATAAAAGCCCATTCCTCTTTCAAATACATAAAAACATCCATTCTATAAGCACTCATACCATACAATCCACCTGAAACAAACAACCAGCCTCCCTCACCAACGGGACACACCCACACACGCACGCACACACACACACACGCACACACACGCACACGCACGCACACACACACACACACACACACACACACACACACACACACACACACACACACACACACACACACACACACACACACACACACACACACACACAAAACAACTCATACACAAACACAGAAAACCACAAAATAAGCGTGTACCAATCTGCAAAAAGCCCTTGAAAGCAGGCCATTGAAAAATTCCTGCATTTTACAACAGAAAGCTTTTACAATAGTCAAAACTCATTGTGTTGTTCAAAATAACAAGACAAAATAACAAAACCAAAGAAACAAACATCCACACACGACAAGCAATAGCAATCAACAAGACAAAAGGGAGAAGGCTCTTCAACACGGCTCTTCTTACTGGATCTCAACAAAGGAACGGCCCATTCAACAAGTATCCCAGAACCACGAAAATAAACATACTACTTGTGCTACTGCACAACCCAAACCAAGTTTAACTCTTCTCACAACGACCACTTAACGACTACAAAGGAGCAAAACAACGGTAAAACATATCAACAAAATTAAAACACTGCTCTACACTTACCGTACCAAACAGACAATAACACTGTTCCAAAGAACTTTCAGAAACAACAGAAACCTGATCCATGGTTTCTTATAAAGACAAGTCTTCCTATAAAATAGAAAGCAAGCAAAAACACTCGAAAACAAAACAGCGCTTAAACACAGTCAAAAGGAGCCTTTCCCACACACAAGAGAACGTGTGCCTTTGTACAATTACAGGTTAAAACGGGAAATCATTTTAAATGTAAAAATAAAAAATAAATACTTTACTCCCTAAAAGGATCTTATTCCATCCAAACAAAAGGAATCTCATACAAGCAAAAGGCGTTTAAAGAAGAAAATATTACGAAATGCAATATATATAAGAAAAGTAGCCTTTAAAGATATAAAAGCCAAAACTCCGCGACTGCGCGTAGCAAAAACTACATTTCCTGGCCAAAAAAACTACAGAAGGCGCTCGCTGACGGCTCTCACACAGAAGAACAAAGGAGCCATCCCCCACAAAAATAAACAGCAACACAAACAGCAGGCATAGCCTACATTATCCTCATATGGCTCATAAACCTCCTAACCTCACCTGTTCACAGTCAAAAGCAAGAACGCTTCATTAATCCTGTAGGTCTACCCAGCCACATTCTAACTGGCTCTTACAACAAAAATGTAATAATTACACAAATGCAATTTAACTCCACTCTTTCACTCAACCAAAATATTCAAAGCCAGAAAATTAAGTCCAAACAAAGTTTTTTAAAGCTTACTCCACTCCCCTCTCGAAAACATTATTCCCTATAACAATGTTTTCGAACAAACAAGAGATCTATGCCATCACCATAGACAAACTCCTGTAAAAATTAAACATGTATACCGAATGTCCCAACGCTCCAATACAGCAAGAATCATTCACGTAGAAAAATTATAAATGGACCCAAACCACCGTGTACACCAGCAGCTTAAGTCCACGCAGTTACTCTGCAGTAACAGTATACAACACACAAGCCAAGCACTCCACATACAGCCCCCACGCAAGTGGTGGCACGCATAATAGGAGAGAAATAACACCACATGACACAGCTTGGAAACACACAACAAAAACAAGACCTCACAAGCAGCAATAACCAATCGGCCAATATCTGAGACCCATTAGAAGCATGTCATTGAATAACACACACAATAAACAGGTCACAAACGCTATATGCAAAAGGTTACCACGCCGTTTGGAAACAGCACATTTCACACTTAAAACAAATACACCATTCAACTTCTCCCGGGGTCACAATAAGTACTCACCAGATGCAAACCCGTCGCTTTCTGGGGTAACAGTCTTCCACGCCGACATCTCGCCACTCCGACTAGTGGCTTCCGCGTGCGGTTAGGGTTAGGGTTAGGGTGAGGGTTAGGTATAGGGTTCGTTCACGTCGGAAAGGCGACATGTCGGAAAGCCGCCATGTAACCGCTTTCTGGCACGCTGGCGAACGCCATTACTTCTTCTGGCCTCACCGCTACAGTCCTATCTATACGCTGAATGTGAGAACATCACTTTTCAGGTGCCGAATGCTACAGTCATGCTTTTCGGACTAGCAACAAATAGATTTCTTTCCCTACCCAGAGTCCCACTCAAGCCAAATGCAAATTTAAATGCCCCTTCAGCCGTCGTGAGTTACCAGGGCGCTCGCGTATAAAAAAACTGATCAGGCCAAGTTACCAGTAGAGAGAATCCATTTACTATACCCTGGACATGAAACATCATTGTCCAGGTGCCGGATGCAAACCGCTGTGCTTTCCGGACTCGCAACTAAATCCCTATCTATACGCTGGAAATGAGACACCATTTTCAGGGATAAAATAGAGTTTCAAACAAACCAGATGTGCAACTAGCACTTTCTAGCCTGTACATTTAATTAAGCCACGACTTGAACAGTCATGGAGTAATCAAAAAGCGCGTCTCCAAAAGACGGTATAAGCTGCGGCTCTGAACGCAGACTAACAAACCCCGCCGGAACCAGACACGCATTTCCACCGGAACGCAGACCAGACACATGGTTCTTTTCCATCATACCGAGGGAAAACAGATTAGGCAACGCCAAAGTATATCATCACACATACCTTTAACGCTGTACAATCGTCCGGTATCCCCTCAGCAAGAAACTAGCTGGTTCGCCAAGTAATTCTGTGTGGTATCTGACCATAGCGGACCGGTAGAAATAAGAATCCATTTCCGGGAGGCGGGGAGATAATAAGCCAACGCTCAGAGTCCGAGTTTACATTCTCAAAAAATTCACTTTATTGTCAAAGTTCTCAGCAATCCATACATCCAAGTCAATTCAATATATGGCGCGGCCCATAGAATCTCCTTTATTCTGTAGGGCATGGCCTCTGCGTGGATCCAAATCACAGAGCCCCGATTCTCACAAACACATCACATTATATGCAAGTAACGGGCCCTCTTCCTGACCATTCACAATACAGGTTGCTAAGACAATGGACTTTTTGGGGTGGGCCTAAAAGTCACACACACTGGATCTATCTTAGGTAGCACATAACATTTATCTATCAAACTGTACCTTTACACAAGCTCACATTATAACATTATTATTCAACATTTTATTAGCTTTGAAATGAATCCAAACAGTGACATGTCTGACGTTGTATGTATTATTTAGATGATTAAAATGACTTAAAAGAGACGCTTTTCTCTGTAGCTGTTGGGAACTCGGATCACAGAGTGATCATATTGTCTCACTTAAGGGTTTTCCCTCGGATCTATTTTCCTAAAACTAAAGTCCTATATATCTGTAAATTTAGAAGGGATTAATATAGGCTTATTCTACTTGATTATTGAGTCAGTCTGATGATTTAGTAGAGGCAACTGGCGACAGGCTCTCCTGCCTATTATTAGTCTCTGAGTGCTCCCCGGGTGGGGTGTCATAGATTCACACTCAAGACAATAGGACAGGATGGCTGGAGGTAATTAACTCAACTGCAGCTGTTTGCCACAGACTGACCCAAACTTTGCTAGTTTGGTCTCTGCCTGTTATGAGACACTTTGACGGTTTCTGGGTTATAATGTATTAATAATATTTTCATATTTCATAAGCACAGGACCTGATATGACACGACAAATATAAATAAAGATGCAAGTTTTTGAGAATGCAGCTTTCTGTTCCATTTTTAAGAGACCATACTTATGCAAAGGCTACCTAACATCCTCGACCACATCCTCTCTCTGGTGGAACTGAGACACACACACACACACACACACACACACACACACACACACACACACACACACACACACACACACACACACACACACACACACACACACACACACACACACACACACACACACACACACACACAGGACATGTGATGTGAAGAGGTGCCTCCCTGTTTTAACGTCTTTTTAAGAGATTGCTCTTTGTCACACCACTTACAGTCCCTTCATTCTGAGCTACAGGTGTACATGTTGTGCTTTTCTGAAAAAACTTACCTTTTGTTTTCACTTTAAAATTGATAAATTAAGTGACGGTAAAATCATATACAAGAGAAAAGACATACTGAAGAAAGAACAAACAGAGAGACGGACGTTCTTTCCCTCTACACTGTCAATTTACAAATATGTAAATTAACACTCATTATTTTACTATGCCGAATCAAACATACCATCCAGCTGCTGTTTGACCCCTTAAACCCTGACCGGAGTCTCCAAGGGCTCTATACTAGGCCCCTCCTTTTGTCCCTCTACACCAAATAGCCGATCTGCTATTATCGCAGAATGTTCATGTAGTTAAAAAGAGAATACATCACACGTTACAACTTCTTGTGTAATCTCTCAAGACAGAATTTAAATTAGTATTTACAAGTGTATTTTTAACTGAATGGTTGCCCAGTTTGCTTCTTGTATAATTGAACAAACTTAGACTGCCTATTGTGTATAAATGGACCCTTAAGGGTCCATTTATACACTCTCTGAGTTACAGATCTGTAAGCGTCCACGGGGAGGTTCCATTGAAGAAGCCCCCCTTCATTTATACTGCATACTGCAACACTATTATAAATTCAAACTGTATCAGTGTATTTTAACCACTTATATCCTATACTTGTTATGGTCCTTTTTCCCTCTACATCAATTTTTCTTTGCTTTTCCAAAAATAGCAGATCTAAAAGCTTACAATGTGTCCCATCAAGACCCATTATGAGCTTGCAAATTTCACCAAATGTTTGTCTGCCTCTGCCAAATGTTAACCTGTTACAGGATGACATGCCCAGAACAGGGAGGCTAGGGTTTCTCAAAACTAATTATTGGTTCATTTCTTGTAAATTCTAGCAGAAAAGAGAAAGAGTGTGTTCCATACAGTTTAATGGTCTGGTTGGTTCAGCGTAAAAGAACGATTCCATTAGTATTGATTTCTCTGCAGAGTGTCAGTGTCACATGGTAGCTTTTTCACAGAACGTCATTAACTTGGACGTACATGGAGAGACTCTACATTGTCACATGTTTGCATTGCACGTCCCTTTCCATTTTTCCACCATTGCAAAATGTGGCATGGGGAAATGTGACTCAATGTGACTTCCAAAGTTACAGCGCATATCATGATTTAATCATGATTCCACACAGTCCAGTCAGTATTCAAGTATCAGCAAGTCCATATCATGTACTGTAATGTACAGGATTAAATTTAATAATTAATAGCCTAATATAATAATGTCATAATTTAGTAATGCAATGGTTCTAAAAAAATAATATTAAAGGACTCCTGCAGGTATGCATCAGGCCAGTGGTTCCCAAACCTTTTAGCTCGAGACCAAAAAGAGAAATTTGATGTCTCCCCGCTACCCAAACTAGAGTGAAAATAGCCAATCTACAAGCTCACAACACGTTGCGATTGGCTGTGAGCTTGTAGATCTTCTGTTTTCACTGCTTATTCAAAAAAAGAAAAAAATAATTCATGGAATTCCTTTCCATTCCTTTCTTTATTTTTTATTTCAGAAAAAAAAAAAAAAGTTTTTTTTGAAGGGGGGAATATTTTGAAATCCTAAAAAACCTGTAGCAAACTCCGCTATAACCTATACTAAAAGAGAATGCTGTCATTCCAACAAGAATACCAGTTCCTGCCTACCAACATAGTTGGTCGGGATTCCAAGCTAATAGAAAACCACAGCCTGCTGAGTGCTGACATAGAAGCTGTTGTTCTTGCATAAATGCAAAACATAATAATATTGTAATCTTGTTTGAAAAGACCAAACCTTGGTAGGCAGGTTTCTGAAGTGTCCACATAGTACAGCGGGTTACCAAGAAATTGTGCACTTTTTGAGAAAAGCATGAAACTTTTACCATAGTTAGATGATACCATGAGGTGTATTTTCAGATGTGGAGTCAAGTCTGATTTGACCTCTGAGGCCCGGGAGAGGTCAAATTCTAAATGGCTGCCTAAAATATTGAAAAATGCTTAACTTTGGAACCAAACACAGTAGAAGAACATTTAAGGTGTCATTTCCCACTCATTTTAAGTGCCCAGTCAGTTGGTGATACTTTTGAGATCAATAGAATTCAAGAAAATACCTTCAGATCAATGTCAAGGTCAAATTATGCGGACAAAGGGAAGCGAAAGGTGCAAAAAGGTGGTTTATTTCCCAAATAATGAAAGTACCAAGTGATTAAAAAAAAAAAAAATTATGATGACAATAATAATTGTGATAATAACTTATATTAATACAGCACCTGTAATTGAACCAAAGGTTGCTTAACAAAACAAAAAAAACAATCAGAAACAATCAGTGGATGGAGATACCGCCAACAGACCATGCTTAGTGTCCTTTCATATCAGGATCACGTAATGGAAATACCGTACTGAAATTTCTTAACCGTCTATCTATAGTATTGGGTGGCGCCCCCTGGCTGACTCCCCTCCCCAGATCCTCACCTTAGGGGGTTCTCGGATGAGAACTAAACCCTAACACAGTCTCCCGAACAAAAACACAGATCAGTACATGCAAGTGCAGCTTTGACACACGTGCACCGTCCAGTGCACCCTTTCTGGCAGTTACACCGGATCAGCTCATGGCAAGATTTAGCTGCTTCAGGGAGAGCTGTCCAGAATGGCTGCCAGCCAGTGGATTCTTTTGTCCAATCCCAGTCAGATGGCTCTGGTATCTTTGGATCCAAGACCAGTGACTGGTTCCACAGGTTGGCTTGAAAGCAAGTCCGCTTGATGTGCTCTTTAAGGGCTGCCTGGGTTGGAGGGATGTTCTCCAAAGTCCTGGACTTCTGTGAGAAAAGGTGTTTCCTAGCATCATTTACCTCCATACAGTCACTGGTTCGGTCGTACATCAGCACCACAGATCGCTCTATCAGTGACCTTGATCCTTCACTGACCTCACTTGGCATGGCCAGGAGTTCCTGCAGAGCACCAGTTACCTCTGGGAAAGACTTCCAAGTCTCACAGGCTGTCTTCTTCCCTCGGCCAGCAAATGCAGACACAGTGTCACACCCAGTGAAAGCGTGGAAGACAGGGAGAGTCAGGCACTTGGCAGGAGTCATTGTGGTCTTTTTTCAAGGCTGTACATCTCGTGTCAAACAAGAGATGGAGACATCGACCATTTATTTTCCAATGAAAACCAGGCAGCACCCCCAGCTCTGTCAAGTGGAGGAAAACTTCGGTTTGGGGTTAAAGCTGATCTGATTCGCTGCCTGGAGTCAAATCTGCCCGAAAACAAGAGTGTTCCCATGGCTGATGCAGTTATTCTAGATGGTGCAGCTGTGGTTCAAATGCTGAAACCAAATACATCAAGAACATTCCAAGAGTATGGAGAAACTGTTTTTGCAACTTACATCTCTGCTCAACTTGATGTAAGCTCCCGTGTTGACCTCGTCTGAGATGTATACCTGATGGAACAAAACAGAGTTGTTTTCTTTCCTGTCACGAGAAGCCATTCGTCTGCCTGTCGCACAAGGCAAGGAACTGTATGCAACAGATGGAAGTGGAGTCCTCTGCTCTCCTGCTGACTCATGTGTGGCCTGCCTTGCCCCATGTCTGCAAGAGGAGGCTGACACTCGGCTACTTCTGCATGTGGCAGATGCTGTGCAGAAGGGTTGTAAGAAGGTCACCATACGTACAGTTGATACAGATGTGGTTGTATTGGCAGTGGCTTCTTTTAGCAAAATGGCTCCTGATCAGCTCTGGGTTGCCTTTGGTGTTGGGCCAAGCTTACGATACATTGCTATTCACCAAATCGTTGCCACAATGACTCCTGCCAAGTGCCTGACTCTCCCTGTCTTCCACGCTTTCACTGGGTGTGACACTGTGTCTGCATTTGCTGGCCGAGGGAAGAAGACAGCCTGGGAGACTTGGAAGTCTTTCCCAGAGGTCACTGGTGCTCTGCAGGAACTCCTGACCATGCCAAGTGAGGTCAGTGAAGGATCAAGGTTACTGATAGAGCGATTTGTGGTGCTGATGTGCGACCGAACCAGTGACTGTATGGAGGTAAATGATGCTAGGAAACACCTTTTCTCACAGAAGTCCAGGACTTTGGAGAACATCCCTCCAACCCAGACAGCCCTTAAAGAGCACATCAAGCGGACTTGCTTTCAGGCCAACCTGTGGAACCAGTCTCTGGTCTTGGATCCAAAGATACCAGAGCCATCTGACTGGGGTTGGACAAAATAATCCACTGGCTGGCAGCCATTCTGGACAGCTCTCCCTGAAGCAGCTAAATCTTGCCATGAGCTGATCCGGTGTAACTGCCAGAAAGGGTGCACTGGACCTTGCATGTACTGATCTGTGTTTTTGTTCGGGAGACTGTGTTAGGGTTTAGTTCTCATCCGAGAACCCCCTAAGGCGAGGATCTGGGGAGGGGAGTCAGCCAGGGGGCGCCACCCAATACTATAGATAGACGGTTAAGAAATTTCAGTACGGTATTTCCATTACGTGATCCTGATATGAAAGGACACTAAGCATGGTCTGTTCGCCGTATCTCCATCCACTGATTGTTTCTGATTGTTTTTTTTGTTTTGTTAAGCAACCTTTGGTTCAATTACAGGTGCTGTATTAATATAAGTTATTATCACAATTATTATTGTCCAAAAATAAATAAATCACATTACTTTCATTATTTGGGAAATAAACCACCTTTTTGCACCTTTCGCTTCCCTTTGTCCGTATAATTTGACCTTGACATTGATCTGAAGGTATTTTCTTGAAATCTATTGATCTCAAAAGTATCACCAACTGACTGGGCACCCAAAAATTTGTGGGAAATGACACCTTAAATGTTTTTCTACAGCGTTTGGTTCCAAAGATAAGCATTTTTCAATATTTTCGGCGGCCATTTAGAATTTGACCTCTACCGGGCCTCAGGGGTCAAATCAGACTTGACTCCACATCTGAAAATACACCTCATGATATCATCTAACTATGGTAGAAGTTTCATGCTTTTCTCAAAAAGTGCACAATACCTCTTGTATTGGGGTATATGCCGCTGTACTAACAGCCAACCTCTGGCTCTGAGACACAGAGCGAGTACAGAAATGCCGGCATCTTGCAATGATCATTAAGGAGGAACAATTATATGAAGATAAGGTTGGAAATGCAGTCGAAGTGGATCTTTAGGGGTCTGTAACTCTGAGAATGTACAAATTGAACCAAAATGGACCTGTAAGCGTCCATTTTGGTTTCATTTGTACACTCTCAGAGTTAAAGGTGCACTTCACCCATTTTCAACCTTATTATCTTCATATAAGGTCCTGACTTATGCTCTTTATAAGATGGCACAATTTCCGGCTACTCTGTGTCTCATTAGTGGGAAATGGACAGCTTAGAAACCTGCCAACCAATGACATCATCAATGTGGATTCAAAGATAATAGAAACCACAGCCATTCTCTCCCTGGAAAGTTAGCATGCTAAGATAGAAGCCATTGTCCATGCATTAATAAAGAAATAACACATATTTTTGACTACCAGGCAGGTTTTTCAACTGTCCACAGCCCTCCTCCGAGACACAAATCTTATAATGAGCATTAGTGAGGACCAATTATACGGATATAGGTTGAAAATGGCAGACGTGGTCCTTTAAATAAGCACTGAAGATTTTACAGTGTAGTTTGGGATTCCAGATTCCAGTAGTAATTCAGTGATTCTCAACCATTTAAGTTTCAAGGATTGAACCAATGGGAGTTAAGTTAATATCCCCTTTCACATTTAAAATACACGTAAAACAGCCAACTCCCGACAAACACTCTCCTTTTTCAGACCCAAATTAAATGTATTTACAGATCCCACAACCATTTACCTGTTGTAATGTGAAGATTGAACAACCATCAAACTCTGTTCATATGGAAAAAGAAAAACACAAAATCAAACTTATTTAGCTTGTTTCTGCCTTTTCACAATAGCCGACATGCGGACCTTTCCTCCAGACACATATACATTTGGCCACAGACACCCATTTGATACAAAACATTTCTTTTTTAATCTCAAACCTTAATCTACACTGTGCACTATGCAAATGTCCTCTTCTACCCCGGATTTTAACCCTGTTTCCGGGTAAAAATGTTGACCCTCACTGTCTAGGTGAGACATGACCTTTGACACCATCTAATAGAAGAGCACCGAGACAAGATACAGTTATATTGTATTAACATACTCTACCATACACAGATTGGACACAATTAAATTGGACTAATTAAAAGAAAGGAGCTTCCGGCAGGCAGCATGCGTGATCGAGTGGCGTGAGCGTCCTCTTACAAACCCCTAAATGCCGTGAATCTACGAGAAATAATTTAGAAATATGCTTTGAATCGAAAAGAGTTATCCTCAAGGAATGAACCTGCGCTCAGGAGCGATTACGCAAGAGTTTATAAAGAAAGAAAAGGCAAAACGCAAAGCGCACACTACAAACAAATCGCCAGAAGACGCAATGGCAGGCGCGGCTGATAAAAGCCTGAGATCAGACTTTGAAACCTTCTCAGCTGAAACAAAGGAGCTGCGGAAGGACATGAAAGAAATCCGCTCCGACCTACAGGAGACTACAAACAAGCTTACAGAAGCTGAGCAGAGGATAAATGACTTGGAAGAACGGGAGATGACGACAAATAAGGTATTAAAACACCTACTAAAAGAAGACAAAACAACACGGGAGAAATTGGATTATTTGGAGCAAAAATCACATCAAAATAATATAAGAGTCTATCAAGTGAAAGAAGGACTTGAAGGGGATGATATGGAGGGTTTCATTAAAACACTTTTAATTGAGAAGCTGGAGATCACACCCGAGCAGCTATTAATAACAGCAGCACATCGAGTCCCTTTAAAGAAGTCTACAAACAAAGACGCATCCCCGCGATCCATAGTGGTGCGCTTCCTACAATGGCATACTCGCCAGAGAGTGCTACAAACCGCCTGGGCAAAGAAAGAGATTACACTTGGAGAGGACCGAATCTACTTCAATAGAGACTATTCAGCGTCCGTACAAAAGGAAAGAAGCCTGTATGCACCGATAAGGAAACAACTGAAAGATAAAAACATAAAGTCGCATATCCTCAACCCAGCGAAATTGAAGGTGTTTGGAGAAGGGGAGCCTACGATTTACGAGCAGTGTTGGGAAGTAACTAAAGTAATATGTAACTTAAAGTAATATTATTACCTTTTCCCAGTAACTAGTAAAGTAACTAATTACTTTCACGTTTTGAGTAATAATATTACCTTTACTTTTTTTCAAAAAGTAATTTATTACTTTTTTTCACGAGCCTCGGTGGTACTCTGGGTTTGAGTGTGTTTATTCGATCCTGTGTTGTTTTTGGTCCATTGATATAATGGTAGACTGGTTGGGATCGAGTTGCTATGCAGGCTGCTTGCTGATCCGGTCTAGAGCGGATACGGAAACGTTGAAATAGCTCTCAAAGTCACTCTTTTAGCACGTAAACGGACGCAAACAAAGTTGATTCAGACAATATAGAACATCACCAAACCCAGTACTGTTTTTTTTTAATAAAAATGTTAACTTCCTGTTGATTTTGCTATTTTTATTTAGAAGAAAACACGGACTGGATCTGCGGATCCGGATCCAGTTCTTCAAATAGTAAAATAAACAGGAAGTTGAAATTTTTATAAAAAGTACTGGGTTTGGTGATGTTCTATATGCTCTGTATCAGCTTTGTTTGTGTTTGTTTATGTGCTAAAAGAGTGACTTTGAGATCTGTTTCACCGTACAATGTAAGTCAATGAGGAGCATATTTTGAATTATCAATTTCTAATCAATGGAGCAATTATTTTTGATTTGTTGTCCACCTTTGGAGTTACACCATGGCAAGGTAAATACACAACCCAAACCTCTACCAAAGTGGTCTTGCCCTTTAAATATATTTAAAATACTTGTTTCCATTGAGGTCCTTAGTATTCAATTCATAGTCGTCAAATGGTTTTCATTTAGTCTGTAAGTTATGAATTCATACACAGTAAAAGTCTTAGTGTTAATATAATTCAAATGAGTGTACAATGAGGATTTTACAATGTAGGCTGCAGAAAAGAGAAAAAAAAAAACTACTAATGTTGAAAATGCAAAGTCAGACTTTTGGGGAGAAAGGATGCAATTACTGGGGGCGAGAAAAAAAAAGTAACTAAAGTAATAAGTAACTAAGTACTTTTGGCAGGGAGTAATAAGTAAAGTAACTACATTACTTTTTAAACAAGTAATATGTAATAAGTAATATATTACTATGTTTAAGTAACTATCCCAACACTGTTTACGAGACACCTGAGGAGGCAGCAAAACAACTCACCGAGCAAGGAATCGTAAAAGATCTACCACCAGCAGCAGCGAGGCAAAGCTATGCGAAATCAACTCCTTTCATGAGAAAACAAACGCACAGCGGAGAAGAACAGACAATGGCCGGGTTTCCCAAAGAGCTCGTGCGTAGAGCATCGTCGCAGGTCCGACGACGGGTCTAACATGTGACGTCACATGCTTCGCAGTACCATAGCAGGCACGTAGATTTCAGGTCATGCGTGGCCGTACGCAGCTTGCGCAAGCGTCTCCTACACAGCTGGGACTCGGCCAAACCTACGCTCTACCCTCATTAGTAGCAGGTGGTTGTGCCCCTGCGTGCCATCTAAACTGGCTGCGTGTGTGGTAAAAGTACATTCGTGAGACAGAATGCGCGCAGCATACTCCCCGCCCACAGTAGGAAGGGAGTACTGTCCTACGAAGCATTTTGTAACGAGCGCCCTGGGCCGCCTGTAACACCCATCGTTCTATGAAATCTATGAAAAGACCGACACACACACACACACACACACACACACACACACACACACACACACACACACACACACACACACGTGTGGCCGGGCCGGGCCGGTGCGTAAAAGGGCGAGCGGCTGCAGTGCTTCGTCCTCATGCATGAACCCGAAGTTTACAAATCGTACTCTCACGGATGATCCGATCATCTAATAAAAATATTAAGCACATGCCAAGTTAACTAAAGGTATATAAATGATGCTGAGCTAAATATGTTTCCTTAATTTCGAAGTTTTATAGTTAAACGTTATGATGAAAGTGCAGTTCCTCTCACAAAGTGACAGCTGTCACTTTGTGACAACAGCTCGCCATGTTTATGAATGGTTAAAACATCTTTTGAAAATAGCAGATCTACAAGCTTGTGACACGTTGTGAGCTTGTAGATCTGCTATTTTCAAAAGATGTTTTAACCATTCATAAACATGGCGAGCTGTTGCGCTCGCCGAGCGCAACAGCTGTCACTTTGTGAGAGGAACTGCACTTTCATCATAACGTTTAACAATAAAACTTCGAAATTAAGGAAACATATTTAGCTCAGCATCATTTATATACCTTTAGTTAACTTGGCATGTGCTTAATATTTTTATTAGATGATCGGATTATCCGTGAGAGTACGATTTGTAAACTTCGGGTTCATGCATAGAGGACGAAGCACTGCAGCCGCTCGCCCTACCCAAAATAACAGATCTGCAAGCTATCAACACGGCATGTCGCAGTGTGTTTGTTGTATATATGTCTGTTTTTTGGGGGAGGCGTTGCCCGTTACGCGTTAAGCTGTCAATCATGCAGGGGGACGCCCCCTCTATCCTCTGAATTTTTTTGAACGGCGAACAATGGCCGCAGTGTTTATTTAAGATCATTGAAATGTCACCTTAAAAAAATGCATTTTAATACATTACAGAATGTACCTATAAAAATGTAAGTGTCCAATTCATATAAAGGTAAGTTAGATAAAGGTGCGACTTTATCTTAGTATTTTTGCAAAATCCTGTATATATAGATATATGTATGCAAAGGGTGTTTAAACTATAGTAGGATAGCACTACGTAGTTGACGTAGGCTTTACGTAGGCTACGTCCAGGATCTCTTCACGTGCATGCTGTCTCACGAATGTAGTTTTAGCACAGACGAAACGGAACCTACGAAGATGGTGTCTACTGAAGCCAATTTAGATGAGACGTTGGGCACACACAGCTGCTACTAACGAAGATAGTGCGCAGCGGGGTTGCTACTGCGCAGATGCGTGGAGGCACCTACGCAGCTTCTAGGCTACGCAGGAGCTCAAATTCGTTTGGGAAACGCGGCCAATGACTGATCTCCTGAGGGAATTAAAGGTACGAATTTAAAAGACAGACTGTATTTCAATCTGATATGGGCCCATAGCTTTCGGGTAAATGGACTCTGAAATCGACAGCCATGCAGGTTTATTGAAAGAAAATTGAACAATGGAAGAAATTAAGTAAAGGTATTGGACTATTATTATTATCTATTATTTTCATTGCACTATTTTTCGTTCAGCATTATTATTATTATTTTTTTCGTTATTATTTTCATTTACTTGTTATTATTATCATTATTATTATTATTATTATTATTTTGAAGGCTTAATCCTAAATTTTACTTTTACTATTTTCTATAAAAAGTTCCCTCTGAAACGAAAAACAAAAACAAAACAATTATTAAACAATAAAGAATGGATTACTAGAGAGAATTTAAATTACTACAGGAATGGTGACTACTTAATATTACTAGCAGCATTTTTTTGTAAGTATTATAATTACTGTTTTCGTTATAATTAGGATTTATTTGTTATTATTTTTCATTATTAGTTTTCTTGTCTATTTACTCACTATTATGGACAGTTTTTGCTATTCACTGACTATTTTTTTTACTGACTATTATTATTATCATTACTATCTTCTGTTAATATTTAGTCAACCGTCAGGATTAATATATACTTCACATCACTATTATTAACGTCAGATTCGTTTTTTTCCCCGTAATGTACTCAATATAATTGCAAGTGGCATTAATTACTATTCAGCATTATGATGGAGCCTTAGTCTTATTGAAAGTGAAATTGAAAACCGGACGAAATTAAGTAAATGTTTTGGACTATTATTACTGTTTATGTTTACTTGCACTTTCTTCTGTAGGTGCGGGGCTTTTTCATCTGAAACAAAATTTAGGCTAGGCGACATTAATCACTACAGGAAAGGTGAAGAACATTTACTATCATGGACGTTCATACATATTTGTCAGTATTTATATGTATATATTGTATTTTTGTATTTTTTCCCTTATTATTATCATTTACTCAATATTACTATCACGTAGGCCTAAGGTTAATTTTGTTGTTTTCCCTCTGTGAAAAGCTCTCCCTGAAATAAAATAGTACAAAAGGTAAACAATACAGATTGCACTAGAGAGCACATTAAATTAGTGCAGGAAGGGAGATTAATTACTATAGGTAGCAGTAAGATTAATATGTATTTGTTAGTACTACACTTAATTATTCGCTACCAGTTTTTATTTTACTATTATCTACATCAAATGGCAATATTTATTGTGCCTAGCTGGGATCTATTTTCTCTCTGTTTCTAATCCATAGAATATGGGGAGGAAACATAGCCTAGCTATAATTAAAACTGCTTAGGAACAAGATATGAGTTTCTCTTCTTTTTTTCTTAATCAAGGACAACAAATATACATGATATTAGATGTTATTATTTTAGTTTTAATCTATTTTTTTTTCTTTCCCATTCCTTTTTTCTCTCTTTTCTTTCTACACTTAAAGTCAATATAATGGGGAATTACAATACTTCTGCTAATTAAAGTCTTCCAATCGCGAAACATATACTAGTTTTTGTCTTGCCCATTAAGTTATACGCCCTTATAGGGAAGGAAATTTTATTTGACTTACTAATTAACCTTATTTAAGTGTTGACTGATTGTCAACTTTAAGGGACTTTAAAATATAAGCTGTTTTCACTTACTTCCCTGTAATGTATCAGAATGATCAGGTGTTTTTTGTCTCTCAAGGAAATAACTGTTTATCTAACTCTTTAATTTAATTTAAGATAGACGACGGCAGAAGTGGGGGGTTTCTAAAAGGGGGGCAACACTCATTAGATTACAGCATGGGGTCTTCCACCCAAATTTGGGCCACCTTTTTGGCACGCCCAAGATTCCTAAAAATAGACATGGAATCACTTAAGCAAACTAGTAGAGTTTGCTACCTATGGGAGCGATTGAGGGGTGTTATACTGTTTTTCTGGGTGCACGTTTTATTGTTTGTCACATGGTTGTTGACTCAAAAGGTAATGACTGCAAAATTGTCAAAGAAACAAAGTAGCTCAATAGGTATGCTGGTGGTGCTTAGGATAGTAAGAAATCTCTTTGACAGTTACCAATGAAACCTCTAAAAAATATTTCATATAACGTAAATGGCCTTAATAACTCTATTAAACGAAAAAAGATCTTACAACAATTAAAAAAAGAAGCAGGGGACATAGCTTTCCTACAGGAAACCCACTTAAATCAGATTGAACATGATAAACTAGGTAAAATGATATCAGGTCAAGTTTTCCACTCATCACACAGATCATCAAGAAGAGGAGTCGCAATTTTAATATGGCCCCACTGTGCACTTCAGGTAGAACATGTGTCATCGGATAAAGAAGGGAGATATGTTATGGTTATTGGAAAAATTGACAATATTATGGTCTCCTTGATAAATGTGTATAATCCCCCATAAGAAGAAACAGACCTAGTAAAAAAAATATTGGACATAATAGCCTCCCAAAGTAAATGAATAACAATAACAGCAGGAGATCTAAATCTTATTATGGACGCTAAATCTGATTCACAGGGTAATAAACGGCACAGCGGTGAACCCGCTGCTAGAATATTGAGAAGAGCAATAACAGAGATTGGAATTGTAGACGTTTGGAGAACTTTAAACCCTACAGTGAGGGACTATACCTACTATTCAAAGTCTTATGATAAATATTCAAGATTGGACTACTTTTTTATTTCTAAAAATGTTCAGAGTACAAAATTGTAAGATACATCAGATCACCCTTTCAGATCATTCTTTAATATCATTAACAATAGACATTGGAAGAGAAAAAAATAGAACTCTGTGGAGACTTAACAATTCTTTACTACAAATGACAGATTTTAAAATTAAAATAAAAACGGTAATCGAACATTATTTAGAAATTAATGATACAGGAGAAGTCAACCCAGTAATCATTTGGGAAGGCCTGAAAGCTGTCACAAGAGGAGAAATTATCTGCTTTTCATCACGGAAGAAAAAGGAAAGGGAGAAAAAAGTGGTAAATCTGGAGCTAAAAATAAAGAACTTAGAACGACAGCATAAAGCAAAAGGGGAGCGAAAGGATATGATAGAATTAAAAAAAAACAAGAAAGGAATTAGATGGTCTGTTGACTGAGAGGGTGGAACGAGATCTGGTCTTCATTAAACAAAAATATTACGATGGAGGATCAAAATCATTAAAAATACTCTCTTACAAATTGAAAAAACAACAGACAAAATCGAATATTGTATGTATTAAGAATAATGTTACAAATAAGTTGGTAACAGGTAAACAAGAGATCGCAGAAGAATTCGCTGAATACTATAAACGGCTGTATAACAAAGAAGAAGAGAAAACCCAAGAACAGTTAAGAGACTATTTGCAACGTTTACATTTGCCACAAGTGACTGAATCACAGGATGAAAGCCTCACCGAGTCAATCAGTATGGATGAAATATCTAAAGGGATCCAGAGATTAAAGACAGACAAGAGCCCAGGCAGTGATGGCTTCACAGGAGAATTTTTCAAAGAGTTTAAAGTACAACTTGCTCCTATTCTATACAATGCTTTCAACTGGGCCTTAACACATGGGATATGGGCAGATACATGGAGCAATTCGATAATAACAGTAATACACAAGGAGGGTAAAGACCCATCGCAGGCCGAAGGATATAGGCCTATAACTCTACTAAATGTGGATCAAAAACTGCTGAGCAGTATAATAGCAAACAGGCTAGCAAAAGTCATGCCCGACATTATAAATCTAGACCAGACAGGATTTATCACAAACAGACAACTATCAGATAATGTTAGACGTACACTGAATATAATACAGCATATAAAAAAAAAGATAAACAGGCTCTTATACTTACTCTCGACGCAGAAAAAGCTTTCGATAGAGTGTCTTGGACCTTTATTTTTGAGACCTGTAGAAGCTTCGGCTTTAGCAACATTTTTATCTCATGGCTGCAGACTATGTACAGTACATCAAAAGCTCAGGTCAGAGTAAATGGAACACTATCAAGCCCGTTGGATATTAGAAGAGGCACAAAACAAGGGGACCCGCTTTCTCCACTAATCTACACTTTATGTATTGAACCATTAGCAGCAAGTATTAGGAGAAACAAGGAAATAGAGGGGGTAGAAACTGGAGGTCTACAGAACAAACTAGCCTTATACGCAGATGATGTTATCCTCTACTTGACAAAATTAGACAGCACTCTCCCAGCACTAATGAAGAGCATTAAAGAATATAGCACAGTATCAGGATACAAATTGAACACGCAAAAATGTGAAGCAATCAGTTTGGGAACACCTGTACCCGCAGAGTTTAAAAAGGAATACCCATGGAAATGGGACAGAGAAAAAGTTAAATATCTTCGAATAGAAGTACCCAGGAACATGCATCTTTTGTATAAATTTAACTATGATAAGTTAGAAACTAAAATAAAACAAGACTTGAACAGATGGAGCTTAGTCCCTTTGTCACTAATGGGAAGGGTCGATACTATAAGAATGAATGTACTTCCTAGATTTCTATTTCTGTTTAATGCACTTCCCCTGTATGTGAGCCCAACTGTTTTCAAGAGCTGGGACCGAATGCTTCTTACATTTATCTGGGATAGTAAAAAAAACAAGGGTCAAGATGAAAACACTAAAATTAGCAAAAAGGAAGGGGGGGCTGGCTCTCCCTAGCTTGCAGAATTATTACTATGCAGCCCAAATACAGACAATACAAACATGGCTAAATGAGGAGATACAGGTGAAATGGAGGTCTATAGAATTAGCTGAATGTAAAGATATGGAGAAGCTCCTCCCTTTCCTTACAACAATCCCAAAACAAAATATAGAAAACATATGGCTTAGAAATACACTTACAGTTTGGGACAGAGTCAGGAATGACCTTAAGATTCATAATGAAATGCTGCTACTAAGAGAAATAAAGGAAGATCCTGACTTCGCTCCAAATAAAGATGACCATACTTTCAAGACTTGGAATCAAAAGGGATTGAGGATATTTGGGCAATTTATAGATCATAAAGGAATCATAAGCTTCGAGTCACTTAAAAGAGACTACGATCTACCACACTCTCATTTTTTTTAGATATTTGCAAGTTAGAAGCTATATCGAGAAAAGCACCAGACAGAAGAAAAGTATTACAGATTTTCATCCCATGACACAGTTCCTGGTTAAAAATTATAAGTGTGAGAGTGTCAAACACCAAATCTCGGCTTTATATAACATCTTGGATAGGCAGAACAAACCAGAAGAATTGAGAGAAAAAATAAGATGGCAAGAAGAACTAGTTTTAACCGTGTCTGAAATTGAATGGCGAAATATAAGCATATCCTTACACAAGACAACAGCATCTCAGTTCTGGCGAGAATATGCATGGAAATGCCAAATGAGATATGTTCTTACACCAGTCCAATTAGCAAAATTTAAAAGATCAGCAACACCAACATGTTGGAGAGACTGTGGAGAAAATCATGCCAACTACAGTCATATCTTCTGGTTTTGTCCTGTCTTGAAAAAGTACTGGGACAATATTGGTACGGAAATAACACGAGTTCTGAAAATTAAGGTAATTATCAGTCAAGAATATATCCTGTTGGGTAAAATACCAAAGGGGATAGACAGAACTGAAGACAAGTACCTTACTAAAATATTAAGACTAACGGCCCTCAAACTTATAACTAAAAACTGGCTTCAGAAACTAAGCCCTAGTGTACAGAAATGGAGGGAACTAATGGAAAAAATAAAAGTAATGGAGCAGTTAACATATAAAATCAGAGGAAATCTTAGTAAAAGTAGTACCCTGTGGGCTAAATGGGAGCGCTACATGGAAAGTGTGGGTGTGGACGGGGGGGTGACTATAATGTAAACTATGAGAACTTAGCACCTCAGCCTAACTAAAAGCATATAGGATACTATTGGAAATATAAGAGGAAGAGTCAACAACCAAATGGGGGAGCACTTTTAACATGGTACTGGCCTACTATCAGGCACTTGATGAAGGACTGACTTAATTAACGATCGTTTTGCTCTGATCTTTTTAGCAGGAGAAAAAATAAAAGAATATGAACTTGAACATGGGTTAGTTTCTATGTGCCTCTGTACCTTGTTTTTTGTATAATCTCTTTTTTTGGTTTTGTTTTGTTTCAGTTTTATTTCCTCTTTTTCTGTTAATGATGTCTACTTTGTGTTAGTTTGGTGCCTTATTTGTTTTTTTGTTTTTCTGTTTTTTTGTTTTGTTTTTTTGTTTTGCCTTGTTTTTTCCCCTACGTTATCCCAATTGTTGTAATCTGTGCTGTCTTGGTAGTCATATGACTACTCACTGTGGTGCCCATATGAAAAAATAAAGTATTAAAAAAAATAAAAAAAAATAAAAGAAAGTCACGTAGTGCTGCTTTAACTCTGAGAGTGCCAAATGGACCCGTACAGGTCCATTTGTAAAGGTCCATCTGTACGTAGGGTCATTATCTGCGTCACAGACCCATTTGGACCCCTGGGGTCCCCAGATCTGATGTTGAGAAATGGCAGACCCCTCTGCTGTGGTCGCACTCTCTCTCTCTCTCTCTCTCTCTCTCTCTCTCTCTCTCTCTCTCTCTCTCTCTCTCATACCATATCATACAAAACATGCGTTAACCACTCAAGCCCTATGCCAATTATATGAAGATAAGGTTGTAAATAAGTAAAGTGTTCATTTAAGAATGACCAAACTAATAATTTGGTATCAACCAAGTTTTGTTTGTAAATGAGAACATTATAAAATAAAAAAATATCACACTGTAGCCTAACTGCCCCTTGCATGCAAGATAAGATACTGTCAAGAACCGAAACAAGTTAAGAATATAAATAAAGATGCAAGTTTTTGAGAATGCAGCTTTCTGTTCCATTTTTAAGAGACCATACTTATGCAAAGGCTACCTAACATCCTCGACCACATCCTCTCTCTGGTGGAACTGAGAGAGACACACACACACACACACACACACACACACACACACACACACACACACACACACACACACACACACACACACACACACACACACACACAGGACATGTGATGTGAAGAGGTGCCTCCCTGTTTTAACGTCTTTTTAAGAGATTGCTCTTTGTCACACCACTTACAGTCCCTTCATTCTGAGCTACAGGTGTACAGTACATGTTGTGCTTTTCTGAAAAAACTTACCTTTTGTTTTCACTTTAAAATTGATCAATTAAGTGACGGTAAAATCATATACAAGAGAAGAGACATACTGAAGAAAGAACAAACAGAGAGACGGACGTTTTGGATAGAAACTTCTGACAAGAGTGAGTAGAAAGAAAAAAGCAATAATAATATTATTATTATTGCTTTTTTCTAAATAAATAATAATTGTGATAATAATAATAACTGCATTATCATTATCACAATTACAATTATTATTATTATTATTATTATTATTATTATTACCCTTATTATTATTATTAGTAGTAGTAGTAGTTGTTCGGATCTTCAAATTCTTAGCCCTCCGAATAGGCTGACAGGAATCACACGTCTTTGTTACAACTCGTGTTTTGTCTTTTGTAGTTTTATTTTTAACATCCACAGTACATAGTACTAGACACACAGGTCATAAACCTGGGAATATAGAAAGAAATAAACAGCATTACCATATATTCATGGAATATATGATGCACAAATAAACAGCAAGTAATATAACACAGTCTAACACAGTAGGACCGAAATTAGAACAATGACTACATTACCCATGAGGCATTCTGAACGTACAACGCGTCCCCCTCTACCATTAAGTTAGTGTCCAAGTTACACAATACACAAAATACACCAACATAACACTCCTCAATGCACTAATTGGGCAGCACTGATACTTTTAACCACAATAATGTTCATAAAGTTTGTAGATGAGACGTTTACATTATTGGTTCAGTCACGGTGACGATGTTAGCATTAACGTTAGCCGCATGCTAGCGCCAAACGTCCGTTAGCATCACGCTAACGGCTCATAACAAGCTGGTTTGTCCAATAATCATTTATCCCAACCAACGCCAACTCAGCAATGGATGCAAACATACACATACATGCCTAAGACATCACTATCAGGTCGCATTATGAACCAGCAGTTTAACAGAATACAAGTAGCAGGCCACGCTAGCAGCTAACAACATACCAACTGGCTGTGTGATCCTGACGCAGTAGAATAGGAATGAACGTCTCCACCATTGTAAAGACTACTAGTAGCATCTGCGCATGCGCATGCTCAAGAATTACCAAACTCACGTAACCATAACATTACTGTTACAATTATTTTAAAGACATAGAAAATGTATGAACGTAAATACCATATCAATGAAAAGTAAACATATTAAATGTAAACATATGAAATATACATGAAATGTAAATATAATGTAAATATATTAAATGTATTTTTTAGTCAAATTATTTAGACACATTAATACTTTTACAATACTTTCACCAATACTTTTAACTTTGTGACCTAAAAGTCTTGACACCTCCCACTTAACCGACTGATCATTTCCAAGGAGGTTACATAAACACAACTGTCACTCAGTGAGCATTTCAAACTTAAAGTCCAACCTTTGTAGGCATTACAAAAATAAAGTGCTTTTCAAACGAAAGTCTCTTTCACAGTTTTAAAGCGGAACATCATGCGTGCAAAACTAACTCAGGAGGTAGGTCCCACCACCAGTCCTCCTACTGAGTGTAGGTGTGCCCTTGAAACCACTCAGTTGCCTCCCAGGGTTACCCGCTAACTAAACAAAGTTCACTTAAGAGTCACAGAGTCTTTTGGGTACCCATGGTGAGGACTTTTCTCACCTCCTGTTGATCTTCAACTGGAATCAGAACGACCAGCCGCCGCACATCTCTGCGAAGGACGATGGTCGTAGGCAGGGTAGAGTCCTTCCCCAGGGCTCTGGATACAAGAGGGGCAGGAAGGCCGATGCAGGTTGTGACGTCCGCGTCGCGGACCACCCCCTTCTCGTCTGGATACGTGATGACGATTCGGCCGAGCCGGAACTGTCCTCTAAGGGCGTTCTGGTCTGCGATCCAGACCACGTCTCCAACCTTGACACTTCTCTCTGCTCGGTGCCACTTGTGTCGGATGAACAAGTTCGGGCCCGCCAGCTCGCTCCACTTCGACCAGAACTTGTCCACTCCAGTCTGGACAGCTCTCAGCCTGCGCCAAGGATGAGTTTCCACGTCGATTCCGTGCATGTCTCCTCCTTGTCCGGTGCGCCCCAGGATAAGGGAGTTAGGAGTCAGGTACTCCACTGAGTCCTCTTGCTCCTGCGCCTTGGCGTCGATGGGTCGCTCGTTGGTCAAGTTGGCTGCCGAGTAGAGCAGGGTCTGGAACTCCCCCCAGGTGTAGCAGCCGGTGGTTCCGCCGAGGCTGTTGAGTGCTCTTTTGATGAGTTTAACAGCTGCCTCTGCTGCTCCGTTCCTGTGGGGCGAGTCCGCAGGATGGAAGTCCCACTGCCACTCAGTGCCATTTCTAGCGGCAGTGTTCTCAACTGATGCCTTCTGCACACAGGCCAGGTGCCTGTGCAGCTCTTTCAGAGCAGGTTTGGCGCCCACGAAGTTTGTGCCTCTGTCTGACCATAACTTCCTGGGATGCCCCCTTAAAGCAGTGAATCGGGAGTAGGCCTGAAGAAAGCTCTCGGAAGACTGGTCGTCGATGAGGTCAGCGTGGACGGCCCTGGAAGCCATGCAGCAATACACGACTCCCCAGACCTTTTTCTTGGTTCTTTTCTTCACGGCGTCCCTCACCTCGAAGGGGCCGAAAAGGTCTAGTGTTGTATATTCAAATGGGTTTGCTCTGCTGGTACGCTCCAGAGGTAGATTGCTCATCACTTGCCGGCATAGTCTGGCTCTTTGCTTCTTGCAAGAGACGCACTCATTGACCACCTTCTTGACAGTCCTCCGACCTTGTACCACCCAGGCCTTTCTTCTTGTGCGCAGCAGCGTGGCCGCAACGCCTTCATGATTTGCCTCGTGAGCTTCTCTAGCGAGCAAGGTTCCCAGCCATGACTGGAAAGGTATTAACGGTACAGCTGTTCCGTCTTCGTTCCAAGATTGGACTCTACCGCCGCAGAGCAAGAGTCCTGTGTTGTGATCTTTGGTCACAACTAGACGATTCAGGGTTGTGTCCTGAAAGTCCACGCCGTCTTGAGCCGCTAGGGCAAGGTCTTGGAAGGCCACAGTTCTCTCTTCTGGAGACAGCTTAGAGCCTCTTGCCTCCCACTTTGCTGACTCCGAGGCTTGGTATTTTGCATTCAGCCAGGAGTCCGCAGCTCGTCGAACCCAGGCGACAGTTCCACATAGTTTTGACAAGCTACTGAACCGTTCGGGCTCGACAAGGCTCACGAGAGCCACGCCCCAGGGTCTCCTCTTCTGCCTTTCTGCTGTTGGAGTTTGACCTTGGTCTTTCGGCGATGGCTTCAGTGTAGAGTCTCTCAAGTCTGCACCGACGTCAGTGTTGCTGGGGCCTGAGAGCTTTTGTGACTGAGCCCTGGTGACCACAGCTGAGAATGCCTTTCTCTGCAGCCTTTTGACGTCATCAGCAACGGTAGTCACAATTTCGCTGGCCATCTTCACAGGCCACTCAGCTTCAGGCAACCTCAGGAACTCTGGGCCTCGTTGCCACTCTGACTCATCATCGAGCTCTTCGGGAGTTGCTCCCCTTGTGAGGATGTCTGATATGTTGAGGTAGCCGTCAACCCACCTCCAATCTTCCACTGGTCCAGCCATTTGTATCTCTCCGATGCGGTTGGCAAAGAAGGTTTGGTAGCCGTAACTATCCTTCTGGATCGCTCCTAGAATTGTTTGGCTATCCACGAAGTGGATCCAGTGTGCGACTTCGATGCGGCAGTGCTTCTCGAAGTACTTCTTCAGACGGATTGCAAAGACAGCGCCACATAACTCTGCCTTAATCACGTCCCCTTTCTGGTCGAGAGGAGTGAGTTTAGCTTTTGACTCAACCAACCTTACGACGACCCCGTCTTGCGTCTCCCAACGGAGGTAGAGCACGGCGCCGTAGGAAGCCTCACTCCCATCTGAGAACGTTACTCCAACTGGACGGCCGATGGCTCCTGGAGGTGTGAGGCTTCTCTCGAACCTGATCTGGCCGAGTCTCACATACTCCTCGAAGAGTCTTATGGACGCCTCCCGGAGTTTTGGCGAGAGAGGGTCATCCCAAGTGTCTTTAGTTGGATTTCCTAGTCCCGCTTCTTGGTAGGACTCTCTCACAAGCATTACCCCTTTCTGCTTTACGGGCGTGGCAAGCCCAATGGGGTCGTAGAACCCAGCGACCTGACTTAGCAGTATGCGACGGGTCAAGGGGTTTGGAGTGTTACTTCTGACTTCCTCTTCGCGTAGATCAAGTCCCGTCCTCATCTTGCCTCGCTTCTTCGAGAAATTGATGGACGTCATCACGCGAAGCTTGTCAGTCTCTGGTTCATAGCCGACTCCCAGTGCTTTATTTTCTTCGTCCAGCATCTGGTTGGGTAACACCAGAGTCTTGGGCGCAGAAACGGTTGTTGTACTGTTACTGGAGTCAGCCGCAGTCCCAGACCTCCCACTTTGGCCTGTCAAGACCCACGGTTTAAGGGAGAAGCCTCCAGCCTTCAAGATCTTTCCGACTCCTTCAGTGATCTTCTCCAGAGTCTTGAGGTCGTCGTGGGACGTCAATATGTCATCGACGTAGCTGTCTTCTACCAGAACCCGGCGCTCTTCCACCATGGATGCAAACTGGGGCAGATTTGCCGTTTCTCTCATGGCGACCTGGGCGATACAACCTGCAGGTTTATCTCCGATGTTGACCCTGACGACGACGAAGACTTCAATTTCATCCTCCGGATTGTTTCTCCAGAGGAATCGATGGAGTTGTACTTCTTCGTCCTTTAGCCAAACAGAGTTATACATCTTCTTAACATCGCCTAGGGCGGCGCACAATCCAGTCCTGAATCTCAGAAGGACTCCTCTGATCAGATTGAGGACATCTGGACCCTTGTGCAGGAGGTCATTCAAACTCACCCCCTGGAACTCTTGGCTACTGTTCCAAACGATTCTCACAGGGGTAGAGGATGAGTGAGGGTTTGGTGCGACGAGATGACTTATGTACCACTTCGGTCCCTTCCAGCTGTCGAGTTCCTCTTTTGTGAGTTTAGCGGCAGCTCCCCTTGAGACCATATCGTGGATTTGCTCTCTGTACGCAGCCTTCCACACCGGCTCCCTCTCGAGACGTTTCTCCGTGTTCCGGAAGGTCGCCTCCACTGCACGTCGGTTGTCTGGCAGCGTCGCGGGGTCTCCTCTCCATGGATAAGCCGCGTCCCAGTGAGGGGATTCGCTGTGTTTGTCAGCTAGCACGTAGGTGAGGCATTTTTTAATCTTTTCAAGATCTCTTTCCTCTCCTAGGGTCATCTCTTTGCCTCCAGGCGGACATCTACCGCACTTGCAGCCTCCACATTGAGGATCACAAGCCGCGCCGACGCTGTCCCACTTGAACCATTCGATGACTTCTTTGTTGGTAGCCGCAGTACTCCGAAGGATTGGTGCTCCGTCTTCCTCCTGGGCTTCGCTAGGTCTAGCAGGACCCACAAGGATCTCTCTGTACGCCTTCGAAGCTGTTCTCATCGACCTTGCGAAGTGAGTGTCAGACCTATGCACTGCTAGGTCCACAACCTCAAAGAGGTCAGGATGAGTTCCACCGACTGTCTTCCCCAGGGGTCCATCCCAGAGGACGAGGTCTCCTTCCACTTTGGTTGGCTGTGGGACCAGGCGACCTTCCCTGTGACTGATCAGCAGGTCGATCTTCTCGGGGCGGACTAAGTCCTCAGCTGCGACGTCTGGGAAGAACTTTTGCAGTTGCTGCGGCGTGACTGCCTGGTTCACCTTAGCGATGCTTTCCAAGCCATAACAGAGGAGTTTGTGCTCCGTCACTGTGCCTTTGGGAGTTCTTACTCTTAACCTTAGGGTGTACCTTTTGGTAGCAACTGTCTTCTCCATCCCTCCAACTCCTTGGACAATTAACTTGATGTTCTCGCCTTTAAGCTTGAGACGCTCAGCGGCTTCCATCGAGATGTAATTGGTATCTGAAGCGAGGTCAATCAGAGTGCCGATTAGCTGGCCTGAGTTTGTCGTTACCTCTAGTAGCATCATTACAACTGGGTACTCTTTAGGCTCACGGCTGGTGCTGGTGCACACTGTTGTTGAGATTTTGTTTGAGAAGGCTTCCTTGAACTCAGCTTTCAACTCAGGGGAGAGCTTGGCAAGGAGCTCCTCTTGTTTGTCAGTCAGTCCAATCCTCCTTTTATCCACTTTTGCATTGCTCTGCTCTCCGGTCTTCTGCTCACCACTCTTCTTTTCCTTTTTCTTAGTTGGTGGCATCGGGCAGAGCAGGTAATTGTGGTCTGAGGACCCTCCTTTCTGACAGTCTTCTTTTGAGCATAGGAACTTTTGGGTGCAACTGCCGTCTTCACCATGAAGGCGCAAGCACTTGAAGCATGCTCCTGATTTCTTCAGCTGAGCCTTCTTGCCTGACAGGTTGAGCTTCTTGAAGACTTTGCAGGCAAACAGTTTCCCCGCATGCTCTTCATCCCCACACGCGATGCATGAGCTTGGTTGAGAGCCCTTTTGGGTGTTTCCCGAAGTGGCTTTAGTGAATGCCCTCTTTTCTTTGCTCTTGTCGTTGGTTCGCTCAGGATAGTCCGCTGGGCTAGGCTGCAACTGATCCAACTCCTCGAGAATGTCTTCTTGCCTTTTCAGGTACTGCAGTAGGCAATCGAAGTGATTGCGTGGTGAAAAGCCGCTTAAAGGGTCTTTCTTGTGAGTTAGCCACTTTTCTTTCAGGGAGTCCGGCAGCTTACTCTCAATTGACTGCGCCACTACTCGGTTTTTTACAGCATCCTCCTCCCCCAGGACTTGGAGATCACGCAGAGCTCTCTCCACAGCCTGAATCAGTTCGATTGTCTTTCTGGGTTGGTTTCCCTTAACGGGGGGAAGTCCGTGCACTTCTTTCGAGATAAGCAGCACTATCTTCGGCTTGTTACCGTACTTGTTATCCAGGAGTCTGAACACGTCGTTAGCGGATCCGCAGCTGGACAGCACAAGGTCCCTTTTGACTTTCTCGTCTAGGCTGCCTAGAAGATGGAACTTTTTCACATTTTCCAACCCATGTGGGTTTCCCAGCTGCTGCAGGTCCTCCCATTCAGCTTTCCAACGATAATAGTCTCTCATGTTGCCGGAAAACATGGGCAGGCGTGCTCGTTCTAGAGTAATTTGGGGCTTGAAGTTGTAAGCACCGGGGTACGTGCCGGAACCACTTTGCAGAGTGCTGTGGGTGCCGTGTGGTGTGCTCACTGCATTCTGATGTGCGCCAAAGCTGAGATTGGACGCCATGCTGGGCATGCTAGGCTGGACGCCACCTACAGGGGTTTGAGTGACTTGGGGGAATAACGGGTCAGGGAGAGTGGCAGGCATCGCTGCTAGCTCACTGGTTAGCTCTTTGTTTAGGTTTTCTTCTACCGCAACACCTGGCTTCACCTGTTCTCGCAGCTCCTCTTCGTCGTCGGACTGGTGCCAGCCTCGCCAAGCCCATTTATCCCACAGTGTCTCATGTCGCTTCCTCAACTTCCTGGTACGGTCCCTTGACTCCGTTACTTTGGGTCTAGGAATCACGTCTATCCAGTCAAGCACTGCTTTGTTGAGCTCGCCGACGTCTCGTTCCAGGTTTCTATTCACCAGTTCGCGTTCCCTCTTAGTCAACTGCTGGTGGTCGGTTGCCTCGGCTTGGTCCAATGCTGACTCAGCCTCTATGGCGAGGGTGTTAATTGCCTCTTCAGCAAACCTGGCCCAGAAGTTCTTTAGGACGATGTGTTCGGTTTCATCAAACTTACGGTCGCACTCCGACGTTTTCTCGTCTACTTGCTCCGCCTTCTTTGTGGCCTCTTCATTGTCCACTTCTCGTAGGGCCATGCCGTATTCAAACCCAGCATCTCTGACTCTAGTATGCTCCATTTTGAGGTTCCTCCACTCAACTCTCAGTTCGCTTTCTCCCAGCGCGTTAGCCCTGGAGATGAGATGGTTGGCTCTTTTGGTGAAAGCGGTCTGGGCTGCCGAACGCCTCTGCTTTAGCTTCTCCAGCTCCTCCTCTGTTGTTGTCATCTTGCTTTTATGTTGCGTTGACCGAAATATATATAATCTGTAATGCCAACTGGGCTCAATAGTCCTGTTGTCAGACTTTGTTTCCTCTTCTTGGCTTTAATTATTTTATCTTCGGTTAGCAGGTTAGCAGATGAACAAGCAGCAGTATGGATGGGTTGTTAGCTCAGTCAGATGGGTTAGAACAGTCTCTTTTAATTATTTATATTGACTTTAGACTTTTGTCCTTTCTTCAAGGTCATCCGGCGTCCTCTTCTTTCAGAAAGCCGGGCCTTGGTTTATGACTGTTCGGATCTTCAAATTCTTAGCCCTCCGAATAGGCTGACAGGAATCACACGTCTTTGTTACAACTCGTGTTTTGTCTTTTGTAGTTTTATTTTTAACATCCACAGTACATAGTACTAGACACACAGGTCATAAACCTGGGAATATAGAAAGAAATAAACAGCATTACCATATATTCATGGAATATATGATGCACAAATAAACAGCAAGTAATATAACACAGTCTAACACAGTAGGACCGAAATTAGAACAATGACTACATTACCCATGAGGCATTCTGAACGTACAACGCGTCCCCCTCTACCATTAAGTTAGTGTCCAAGTTACACAATACACAAAATACACCAACATAACACTCCTCAATGCACTAATTGGGCAGCACTGATACTTTTAACCACAATAATGTTCATAAAGTTTGTAGATGAGACGTTTACATTATTGGTTCAGTCACGGTGACGATGTTAGCATTAACGTTAGCCGCATGCTAGCGCCAAACGTCCGTTAGCATCACGCTAACGGCTCATAACAAGCTGGTTTGTCCAATAATCATTTATCCCAACCAACGCCAACTCAGCAATGGATGCAAACATACACATACATGCCTAAGACATCACTATCAGGTCGCATTATGAACCAGCAGTTTAACAGAATACAAGTAGCAGGCCACGCTAGCAGCTAACAACATACCAACTGGCTGTGTGATCCTGACGCAGTAGAATAGGAATGAACGTCTCCACCATTGTAAAGACTACTAGTAGCATCTGCGCATGCGCATGCTCAAGAATTACCAAACTCACGTAACCATAACATTACTGTTACAATTATTTTAAAGACATAGAAAATGTATGAACGTAAATACCATATCAATGAAAAGTAAACATATTAAATGTAAACATATGAAATATACATGAAATGTAAATATAATGTAAATATATTAAATGTATTTTTTAGTCAAATTATTTAGACACATTAATACTTTTACAATACTTTCACCAATACTTTTAACTTTGTGACCTAAAAGTCTTGACAGTAGTAGTAGTAGTAGTAGTAGTAGTAGTAGTACTACAAATGTTGTACAATAGACAATCATGGACATGGGACTCAATGTTCAAAAATATGACAACATACAGACCAATTATTGTCGAGTCCAAGGACTTTTTTTAAATCCTCAGACAGGGGCGATCCACATATTTAGCCTTGACACAACACACTGCACTTTAACCAAGCCTGTGTTAGAGTGTGGGCCACGCATCGACGCACACACACACACACGCACGCACGCACGCACGCACGCACGCACGCACACACACACACACACACACACACACACACACACACACACACACACACACACACACACACACACACACACACACCCTGCAGTGGTTTCTGTTGGGACGTTACCAACAAAGAAAAATAATTATCATTCCGATTGTTATGATAAGTGTTAAGTTGAGGCAGTGTGTGTCACTGGGTGACTCAGGGTGAGAGACACACAACTCATTCCAGAGACGTGTCAGTGAGCTGCTCCTTGTTGTAGTGTTATAACCTAGATTAGAACATCATCAGTCTTCAACAGTCTTTATTCTCTGTTTCTAGGATCTGTAGGATTTCAACAGTGAAGCAGGTGAGACATGTTTTGTCTTTTAGTGACATGTAGACGGAAAGTGTGACTTAAATGTCTTTATTTGATGTTAATGCCTGCATTTATTCAGAGGTCAGCATCTGACATATAAGTCTGACATATCTTATAATGTAATTTTACAAATGAAAACTGAAAAGTGACTGTGAAATTGTTAAGTCTTGTCATTTCTTTATTAGTCACAATTCGCAATTCAGTGTGCTTTACGCAAAACATTAAGCAAAAAGAAACTTGTTACAAAGTTAAACATCGATCTCCTTAATAGGAAACAACACAAAAAATAGGAGTTGTTGATTGTAGTAGTCAACATGACAACAGACACATTGTTAAATTTGCAGAAGATTCTGTGATTGTCAGTCTTCTGAGTGACAGTGAGGTTAGTCATGGCCCAGTTGTAGATGACTTTGTTTCTTGTTGAGAAGATGCATTATAATAATAATAATACATTTTATTTATATCGCACTTTACATTCTCACGAATCTCAGAGTGCTACAGATTAAAAGCAGAGCATAAAAGCAGCATAGGCAACAAAACAATTTCAATAAACCACGCTAAACTAAAAGGGCCAACATTTAGAATTTAAAACTCATACGAAAAACAATCAAAGTCCATGAAAATTTTTAAAAATGCTTTTTTTAAAAGGTAGGTTTTCAGTCCATTTTTAAAAGCATCAGTGGACTGTGGCGCTCTCAGGTGGTCTGGGCGGGCATTCCACAGACATGGGGCTGTGTGGCAGAAGGCCCGGTTGCCCATGGTGCAGAGGTTGGTGTCAGGCACAACAAGAAGGTTGGTGTTGTTGGAGCGGAGGCTTCGGGTGGCAGGTTTTGGGGTGAGGAGTTCTTTGAGGTAGGGGGGGGCGTTGCCGTAAATGCACTGATGGGTGAGAAGGGAAATCTTGTATTCCTACAACTTAATGTCACAAAGACTAAAGACATGTGTATTGATTTTAGACGATCTCCACCAGCTCCTCAGAGTAGTGTCATAGACGGCCAGACAGTGGATTTGGTAACCACTTATAAATATCTTGCCTCCATTATTGACAAGTCTGAAATTTGATTTCAATACTGAAATGGTGTTTAAGAAAGGTCAACAGCGCCTCTTCTGTTTAAGGAAGCTAGCCAAATTTCAGGTGGATAAGTCGCTGATGATTTTGTTGTACAGACCTTTCATGTCTGTTGAAAGCTCTGTCTGTTATTTCCTTTGCTGCCATTTGTTGGTATGGAAACCTTGGCGTTAGACAGAGAAATACCCTTAACAGGGTTGTGAGGGGGGCTAGCAAGATTGTGGGGGTACAATTCAGCTGTCTGCGTGACGTTTCTTCCAGTTAAGGGGGAGTTTTTCGTTGCCACTGTCGCAACATTGCTTGCTCAGGGTGGGACTGTCGGGTCTCTGCTCTACATGTAAAGTGTCTTGAGACAACTTGTTGTGATTTGACACTTTAATAAAATTGAATTGAAATTGAATTGAGTCATATATATGACCAGTATGTGCTTAAGAAAGCATCATATATTAGAGCGGACAACTCTCATCCCCTAAATCCTGAATATGAATGATTGCCTTCCGGCCAAAGGTTAAAGCCCCCCTTTTTAAAACCCCTGCAGCTAAAAACAATAGGTACAAATTCTCATTTGTATCTACTTCCATTCGTGCCATCAATAATGGAAGCAGGAGGAGGTAGCTATTAGTAGCTATTATAATCCGGATCTTGTGATCATGTTGAACAAAAAATGTATACATCACGCAGCTTAGATCTTTCTATTAAATTGGAGGGCAGACCTGTGCGATCTTGGTGATGTAAAAAACATATCTGTAGTGTAAAAAATGCGGCCACAGTGACTATATGAAAACACGGGGCATTTCTACTGTGTCCTCTCTCCCCACTAACAAAACCCATTGCAAATGCATTGGGTGCTTAAAGTTAAATATTTAAAAAACTACAAATTATTTCAAAATAAAAAATACAAGTACACGTGTCCACAGTAAGCTGGATTTTTTTTTACAGTTTGAATGGAGTTTCTAAGAGAAAGTATGAAGGAGTAGTTAGGTGCCAAACTTTTGTGGAGAATAAAGAAATAATGTAGAACATCAATAGTGTGCTCGCTGCTGCTGCAGCGAGCACACTATTAAAGTGCTGAAGTATAAGTAATCACTTAAAAAATTGTCAAAAATGTTTGGGGGGCACGGTGGCGCATAGAGGCAGCCGTCCGTTTACCTCGTCTGGTCCTATTTGGGCCAATCGCGGAGCTCCCCCGCGTCCACATGTAGCCAATAAAAATCCACCCGATCCACTTGTTGCCAATGAAATCTCTTCCCCCCCGTCGATTTGTTTCCAATCAAAACGCTCCCGTCACCCGTCCATTTGCTGCCAATAAATTAGCTACCCTCCTGTCCATTCTGCTAACCAGCGCTGCCCAGGGAAACAAGGACGAGGAATTTTATTGGCTCACTATTGGATACATCGTAACATCGCTTCTTTAAGGGGACTGTAAGGGTCCATTTGGTTCCATTTTTACGGGTGGTTGCGTCGTTGTGTTTACATGTGTGGTGGAATAACGGCCGTTACGAGTGAAACGCTCAAAAGTTTCACTCGTCCTCTGTCTCCGTTGACAATTTTAATAATCCAAATGATAATAATCTGTTTAGGAAACTCTTAAAAACTCCCTGCGAATGAATGACTAGTGTCGCCTAGCGTGACATACAATGTGCGCTGTCTTCTCAGTCTATCGTTGCCGAAAATGGCAGATCTACAAGCTCACTACGTGGTGCGAACAGACGCGGTGTGAGCTTGGAGACCGGCCATGTTTGGTGCGTGACACTGTTGTACGATGAAGTATAAATTGCGCTTTTAAAGTGACAGTACACACATTAACCAGTTAACAGTTTCTTCAATATTATTTTCCAAAAGTAAAAAGGTCACTTGCCTTCTGTCTGTTAGAAAAGTACTGTATTTGAAGACCCTAGTAAAATGTAGTGCAATTGATATATTTTGGCTAAAACAAAGACAAAAGAATAGAAAAAAGAAATATGCCTTTTTTGTTTATAAAGAGCTGAAGAGACATGGAGATTTTATAGTAATTATTACAGTAGACATACTATTCATAATATAAAGCCATTTAACACTTATCACTTATCACTAATACTTAATGATAGGCAAACATATGTTTTACTTTCATCTTCATTTAATTTTAGATGGTGGTCAGCCACAAACACAGTCACAACTGGCCAATAAAAAAAAGATACCGGTTCTCTTCAGAATGTGTCCTCTCACGTCTTTCCACAAATTAATAGAAAAAGATCAATAGTGGGCTCGATAAAAGCTCGGCTCAATAAGCAGGATCGATAAGGTGCTCATTATCAATAAAAAATAACAAGCTCCATCCCTAGTAATGAACATCAACAAATCCAAACTGCGCTTACAGTTGACACATGGACATCTAAATGACATTATGAAAGTTACTACTGCTCAACCTGGTCCCTGATGTTGACATGTTAGTTAAAGCAAAGAGATGTCAGGTACATCCTTTTTTTGTAAAAAAAAAAAAAAAAAAAAAGGATGTTGTTTTAACCGGAGCTTTTACTGTTGGGTTATTTTTTTCTATTCTAAAACCGCAAAAAAAAGCATTGAGTGTCATTATTTTGATTCATTGACATTTTCTGAATTTTCGTTATTGTTCAATAAAAAAGACTGAGCTGAGTTCATTGTCTGAGTTGCATTGCTGAAAGTAGGCCTAAAAAAAAAGAATTTTGTGTACTGTAGCTATTTACTGAAAATATTTATAATTTTTTTATAATCCATCCATCCATCTTCAACCGCTTATCCGGAGCCGGGTCGCGGGGGCAACAGATCCCGAGGCGTTCCCAGGCCAGTGTGGAGATGTAATCCCCCCATCTGGTTCTTGGTCTGCACCGGGGTCTCCTTCCAGTGGGACGTGCAATTGATTAATTCATAATTAGTTTATATATAATATTCATAATAACATTGTGATATACTGTAGTTATAGCAGTGACTGAGACAACAGACTGAAAAACAATGATGTATAACTGAATGTGCATGAGCGCGCATGAGTGTCTCTGTGTCTGCGTGCCCAGTCTGCCCACCTCAAGTCATTTTGACCAATGCGGCCCAGACCCCAAAATGAGTTCGACAAGCATGAGTATACACTGTATACCAGGGGTATTCAACTAGATTAGGCAGGGGGCCACAACTGTAAAATAATTTGGAGTTGGGGGCCACACAGTGCGCGCACGCGCGCTAAATTTTTCGGGTCTAATTCGGTCTAATTCGGGTCTAATTCGGTTCTATTTGACCAATATAAATCAACCTTTTTTCGGGTCTAATTCGGTTCTATTTAAGGTTCTAAGTTAAGTTCCAATGAAAGATGGCCTTTCAAGAACTAATGAAGGTTAAATAATTTGTATTGTTTTATCTTTGATAACATAAAAACGAACATATATTTACATAAATAATAATTATGAAAAAAAATGTTTTTTTTATTTTTATTTTTTGGAATATGGCCAGGGGCCACAAGGAAGCTCCTCGCGGGCCGCACATGGCCCGCGAGGAGCCAGTTGAATATCTATGCTGTATACTTATAAAGTACTTGGATGAATCACTGGGGAGAAGCACAAAAAGACGGGCTTGTTGTAGCCTCGCGTGGCCAGACAATATCACACGACACACTGCGTGGATATTAGTCTGGTCCCTATCAACGATAGATTTTTTTCCAAGGGGCGGTTACAAAAAGATCCAAACGGACTCTATTGGTTAGACCTAAACCAATCAGAGCAGTGCTTCCTTGTACGAACGAATCAGAGCAGTGCTTCCTTGTACGTCATTGCTCCAAATAAGGTGATAAGCCCGCCCATACTGGGGCCTGATTGGTCCCGCACAACCTTTGCGGGAGAGAAATAAATTCTCTATGGAGGGGGCCAGACCTAATCTGCCGAGGGCTAAAGTGCATGCAATTTTGCAAAGGCAGATTCGTCTGGAACCAGGCTAGGCCTGTTGCATCTTTTTTCTTTTCCAGTGCCTCCTTAGGCAGGACAATGTTATCAAGCAGGTTATCAGTAATAGCGGAGTAACAGTCAATATCCTCACTGGTTAATGTATGAGCAGTCTACCCTCCCTGAGTTAATACCAGTATCAATGTTGATGGTGAAGAGATTGACATTCATATTCATTACCATAGGCATATGATCTGAAATGGCCAGCCCATAACACACCTCTATGTTGTCTATACAGGCATGAGCATCAGCAGTACTTATACAATGGTCAAGCCATGACGTTGTGTGCCACGCATCACTAATACAAGTACAAGTATTGTTAGGCAACATAGATTTACTAGAAAGGATTATGTTTGAATCTTTACAAAACTGGAACAGGTGCTTAGAAAACATAGCATTGCTATCTGATATATCAGCACTTTATTCTGTCTCTGTAGGATCTTTAGGAGCTGCTCCTTGATGAAGTTGTAGAACCCAGATCATCATCATCTTCATAGTCTTCATTCTCTGTCTCTCCACATTAACATCTACTAGAGGATTTCAAAAGTGAAGCAGGTGAGACACGTTTGTGTTTTAGAGACATTTATTTATACACATATGGAGGGGATAGCGCATATTAATGAACACCACACATACACTGCCGTGTAAATACACCAGCTTTTGCAAGAATGCTAATTTCCATCAGTACTTGTCCCCATACAGAAAACAATCAACATATAAAAGAGCACATATATATTGATATAAACATTATATCAATATTATTTAAAGGGTACAAACAGAAGATAAAAAACAGTAAAAAAAAAAGGCCTAGTTCTAACCTAAAATAAAAGACATTCAAGAAAACAAAAAAAACTAAATTTTAGCCATTTTAAAAATGTTCACATGTTTGATTGTCCATGATCCATCCTATTAGTCGGACCTTAAAAGATGGACTCTCTCTTATGTTAGTGGGCAGATTGTTCTAAATTGAGCTTCCTTGAACTGAAAAGGAATTTTGCACAGAGGCTGGGCCTCACAATCCCCTCTGGTGATTATGATATAATATAATAATAATATAATAACTGGTGACAGCCCTTGTACTGATGCCTGTGTCGATCTTCCGTTTTATAAATTCCTCCATAGGAGGCGGGGCATAAACCATGTAAAGTTTTATGCACGACTCATGCCTGTTTAGAGAGCTTCCAGTTATCAAAAGTAAAACAAAAATCACACCCAGTGTGAGTAAGCGGTACTCTGTTTGATGAGTGTGTGCTGTCATTCAGTTGGTACAAATCTATTTGATGTGTGGGCGCTGGCATTCAGACTGGTATTGAGGCGGTACTAAAAGAGTATTTGTACTTTTTTTTATCGACTTTTAAGTATTTTACTAATTTTAACCATGTTTAAGTATTTTTACTCATTTGAAGTACTACTGAGTATTTTTACTCAATTTAAAGGGATATTTCACTTTCCAAAAAACTTTGGGTCATTTTATAATCTGCTCAGGGCTTTCTGAGCCCCCCAGACAGTTTTTAAGTTGCTTGATTCATTATTTAGATATTTGATATTCATTTTATCTCTTCTTCCTATACAAACCCATTATAACTTCAAACTTCATTTTAACCATGTTAGATTCATCAAAAACACCCGTCCTTGGTTCTGGTGACTCACCCTGCCCTCCTAATACGTGAGGGGGCCGTGTTTTTCCGATTAATTTTTTCATTTATTTTTAATATTTTTTTTGTAAAATAAAAAAAATAAAAAAATACAATAAAAAATGTATATAAAATAAATGAAAAAAGTAATTGAAAAAACGCGCCCCCCTCGCATATTAGGAGGGCAGGGTGAGTCACCAGAACAAAGGACCATCTAACATGGTTAAAATGGAGTTTGAAGTTACAATGGGTTTGTATAGGAAGGGGGCGTGTCTGATAAAATGAATATCAAATGTCTAAATAATGAATCAAGCAACTTAAAAACTGTCTGGGGGGTTCACAAAGGCCTGGTAGATGATAAAATGACCAAAAGTTTTTTTGAAAGTGAAATATCCCTTTAAGTACTCTTAAGTATTGTTACTCAATGTATTTACTTGAAAGTATTTTTAATCACTCTATTAACTTTAGTCTTTTTTACTAATTTTTACAACTTTTAAGTATTTTTACTCTTTTTTTCAACTTTTAAGTATTTTTTACTCATTTTGAGTACTTTTAAGTATTTTTACTCAATTTAAGTGCTCTGATGTATTTTTACTCAAGGTATTTACTTTTAAATATTTGTACTCACTTTATTTACTTTTAATAATTTTTACTCACATTGTAGATCGGTCGTTTTAGTGTGTGTGTGTGTGGTTATATATATATATATATATATATATATATATATATATATATATATATATATATATATATATATATATATATTAAATCCCCGGCTCCCTCTGGGATAGTGCCAAAGTGTCCTTGAGCAAGACAATGACTGAACCCCTAATCACTCCCAATGAGCTGTGTGAATGTGCGTGTGAGTGTACAGTATTGCACTTTTGAGAAAAGTGTTATATAAATGCAAACTGTTGTGCTTCTTAACACATCACCTCCTTCACATGGCAAACCTTACTCTACATGTGTGTCTATTGGAGAGGATCCAATCAACACAACCAGAGTCAACACCAAAGTTGTTTACAGAGTTCATCCACAAACAGGCGGGGTTGAATGGTGTTGAAAGATGATGAGAAATCTACAAACAGCTTGGCATGATTTTGAATAAAAGATCACGCAAGGTGACAGTATCGCCCTGTACACCCTGCCACTCCTTTATGCAAACAGAACATGAACAAATAAGGATCCTTTGAAACTATAAATTCAGGGGTTTATTTATCAAGTGTCAGAGTAGGACTGCTGATCTACAACCTTATCATTACTCTTTATGAGAAAACAGGTTACAGGTCAGCGCAACACTATGCAGACAATGGTCCAGGTCTGGGCTTTTATCCCTAGACAGACCTTTTATCTCATTCATTCATTTTGATCATCTGTTCTGCTGGCTACAGACAGTGTAGTGTAAATCTGACATGAACCATGCCATATACTTAGGAAGTCCATATACTAGAAAGGTCAAGGAATTGCATAAATATATATATATATATATATTGTGTGTGTGTGTGTGTGTGTGTGTGTGTGTGTGTGTGTGTGTGTGTGTGTGTGTGTGTGTGTGTGTGTGTGTGTGTGTGTGTGTGTGTGTGTGTGAGAGAGAGAATATATATATAAAAAAGCTAATCAAGCTCACAATGCGTTGCATGCGATGCATTTTGTGCCAGAAGTGAGCTTTGTAGATCGGCTATTTTCGACAAATGTTCTCCCTAGAACAGGGACGATATGTCTCATGTGGTGGGCCTCTTAGCCACTGTGACTGACAACCCTGGGCTTGTCTGGTTGTCTCGTTGTCTAATTTGGTGTCTGTATTCCAGTGGTTTCATCAGTGGAGATCTGGCCCATCTAGATTTCCCTCTATATAAAAGGCTGCAGGGCCAGTCTCACACACGCACGCACCTACGCACGCATGCGTGCGTGCACATACATTAACACATACATTAATTATATGAAATTAATGTACGTGTGTGTGTGTGTGTGTGTGTGTGTGTGTGTGTGTGTGTGTGTGTGTGTGTGTGTGTGTGTGTGTGTGTGTGTGTGTGTGTGTGTGTGTGTGTGTTGCAGCCCATTTAGCCCTCTAGCCTGGAATCCATGTTTTCCTTTTTACTTCACTTTGTGAGTGAAAAAATAAAATAAAAAATATTTCTGTCTCTCCCTGTCTCTTTTTTCTTTAACTGTCTCTCTCTGTCTCTACCTGTCTCGACCTGTTTCTCTGTATGTCTCTCTATCTCTGTATGTCTCTCTGTCTCTGTCTCTCTCTCTAGTAAGAAAATAATCCAAAGCAGACATGAATGGATATGCAAGCAGCAATAAGGGAGGTGTATGTTACAAGTTTAGTAAATATTGAATGCATGAAAGGAACCTTTTATTTGTTACTTTCCGTTTATTTGGAATGGATTATTATTTACATGCATGGAACTATGGGAAATCATGGATTTCTTTTGTCGCTATGGAATGGTGGGAACCACGGACATTATGCAGTCTAAACTAGGGAACAATAATGACATAACACAAAGGATAAGTGAACATGAACATCTCGAACTTAAACCGTTTGAATACACTGATCATAATGTACTGGACTTGGAACAGGATATAGACCCAGACAATATTTTTTTCTCTTCCGTTAACAACAATTGCTGCTATTATATGGACGATCAGTACAATCAGAACATCAAATCGGAGGGAAAGCTATCTATTATTCATTTCAACAGCAGAAGTTTATATGCCAACTTTAAGAACATTAAGAACTACTTACTAACTTTTGCACAGCCATTCAATATAATAGCAATAACGGAAACATGGTTAAGTGCTGAAAAAGGAATAGACTTTGAATTGGATGGATATGAGTTCACTTACATCAACAGAGAAATCAATGGCTATGGAGGAGTTGCTATATATGTTGAAAAATCTTTAAATTTTAGGATTATTGATGGATTGACAACTGTGGTTGATAATCTACTGGAATGTCTAACAATTGAAATCTGCAAGGAAAAAAACAAAAATGTAATCATTAGCTGTATATATAGGGCACCAGATTCCAGCATAGATATGTTCAGTGAGTGGATGGAAAGTATGTTCTCAAAAATAATTAACAAAACTATGTTCTTATGTGGCGACTGGAATATTGACATTTTAAATCCCTATAATCATAATAGTACTAATGTATTTATAGATTTAATGTATAGCATGAGCCTATTTCCAAAAATCACCAGACCCAGCAGACTTACATCCCATAGTGCAACTCTTTGCACTATATATATTTAATATATTTATATAATATATTTACTAACGATGTAGAAAATAACGCAATGAGTGGATTACTGATTAATGACATCAGTGACCATCTACCAGTGTTTATTGTGTATGATAAAAATTACGGGAAAAAGATTGATAGACAAATTGAATATAAACGAATAAGATCAGAGGAATCCATAAACTTGTTAAAAAATCTATTGTTGGGGCAAAACTGGGATGAATTATACTGTGAAAAAGACGTTGATACTGCATATGAGTCGTTTCTAAAAATATTTAGTTCATTATATGACAAAAATTGTCCAATTAAAAAATATTGTAGAAAATTAAATTTTAGTAACTGTCCATGGATTACAAAAGGACTTCAAAATGCCTGTAAAAAGAAAAACACACTTTACAGAGAATTCATAAGACAGAGAACTAAAGAGGTTGAAGTTAAATATAAAAGATATAAAAATAAATTAACTAATATTATACGGACAAGCAAGAAAGACTATTATAAAAGGAGATTAGATGAAAATAAACATAATATTAAAGAAATATGGAGTATCTTAAATAATGTTATAAGAAATGGCTCTAGGCAAAATAGTTTTCCTATGTACTTTATTGATAAGGATATTGAGAATTATAACATGGATGAAGTGGCAAACAGTTGAAATGATTTTTTTGTAAATGTAGGACCTGACCTAGCAAGTCAAATCCCTGATCCAGGGCCACATTGTGAACATTTAACAGAAACAAATCCCTATTCAATGTTTCTTACTGCAGTAAATGAAAATGACATTTTGGATATTGTTAATACATGTAAGAATAAAAAGTCTACAGACTTCAATAACATTGACATGACAGTAGTTAAACAGGTAATTGAGGGCATTTCTAAACCACTTACATTCATTTGTAATCTATCTTTTCAAACTGGTTCATTTCCCAATAAAATGAAAATAGCTAAGGTCATCCCTATATTCAAGACGGGGAACAAGCATCACTTCACAAATTATAGACCGGTCTCATTACTACCACAATTCTCAAAAATACTTGAAAAACTCTTCAACAATAGATTAGACACATTTTTAGAAAATAACAAAATACTTGCCGAAAATCAATATGGGTTTAGATCAAATAGATCAACATCAATGGCAATTATTGACGCAATGGAAGAAATAACTAGTGCTATAGACCAGAAACAATATTCAGTCGGAGTATTTATTGATTTAAAAAAGGCGTTTGACACAATCAACCATGATATTTTACATAATAAATTGGAAAGATATGGTATTAGGGGAATAGTGCTTGATTGGGTCATAAGTTATTTGAGTGGGAGACAGCAGTTTGTGAAGCTGGGTGATTGTTCCTCCTTGTGCTTGGACATTACTTGTGGAGTCCCCCAGGGGTCAGTATTGGGTCCCAATTTTTTTATTTTGTACATTAATGATATGTGTGAAGTTTCCAAAGTTTTACATTTTGTGCTATTTGCGGATGACAACATTTTTTTTTGTTCTGGAGATAACCTGAACCAATTACAGGAGGACATAAATGCAGAAAGGAATACATTAAAATTATGGTTCGACAGAGACAGACTGTCATTAAATGTGAAAAAGACAAAGTTAATATTATTTGGCAATAGAATAAACACACAGGTAAAGGTCAAAATCGATGGGGTGGAAATTGAAAGAGTATAGGAAATATTTTTTTTGGGGGTAACTACAGATGAAAAAATAAACTGGAAATCACACATTAAACATGTACAAACTAAGGTATCAAGGAGTATTGCAGTTATAAATAAAGCCAAGAAGGTATTGGATCAGAAATCACTTCATACGTTGCAGGGGAGAGCCGCTTTGATTGTAACATTTTTCACTTTTCGGTCTTTTACTCGGCGATCGTTTTACCTACATATGTAATATTTTCAAGCAATTAACCTACTAGTAGTGACCATCCTTTGGCAAGTAAGGTTTGACGATTGATTTGACCTCTATGGACCCTTTAGAAAAGATTTAGCCCCCAGGTCCCTCCCAAAAATCCTGGCATTTTTTGCTAGACAGCCAAATTCAAAATGGCGCCCGGCGCCATCTCTAAAAATTAACTTTTGATCTGGATGACCTAGAATCATGTATGAAGGCACTTTTCCATACAAGTCAACCATGAGGATTCCAAATCTGACACAATTTTAATTGTAAGACCTCGTTTTGACTCCGAAATTCAAGATGGCTGCCATCTAGTGCTGTGAACAATCATATTTGAACTGGGGAACAACCCCCAATTTGTTTGATTCCGTTCCACATATAGATATTGTGAAAATAGCAGATCTACTGTACAAGCCCACAACACCTTGATTAGCACATGCTGCTTGTTTAGTGCTGCTGCTATCCTAAATGTTGCCTCAGTCATTCTTTTGAGCCCACAGTGAGAGGAGCTACACATGTGTTCTGTAAAGACAGTGTGCATGTGTAGCAGGATGGGCGTTGGTTCCCACTCTACCCACGGCCCATCCCCCGCCCACTCATCAGTGGGCTGATTGGCAACAGTATAAAATCAACACACCTCCAAACACAGTTAGCTGTCTGTCTCTCCACACTGGTCTACCATCAGTCCAGGCTGGCCTGTTGGGCTCGCCTGTGTGTGTTCATCGCGCATCAGCGCAGGTATGTCTCTCCATCTTGCTGTTTATGCTATTGTCTTATGCTGCGTAGAGCACGGTCTTGAACTTGACCATGACCGTTTGTGTCCTCTGTAGCCCTGTTGTGTCTACCCCTCCCGTTGGCGTTTGCGCCGAGGTTGTGTTGCTTCACACTGCACAACGGGTACGTTGGTGGTCCTTCCTCTCCACAGTATAACAAGTAATATATATATATATATATATATCATTTTATGTCAGGCAGACACTATAATAATCATGGCCTTTATTATTACTATAGCTAATCCTACCGGTGTCCGCCGCTGCAAGCGGGCCATTGTGCTTCCGCCTTTGCTGCATAGCGGTACGTTAATGTCTGTCTCTCTGCTCCTGTGTTAATGAATATTAGTATGATAAATGGTAGAATGACACGGCCGTTTGTCCTTTCAGGCACCGTGATACTCCACTGCTGCTTTGCGGGTTTTGAATACCTGCACGCATTAAGAACTCTCGCACACTGACGCTCCACGCTGAGGTTCCCCTTCAGCCGAGCCAATGCCCTTATTTGGGTTAACTCACTCCTTACTGACGCATTGGTCCACACTTCCAGGCTCACAACCAGTCTCCCTGTTTATTTCGTTTATTTCGTGTTATTGCCCATTTTTGTTGTTATGGCTTATTTCTTATTTGGTTATTTTTGCTTATTTAGTATTGCTTATTTTGGGTTTACTTGGTTTTGTTTATTTCCTGTAGGCCTACAGACGGCACTCTATTATAATATACATTTATATATATATACTCTATAATAGATATGTATGATACCAATTAATTAAATGTATTTTCCTGACACTGCCTAAAGCTTGATTTCCTGTCTTGCAGGCCTGTGGCTGGGGACCCCTTGGTGCGAGGGAGCAGGTGACGGCTGCCCAGTTGGGTTGTGGTAATTCCCCTCCCCCTTGTTGCTGTGCTTTTAGTGTGAAGTCATTTTAGTTAGGTGTTGCTGTGCCATATTGGGGTGCCCCTCCTCTGGGTCAGCCGGCCTGCTCTCCTCCCCCTAAAACCCCCAGCACTGGCCCTATATAGGTTTTATTATGAAGTTCATTATCCTATTGTTTTAGCTAATGAATGTCAAGCTCTTTTATTATTGAGGTTTTAATACAATAAAGCTTTTTGTACCTTTGTATAAACACTGTTTCTGCCTTTTATAATTCATTGTACAAACGAACTTGTGTGAGGAGCAATATATGTTCAGGCGGTTGGTTTATATTATACATATTTTCTGGTTTATATTATACATATTTCCTGGGGTGCAACTCCCCAGGTGGCGTAGTTGGCTATATAGATATATTAATTCATACCGCCCTGCTACAAATTGGCGTGGGTCGGCAGGACGTACAGATTAAAGGCAGAGACGTGTTTAGTTTTATTTTTGTATTTTTCACTGTGTTGTATTTTTCTTTAGGAACTGTATGTGGGGAGTGGTTGCGTTGCAATATATTTTTCTGTTGTTAACATTTGTTTCTTTTGTTTAAAGCAAAGCAGCAGTGGGTATCAGTGGACGTGAAAGGACTCATTGGTCGCCTAGACGGGCTCCCTGGTCTCCACTTCAGGACCTGGGTTGTGTTCTCAATTTGGTCTTAAGTGTGGAAGTTATCTGTCCCCGCTATGGAGGCTGAGCTTCAGGAGCTCAGAGAGCTAGTGGCTCAGCTAAGGGCAGATAATTGTTCATTAAGACAGGAGCAGAGAGACACACAGCCAGGTGCTAGTATAGTTCCCTCTGACGTGTCAGTCCCACCTCCTCCTGCACCGCCGTTGGGTGGGGCCAGGGTTATTTCACCAGAAAGATTGGTCTTTGTGCCGCGAGATAGAAAGTGCCCTAATTTCAGTGGCAAGTCTGATGTAAGTATAAATGAATGGGTGGAGGAGGCACAGGCTTGCATGCGCACTCGCTATCTCTCGGCCTTAGACCAAGCTTTCTTCCTATTTGATCATCTAGAGGGACAGGCACGAGAGGAGATAAAATATCGCCCTGCTGCGGAGAGGGAGGATCCCAATAACATCATTGGCATTCTAAAAGACCTGTATGGGTGTTCACAGTCCTACGTAGTTTTACAGGAGGCATTTTATAGCAGAAAACAGCAGGATGGAGAGACATTGCAAGAATTCTCTCTCGCTCTGATGAGCTTGATGGAGAAAGTCAAACAGCGGGCTCCGGCCAGCATGTTTAATGCAGAGGTTGTGTTGCGGGATCAATTCACAGAGCACGTCATGGATCGAGCCCTTCGACGGGAGCTGAAGCAGTTGATACGCGGTCGTCCCACCATGACTCTGCTGGAAATTAGAGAGGAGGCTGTTCATTGGGAACGGGCAGGCAGGCCCCTTGGTACAAAGCGTGGCAACGATTCCGTTCCATCGACGTATGGTACTCAGCATGTGATTCACGGCAGGGCACACCCGGCGAGCGGTGACTCGCCGCAGGGTCCAGAGTTAGGGGCCATAACAGAGATGCTAAAAGGGCAACAGGATCAATTGAACCAGCTAATGCAGGTTGTGGCTCTCTTACCAAGTACTCGTCACTTCCCCCGTGCTGGTCCTGTAATCTGCTGGAGGTGTCAGCAACCCGGCCATATAGCTAGGAAGTGTAGGGGTCGACGGGTTCCCCTCTACCCTGTACAGATAGCAGTTCCACCAGAGCCAGCAACTCTGGCTACGCAGGCCACCATTATAGCATTGCCAGGTCATAGCTTGTCTGACTTGAAGAACTTACAGACTGCAGATGTGGTCCTCCAAGAGGTTCTGGGGTATTGGAGGCAGGGGACACGTCCAAACCCTACGGAACGTAAACGGCTGTCCAAGACAGCGTTAACACTACTTGGTCAATGGGACCGCTTGGTTGAGAGGGAAGGGGTACTCTACCGTAGGGTTTTCCGCCCGGATGGAGCGGAAGAGTCATTCCAATTGGTCTTGCCTATTGTCCTGAAGGACAATGTCTTGACGCAGTTACATCAGGAACATGGGCATCAGGCAGTCGAGCGCACCACCGAGTTAGTGCGTCAGCGGTGCTATTGGCCCGGTATGTCCGCTGATGTGTCCCGCTGGTGCCTGGAATGCGAGCGGTGTCAGGTGGCAAAGGACACCCGACCGCCTGCAAGAAGTCACATGGGTCCCTTACTTGCTTCCCGGCCCAACGAGATTGTGGCTGTTGATTTCACAGTGTTAGAACATTCTCGGACAGAGTTCGAGAATGTTTTGGTTATAACCGACGTGTTCAGTAAATACACTTTGGCAATCCCCATTAGGGATCAACAGGCATCCACTGTTGCCCAGGTCCTTGTAAAAGAATGGTTCTATAAATTGGGAGTCCCTGGGCGCATCCATTCTAGTTGGGGCCGAAATTTCGACGCGTCCCTATTCCAACAGCTGTGTAGCCTTTATGGAATTGAAAGATCCTCCACTACTTCGTACCACCCTGCTGGTAACGGTCAGGGCGAGCGCTTCAATCGAACTCTACATAATCTCTTACGCACTCTGCCCTCTTTCCGTAAGAGGGACTGGGTCGATTATCTTCCCCAGATGCTATTCTGCTATAACACCACCCCCCATCAGGCCACAGATGAGACCCCTTACTACCTACTGTTCGGGCAAGAACCGCGTCTACCGGTGGACGTCCTGTTGGGGAGGGTCCCGGTAGCGGGTAGTGTAAATGCCTGGGTCATTGAACATCAGACCCGGCTTCAGATAGCTTTTGAGGGGGCCCGGGACCGGTTGAAGGTTGCGGCAGACTGCCGAGAAGCACATCATGGCCGCAGGGTAGTCAGAGCTCCCAAGCCCGGTGGCGCTATGTACACCATGGCACCGGTGAGCGAACCAAGCAGAGTGAAGCATGTTCATCGCACCAAACAACGGGTTGGGCGAGAGTCTCCGGTCGGGACTTCCCCAAATGACCAATGGGTCGAGAACTCCCCACCCTTGGTCGGCGAAGACCAGAACGAGGGTGACTGGTTTATTCTTCCTTCAGAAAGGCCCCAGTCCCATCTGGCTTCGCCGGTAGATCCACTTCTAGCAGGGGCTCCCCTGCGTCCTTCTGGCCAACCAGACTACGCCTTGGTTGGGCCTGTTAACCCAGACGAGCACCCTACTGTATTAATAGCCTTACCTTCAGGATCCTCTGTTCCTCGGTTGGACGAACCATCCGGTAACGGAGACGGTGATCCACAGATGAGTCCAGAGTATGGGGAATCTCGCGATGGTGATTCGGTCCCCATTGTGCTGGCGGCTCTTGAACCATCTGCGGTCGTGCCTGTGGACTTAGTCGAGTCCAACAGGGTACTTCCACTCTCTAGATCACTGCTCTCTCAACCGGATGACCCATCCAGTAGTGGCGAGGCTGTCCAACGCCGAACTTCAAGGTCTACCGCTGGCCATCATTCCAACATTTTCCATCTTCCACAGGCAGTGGATAGAGGACTGGTCCCAACTCCTGTTTCGGCGTCGAATGCTGTCTCGGCCTTGTATAGACCCTGGAATCAAGTTGTGGATGTAACTTGTGTGAGTCATCGTCGGGCCGACGATGCAATTGGGGGGGATGGATTGTAGCAGGATGGGCGTTGGTTCCCACTCTACCCACGGCCCATCCCCCGCCCACTCATCAGTGGGCTGATTGGCAACAGTATAAAATCAACACACCTCCAAACACAGTTAGCTGTCTGTCTCTCCACACTGGTCTACCATCAGTCCAGGCTGGCCTGTTGGGCTCGCCTGTGTGTGTTCATCGCGCATCAGCGCAGGTATGTCTCTCCATCTTGCTGTTTATGCTATTGTCTTATGCTGCGTAGAGCACGGTCTTGAACTTGACCATGACCGTTTGTGTCCTCTGTAGCCCTGTTGTGTCTACCCCTCCCGTTGGCGTTTGCGCCGAGGTTGTGTTGCTTCACACTGCACAACGGGTACGTTGGTGGTCCTTCCTCTCCACAGTATAACAAGTAATATATATATATATATATATATCATTTTATGTCAGGCAGACACTATAATAATCATGGCCTTTATTATTACTATAGCTAATCCTACCGGTGTCCGCCGCTGCAAGCGGGCCATTGTGCTTCCGCCTTTGCTGCATAGCGGTACGTTAATGTCTGTCTCTCTGCTCCTGTGTTAATGAATATTAGTATGATAAATGGTAGAATGACACGGCCGTTTGTCCTTTCAGGCACCGTGATACTCCACTGCTGCTTTGCGGGTTTTGAATACCTGCACGCATTAAGAACTCTCGCACACTGACGCTCCACGCTGAGGTTCCCCTTCAGCCGAGCCAATGCCCTTATTTGGGTTAACTCACTCCTTACTGACGCATTGGTCCACACTTCCAGGCTCACAACCAGTCTCCCTGTTTATTTCGTTTATTTCGTGTTATTGCCCATTTTTGTTGTTATGGCTTATTTCTTATTTGGTTATTTTTGCTTATTTAGTATTGCTTATTTTGGGTTTACTTGGTTTTGTTTATTTCCTGTAGGCCTACAGACGGCACTCTATTATAATATACATTTATATATATATACTCTATAATAGATATGTATGATACCAATTAATTAAATGTATTTTCCTGACACTGCCTAAAGCTTGATTTCCTGTCTTGCAGGCCTGTGGCTGGGGACCCCTTGGTGCGAGGGAGCAGGTGACGGCTGCCCAGTTGGGTTGTGGTAATTCCCCTCCCCCTTGTTGCTGTGCTTTTAGTGTGAAGTCATTTTAGTTAGGTGTTGCTGTGCCATATTGGGGTGCCCCTCCTCTGGGTCAGCCGGCCTGCTCTCCTCCCCCTAAAACCCCCAGCACTGGCCCTATATAGGTTTTATTATGAAGTTCATTATCCTATTGTTTTAGCTAATGAATGTCAAGCTCTTTTATTATTGAGGTTTTAATACAATAAAGCTTTTTGTACCTTTGTATAAACACTGTTTCTGCCTTTTATAATTCATTGTACAAACGAACTTGTGTGAGGAGCAATATATGTTCAGGCGGTTGGTTTATATTATACATATTTTCTGGTTTATATTATACATATTTCCTGGGGTGCAACTCCCCAGGTGGCGTAGTTGGCTATATAGATATATTAATTCATACCGCCCTGCTACACATGCAGCATACATAGCTGCTTGAATATGGAAGAAAATAATATACCAACAGGGACAGACAGACAGTCATGTATTCTCCAGTGTGGTAGTCTGTGTAATGAAGCCACAGATACCATTAAGTCAACCCAGAGATGGGAAAACATAAAACAAAAGGCACTGTTATGGAGTGGTTTGTCCAAGTTTGGACATGTCTATACAACTGTCGATTGGGATAAAGGTCCGGTTGGAAAATGTGTCCATGAAGCATGTAGGATTACCCTATTCAATTCTAATAAACTGGAACAAGCCAAAAAAAGACAGAAAAAACAACAGACTGATGAACCCCCATCTCAGTCTTCTACGTTGGATGACTGTTCCACAGCTGCAGATCCACCTGCCAAACGACTGCGATCAAGTCTTGGGCAGATACACGAAAAAACAAAATGTGTGTGGTGTTGTAAGCCCGAGTCACCAAAGTACCCAGAAACAAAGCTGATGCTGATTTCATATGATCATGCATGGGCATCTTTCAAGAACCATACAGTTGCCCTGGAAGATCAGACAATGCGGGACAGAATCAATTGCCTGATCGATTCTGCAGCTGATCAGCCCTATGCTCTTGAGATTAGATATCACCACACATGTTGGATGAAATATGTAACAAAATACAAGAAAATGACCGACGATGACAAACTCCCACATATGCACAATGTCACACTACGTGAGGCACAGACTATGTTCTTTAATCACATAAGAAAAATTATTATTGAGGAACATGAGCTAAGGTCACTGCAGAGCCTCCTCCTAGACTACAACTCAATGATCTCTCGGTACGGCTTCCCAACATCCGGGGTTAAATCATCTTACATCAAAGACATCTTGACCCGGGAATTTGGAAGAAAGGTTGGTTTCCATTCACGCTCACAGAGGAACCAGAGTGACCTAGTCTATGACACTTCTGGGGGTGGGTCATATGTTGAAGCAGCATTACATGGTGTCAGTAATGAGCAACTGGTGCACAATGTGGCTGAGCGGATCAGGGATGATCTTAAGTCCATCAAACTCATCCGATGGCCATCGAGGGTTGAAGAGCTAGAGGAGGAGGAAGAGCTCTCACCTCTCCTGGTTCAGCTGCTATCTGCTTTACGGGGGAAGAAGGAGGTAGATCTATCTCCATGCACACTTTCCCTCACCTCTCTTATCACACAGTATGCGATAAAACAACCCACCACTACTGCCATCAATGCCACCATCACCCTTCATGGTTTGACTCGCAGCAAGGAGCTTGTTGACTCTTACTACAAGTTGGGCATGGGGATCAGCTACTGTAACATGCTTCTCTTGCGTGATATCTGGACCATGCATGACCTTGAACAGTGTTCTGTGTGTCCTGATGACATTGCTGAGGGAGAACCAAGTATCAGTATCATTGACAACGATGACTTTCAAAATGACACCTTGACAGGGGGGGGGTACTGGTCACCGCTGTAACTGGATGTTTCTGCAGCGCCTAGATCTTCTTGCACAGAAGGAGAAAGACATCCAGGATGCACACGAGCGCACCAAAGATGCAAAGACTGTTTCACAGGCTCTGACTGAGAAGGCATTGGAGATGCAGGCAGTTACACCATATAGGACGAGCAAGCGTGGGGAACCTCCCATCCGCCCCAAGCCCACTATTTTCTCATCAAGTACAGAGCCTCAGCGCAAGCGGAGCATTATTCATGCCCTTGTTCGTGCAAACAAGAATGGAGATCGTCCTGATGCAGCTGAGCAGACTATCCCTTCCTACAACGGGTTTCATAACAGCTTGAATAAGGAGCAGTCAAAGAGCAAGGCTTATTTTCATATGTCTTACAATCAACCGCCGAACAAGTCAGTTGTGAATGACATCATGGAAAAGCTATCTCACATCATCATCACAAAACGCATGCCCTTTGCCTTTTTAGTGGGAGATCATCCTGTGTACGTCCTCGTCACTCTGCTCAAGGCAGAGAACCCAGACAAGTACCGTGACATTGTGCCCTTTCTTGGTCCTTTCCATACACAGTGTGTGATGATGAGTGCCATCTACAAGCGCTACAAGGGGAGTGAGCTAGGAGATGTACTTGTAGCGGCAGGAGTTATTGCTGAGGGATCCGTTGATTCCGCTCTGAAAGGCAAGCATTATAAGAGGGGACTTTGTTGCTTGAGGCTGATGTATGAGGCACTTATGAGCCAGCTGGCCAAGGAGAGACTGATAACCAACCTAACAGAGGGGACAAGAGAGAATCTTGATATTCTGAGGAATACAAGTCTCTCCCAGGAAGCCCGTGCTGCTGCTCATTCAGCTCTGGAGGATGATGTTGATCTCCAGGATCTCATCACCAACCTTTTCTCCCATGTAGAGGTCAGTGACATGGCAGACTACTGGAGGGACTTCCTGTCCATGACAGATGCACTAATGCAGAATGTGCATGCAGTCCATATCTGCAACTGGGAAGAGTATGTCAGCTCTCTGCGTGCTATGCAGCCGTGGATGGTAGCATATGACAACAACAAGTATGGTAGGTGGCTGCCTGACTTCTGGGCGATGCTGACAGCTCTCCCTGCTGAACAGGTTGCCTTCCTTTGTTCTAACTTCACTCAGTCCATCACAGGTAACCCTTATTCCAACATGGCCTGGGACATGTGGATTGAGTGTACTATGAACAAGGGCAGCAAAATGAAGTCAGGCTGGCTCTCAATCCTCCAAAATGAAAAACAACTGCTGGTCCACTCCAGAAATGTCAACAATGTGACCCGCATAAGAGCGGCACACAACTCTCTTGCCACCCGAAAGAAAGCAAAGGGGAAACACACGGAAAGTGGCCCGAAGCGCATGCGAGAGGATGAGCAGTGTGTGCAAAACCTAATTGCATGCATGGATGAGTTTGACTCTTTCCCGTTTAATCCAGCCTCAACCACACTTCGCACCCTACAGTCAACCATGCCTGCCTGTGATGAGCTTGTTGTGGACTTTAAATCAGCCCATTCTGCAGGAGAGGAGAAGTTAAACATCTTCTTGCGGGACCGAGTGTTCAGTAAGAATAAATCCCTCCATGCACCTGTGAGTTTGAGCAAACGTTTGACATTTTCCAAGCATGCATGCATTGAGAAGCCCGGCGAGGAACTCAAGGCAAGAGCTGCTGAAATGGAAAGAAGCGCTCTCAAAGCAGTGATCAACCTGGTTGAGGACAGTCAACTTGTCAAGCTCCCCGAGCTGCTGGAACACTGTGTTGTTGAGGAATGTGTGGTCTTATTCAACCCCAATGGCACATACAGGAAGACACAGAAGAGCAAGCTCATCCAGAAGCTCTCCCTCCAAACAATTGCTATTAAAGAACCCTATGTTGCTCTCATTGACATGGGCATGATCTGGAGGATGGCAACTCCATCAGCGGAAGATCGGCAGACCCAAGACGGCAGCCCATACAAGTGGTTGGACTATGTACAAAAGGTGTCATCCATCATCCTTGCCCGCCATCGTGGTGCTCACCGTATCATCTGTGTGAATGATCCATACGATGCAGCCTACTCCACTAAAGATGATGAGCGAGACCTGCGCATACAAGGTAAGGTACATGTACCAAACACGTACATGAAATTGGATGACCCCTTCCCCTCTGCCAAGGCATTCAAAACGCTACTGTGTAGTGTCAGCAACAAGGGACGGTTGCAAAAATTAATATGCAGCCACCTCACCGACCTGGCACAGAATGTGAATGCAGAGATTGTCTACTCTGTTGGCCTACATAGCACCAACTTGTCAACACAACAACCGATGGAAGACTACAGCATTGAACAGTCGGAAGCTGACACCATCCTCTTCACTGTTTATGCTGGTCTACGGCAGTCGGACTATAGTGGCCCAGTTGTTATTGATGCAGCTGATACTGATGTCTATGTCGCAGCATCGGTCATCTCACAGCAGCTCCCTGGCATGCTATGCATCAAGAAAAACAAAGAGACAGTCCTCTGTCGTGGCATGCTGACAGATGAGATGGCAGACTGTATTGTGCAGCTACACTGTTTTACAGGCTGTGATGCAAACTCAGGATTTTATGGCAAAGGAAAATCATCAGTCTTTGAGAAGGTGGCAAAGAGCTCTTTGGCACGGCAGCAACTCTCCCGGTGTGGAGATAGCCTTGACCTTGAAGAGGAGGTAGAACAAGAGCTATTCGCATTCACGAGACAGGTGATGTACGGAGACAAGAAGAGCAGCACCATGGCTGAAGCCCGTGCCTCCAAGTGGAAGACCATGAAGAGAAAATCGTTTATCCGTCTCCCTCCAGATGCAGACAGCCTACGCCAACACTGCCTCCGTGCCAACTACTTGGCATATCTAGTGCGCCACCCCACACTGATGCACCACCCCTCGCCACTCGGACATGGTTGGGAGTTGGTGGGTGGTCGCTGTCGTCCTGTCCGCCACACACGGCCTGCTCTTCCCACACACCTACCTGCACCAGGGTCAGTTGAAGAGGACAAGGAAGTTGAGAGTGACGAGGAGGAGGAGGAGGATGTTGCTCAGAGGAGGGTGGAGTCATCTGAATCTGATGATTCAGAAAGCAGTGACAGAGAATTCTCTGATCCAGACTAATACGTGTTTTGTGTGGTTTCGGGTATGATGTTGGCACAGTTTGTGATGATATACGCAAGGTATTATAAAGGAAGTTACAAACTCAACTACCTCTCCACATATGCAGCATGCCCTCCGATGTGCAATAGGAAAAAAAAGAACAAAAAAAGACAAAAAAACAAAAAAACAAACAAAAAAACTAACAAAAAAACCCTCTCCAGGAACCATCACCTTACCGTGGTGGAGGGGTTTGTGCGTCCCTATGACCCTGAGAGCTATGTTGCCTGGAGCTGTGTGCTCCTGGTAGGGTCTCCCATGACAAACTGGTCTCTGGCGAGGGGCCTGACGAAGAATGGTTCAGGGCAGGACAGCAGGCCCTAAGGGGGCAGGTTTTACTCTACTGGATGTCGGCCATCTTGAATTTCGGAGTCAAAACGAGGTCTTACAATTAAAATTGTGTCAGATTTGGAATCCTCATGGTTGACTTGTATGGAAAAGTGCCTTCATACATGATTCTAGGTCATCCAGATCAAAAGTTATTTTTTAGAGATGGCGCCGGGCGCCATTTTGAATTTGGCTGTCTAGCAAAAAATGCCAGGATTTTTGGGAGGGACCTGGAGGCTAAATCTTTTCTAAAGGGTCCATAGAGGTCAAATCAATCGTCAAACCTTACTTGCCAAAGGATGGTCACGGAACCTCCATTTTTGACTCTACTATACACATGTCTGCTACCATAAACCACTTAAAGTTTTTCAATTGATGAAACAGATCGTGAGTTATTAAACCGAAAGTGGACGCTGTTCCGACGTTACATTTTAAGCGCTTATCAGACTAATTGTAACAGCCATAGTTACGAAAGTAACACGGCTAAAAACCGGCATTAAACAAATCGTTTTCAGCTTGAATCAATTATATTCATTTCAAGCAACTGTGTTACATTGTTTTCATACCAAGGATGTGATAAGATAATGTATCAAACGTAAGGAATTTATTAAATCTTACCGGGTGGCAGTTTGAGTAAATTCCATGGGAAAATCCATTGATTACACCTAAACAGATGGGTGTTACAATCGGGTCGCTCTGTGCTCCACTGCTTTGGCTTTGTTTACAGAACAGAACTAACGTGCATAGAGTAATAAAACGATGTAAACTGTTGAAGAACAGATACATGTAGACAACCATGTGGATTTTAGCTCGACAACATTAAAGGAAAGATTTGTAGACCAAAGATACTCAAGGTGATTTTTTTTACTAACTTTAAGATAAATCAGTTTTTCTGTCTGCGATAACTTTCTCTAGTCTGGATGAAAATACTTCCTACTTCCTGGGCACGTTCATTACAGCACTGGGCACATACTGATGTGATGACGTTATGAGAAAATTGACCGATCAAGAGAAAACATGCTTGTTGCAACCATGACGCGTTACAATCAAAGCGGCTCTCCCCTACTGTTCCTTAGTCCTGCCCTATTTGCAGTATTGTGTAGAGGTTTGGGGGAATAATTACAAAACATCATTAAGTACAATAACAACCCTACAAAAAAAGAGCAATAGTATACAATGTGGGTTATCAGGAGCATACAAACTCATTCTTTTTACAGTCAAAATTGCTGAAATTCGCTGACATTGTTGATTTCCAAACAGCACAGATTATGTTCAAGGCTTATAATAAGTTACTACCAAGTAACATACAGAAATTGTTTGGAGAACTGGAGGGGGATTATAATTTAAGGGGGAAATTTAAATGTAATCTTAAAGTACACTATAGGCGCACGACTGGGAAAAGTTTTTGTATTTCCAATGTGGGGGTGAGTTTATGGAATAATTTTACAGTGGATTTAAAGAGATGTGCAAACATGAAACAGTTTAAAAAAAACATAAAGACATGATACTCATGAGGTATAGGGATGAAGAAGGTGCTGGATATCACTAGGTAGGCCTACTGTTTTTTCTAGGTTTCTTTTTTTTTCTTTCTTTAGTTTATTATAGAATTTGTATTGTAAGTATAGATGTTTTGTATGAACTTGTATTGGTGTATGGTGTGCGTATGCATGGATGTATGCATGTATGTATCTATCTATATATACAATTTGAATCCTGCGCCATGTCGGTTGTCTGTATGTACGTATGTAGCCAGTGTGACGTAATCTGACATCACGCCAGTGTGACTTAATCTCACGACAGCATGACATCACGCATGACATCACATCCTACCTATACATTCTAGGATGCCGTCAGATCGCACCAGTTCGACGGCTTCCATAGTGGGTTTTGGTCATTGGAGAGGTGATGCACGTCACCTCTTTCTGAAGTGGGTACTTTCAAAGCCTGCCGTGGATTTAGGAGAGCACAAAACTCTCTCTCACACTGTGAGGTGCCTGTAAGGTGGCACTGCAAAGTGAACTTCTAGTATATATACAATTTGAATCCTGCGCCATGTCGGTTGTCAGTATGTACGTATGTAGCCAGTGTGACGTAATCTGACATCACGCCAGTGTGACGTAATCTCACGACAGCATGACATCACGCATGACATCACATCCTACCTATAAATTCTAGGATGCCGTCAGATCGCACCTGTTCGACGGCTTCCATAGTGGGTTTTGGTCATTGGAGAGGTGATGCACGTCACCTCTTTCTGAAGTGGGTACTTTCAAAGCCTGCCGTGGATTTAGGAGAGCACAAAACTCTCTCTCACACTGTGAGGTGCCTGTAAGGTGGCACTGCAAAGTGAACGACGCGTCACGCTAGAATGTACGTACATGTATGTATTGGTTGTATGTATGTATGTATGTATGTATGTATGTATGTATGTATGTATGTATGTAAGGATGTATGTATGTATGTATGGATTTTGTATGCATGATGTATGTATATAGTAAGCGTATATATATCACATATCACAGAAGTATTTACTGTAGGTAGAAGTGGACCAGCATGGAAGCTTGTGTGATATTTATTATTGCTGATGAAGGGGTGGGAGCAATAAGTTATGCTTCTTCTCACTCCTTTTCGAATACGCATTTTCTATTAATCTGTTAAACAGAATTAATTGCTTTCATTTGTTATATTGTTTTTTGTTTTTAAGTGCCATATTCGAAATAAACTTTTCAATCAATCAAGGCAACGACTACATTTTACATAGTGATGCGCTGATACCACATTTCTTCAATTCGATACGATACCGATATTTTTTGGGCCGATTTTCCGATACCGATACCGGAACCGGAAACATAACCAAACCGGAAATTGAACCGGAGATGGCCGTACACCGGAAACAGAAGTACCTAAAACGGAACCGGAAATGACCGTACACCGGAAACGGAAGTATATTAAACATATCGATTTTAAAAAAAAAATATCGATACCAAACGATATTCAGACAATCGATCGATATATCGATACAAGTATCGATATGCACATCACTAAGGGGGTGTCGAACTCATTTTGGGGTCCGGGCCACATTGGTCAATTGGTGACTTGATGTGGGCCGAAACCAGTTGCGGACGCGCATGTGTGCTCACACGCATTCAGTTATACATATATGTCTCAGTCAATGCTACTAACTACTGTATTTCACCTTTAAAAACATGTTATTATGAAGAAGAATAGCTAATTATTGACATTAAAAACAAAATGCAATTTGTAAGGAGCATTCAATCCAGGAACGCATAATGTGTCTTTTTAGATTATATATATATATATATATATATATATATATATATATATATATATATATATATATATATATATATATATCTACAAGCTCGTGCCGCACTATGAGCTTGTATATCTGCTATTTTTGAATAGCAAATCAATCTTAAAATGACACAGATGCTTTTTCCAGATTTTACAGAGGATTTCACTGGGCAAGATCCTGAGAAATAAAAGAAGCAGCTTTGATACATTTATACGTTTTTAACACATATATATGATTAATGCTTCTAACTACCTATTACCATTATTATATCTTCAAAAATATCCCAAATTGGCAAATTTACATGGTGTAGCCAGCATGAAATTTCATCTAAATCACTTTCTACTCCCAGACACCTGACATCTCTTTGCTTTAACCAACTTGCCAATGTCAGGGTTATTTCCATGTGTGTGTGTGTGTGTGTGTGTGTGTGTGTGTGTGTGTGTGTGTGTGTGTGTGTGTGTGTGTGTGTGTGTGTGTGTGTGTGTGTGTGTGTGTGTGTGTGACAGACAGACAGACAGACAGACAGACAGACAGACAGACAGACAGACAGACAGACAGACAGACAGACAGACAGACGGACAGATAGATAATACATGTCCGTGCTAGGCTGACTCCTGTGTGAGGATCAAAGAGTATAGCCATTACTACTCGACTATTAGTTGAATAGACTGTTAACGAGCCAATCAGCCAGAACATTCCACAGCTGGCGAGACAATGCCTCTCTATAGACCAGTGTTTCTCAAATGGATTTTTTTTCGCGTACCCCCTGTACGCGGAGGTACTGCAGGGGTACGCGAAAAAAATCCAGAAAAAAAGAAAAATTAGTATAATTTTATGATTTTTTTAATAAAAAAAATATATAAATCATGATAATAATATAGGGTTTTTAAAATATATATTTTTTAGATGAATAACATTTAAAACGTGAACTAAAACCAATAAATATAATGATAGTGGCTTGTGGGAATGTGTGCCGTGCCCTTGCGTCAGTCTGGCACAGCCAGATGTTTGTTTCCTGTTGGTCATGTGACCATCGTCTCCCCAACAGCCTCCACGGGTGACGAGAGGTTATCAACAAGTAACAACAAAGTTGTTAAAAATGGATAAGTGGCTCGTTAAACGCGGGCCGCCCGCTAAAGATTCAGACGAGGACCAAGCTAAAAAGAAGAAAACAGAATCACAGAAATCCGGACAGTTTCGTGAGGAGTATATAGGTATGGGGTTCACCTGGAGCAGTACAACAGATCCCCCGTCAGCTCATTGTTTTTTATGCGGCGAGCTGCTGGCCAACAGCGCCATGAAACCATCCCATCTAAATCGGCATCTCAGCACTAAACATAAAGAACATGTCGGAAAGAAGATGGAGTTTTTTAAGAGAGAACTCAGTGGATTCAAAACCTCACAGGAGAAACTGCTCAAGGCTGCCACTGTATCAACAAAAGCACTTGAAGCGTCATATAAAGTGGCGTTACTTTTGGCAAAAGCCAAGAAACCATTTAGCCTCGCTGAAGAAATAATTGCCCCAGCAGCAGTTATACTAAACGAGACAATGATAAGCAACGCTGCTGCAGCCGCTGTTAAGATTGTACCTATGTCAAATGACACGGTGTCACAGAGAGTTGACAAGATGGGGACAGATATCGTGGCGCAAGTTGTGGAGAAGTTAAGGGCTGGTGACTTTTCATTGCAACTGGATGAATCAACTGACATCAGTGGACACGCGCAGCTCGGGTGCAGTACGTTAGTCCGACAGCGCATTCCTCCGACAGCGCAGTGCTCCGACATTAAACAGTAAACCCGAACCAAACCCGCACCCTAACCCTAACCGCACGCGGATGCCACATAGTCGGAGAAAAGGTCTGTCGGATTAACGCATGCCTCCCGCGCAGCTCGTTGCCTTTGCCAGATATATTGACACCGATGACATTCAAGAACACATTATTATGTGTAAACGCCTAGAGGGGAATACAACTGGCCAGGACATTTTTAACGTTCTTAATTCTTTCTTTTTGGACAACGGAATCAACTGAAAATCGTGTACCAGCGTGTGTACAGACGGAGCAGCAGCGATGACAGGCCGGTTCAAAGGACTCATAGCGTTCATCAGAAAAGAGAACCCTGACGTGCTGTGGACTCACTGTGTTATACACAGGGCCCTCGCTTCTAAGAAGATGAGCCCTGAGCTTCATTCCGTTTTGAACGATGCCGTAAAAGTGATCAACTTTATCAAATCCAGACCGCTAAATGCACGCCTGTTCAAGAGATTGTGTGATAACATGGGAGCAGAACACAAAGAACTCCTCCTGCACACAGAAGTGCGTGGCTGTCCCGCGGAAAAGTGCTTAACAGGCTGTTCGAACTGCGGAATGAGGTATGTTGCTTTTTGTCAGAGAAAGAGAATGCATCTGATCTTGCCTCCCAGTTTTTGGACAATGACTGGCTTGCTAAATTAGCATACTTGGCGGACATTTTCGCAAAATTGAATCAACTGAATACCAGCCTGCAAGGCAGGGACTGTACAATTTTGAAACTGTATGACAGAGTCAATGGCTTTCTCAATAAAGCAGCATTGTGGAAGAGGTTTTGTGCACAAGGTGACTTCAGTTGTTTCCCTCAGTTTGATGCATTCATGTCCAGTGAGCAGATAAAGGTCGCCAGACTCAAACCCATTTTGGTTGGTCACTTGGTTAACCTTATTGCCAATTTCAAAACATACTTTCCCGATTTAAAAGAGAAGTCAGAGCAGCTTGACTGGGTCAGAAACCCATTTACAGTGTCAGAAACCAACTGTGATTCGCTGCCTGTTAACCTCAGTTAGTGGAAGTGACCTCAGACCGAGGGCTCCAGAATAAATTTGAGGCCAATATACTGACTGAGTTTTGGGTGATTGTGAGCAGGGAGCACCCCGAGCTAGGGAAACAAGCTCTTGGTCAGTTGTTACAATTTGGATCCACATACTTGTGTGAAAGTACATTCTCAGCAATGACTCTGATAAAAACAAAGCAAAGAAACAGACTCTGCCAGGGCCTTGAAAATAGCCTCATAACAGATGTAGCTTCCCTACCACCAAGATTCCCAAAGCTCATGCAGGAGGCACAAGGTCATGTCTCACACTGAACTTGATTGTTACAGTAGCTATTTGAACAACTCATAAAGCTCATAAAGCTGAATACTGGACTGTTAATAGTTTTCAAAACTGTCCACAAACCATTTGCATGGAACTGCATACTGAACTGTAAATAGTTGTATTACTGTTGAATTGAAAACAATATTGTTTGTTGTTATGCTGCTATTTGTGGACTTGCAACTTAACTTTGCACTTGACTTTAATGTGATTTTTCCTTTGTAACATTACATTGCCACTGTAAGCTGTGATTGAGAAGAAATACTGTATTTGCTTCAGAGTGAACTGTTCATAATTAACTATAATTGAATTAGGAATGGAAAAAACACTTATTGTTATGTTTAATGATGACACATGGAGAAACTTGGTGTTTAAAAGTTGTTTGAATGTATTGAAGTTATTAACTTGAAAACTGGACTGAAATTTTATGGCCACAGTGTTGAAAATAAATCTGCTCAGGAGGCACCGTTTGAAACTCTTTCACTCCATTTCTTATTTGTGATGTTATATTCTTGAAAAGGGGGGTTATCATAGCATCATATACCACTAGCTATGGTTTCAATTGAAGTTTTATAAGCAAAATGTTGTTCCCCGGTAAAGGGGGTACTTGGATTCAGAAATCAGGGAAATGGGGTACTCAAGCCAAAAAAGATTGAGAAACACTGCTATAGACGAATCCACAGACGCACTGCCTGTAGCTGCCTGTAGGCGGCCATTGCTGCGGTGTTGCGGTGTAGGAGCGTTGACACCGCAGCTATGGCTGCCTACAGGCAGCGCGTCTGTGTATTCGTCTATAGCGGGCCATCAGAGGTAGGCTACTCGCTGCAGCCAAGTAGCAGCGAGTGGGGGGAGCTGCTTGGACGCACAGCAAGGCAATGCAAACTGCGACTCTATGTCTGTTAGATGTAGTATCAATTTACTATTTTTAAAAGCATTTTGCGGGCCGCCTTGGACCGTTCCGCGGGCCGCAAAACGCCCGCGGGCCGCCAGTTTGACAACGCAGTGTGTTTGTTTTCAAGTGAGGAGAAAGTCACTCATGAAATATAATTAATATATTTTTTGCATGGTTTAATGAGTTAGAGTCATTACACCATGTTTTATAGAAACCTCTAATGGATTTATCATATTTAATCCATCAGCTTCCATAACAAATGATGAAGGACTTCGCATTTTGCTGGTTGGGACGACTGGAAATGGAAAGAGTGCCACTGGAAACACCATCCTGGGTTTTAAAGCTTTTGAACCCAAAATTTCATTTGAATCTGTGACAAGTAGCTGTAAGGTGGATAGCGGTGTAGTGATTGGTAGACAGGTCTCTGTTGTTGACACACCAGGATTGTTTGACACCAGCTTCAGTGAAGATGAAAACCTTAAAGAGATCAGTAAATGTATTAGTTTAGCTGCTCCTGGTCCTCATGCCTTCCTGGTTGTGATCAAAATAGACAGATTCACAGACGAGCAGCAGAGATCTGTGGAGACGATTCAGAAAGTCTTTGGCCAAAAGGCAAATGAATACACCATGGTTCTCTTGACTAATGGTGACAGGCTTAAAGGTCAACCAGTTGAACACATTTTGAGAAAATGTCCACAACTACAAGAATTAAATATAGCTGCAAGCAGCGATAATACGGGGCCAGTGAATAGAGAGAGAGAGAGAGACATGGAAACGGAATAGATTGAAGAGAGAGAGAGTGACATGGAAACAATAGATTGATGAGAGAGAGAGAGATGGAAACATAATGGTTTGATTGGACATCTCAACCTACTGCCATTAACAGGATTCGAACTCTCAACCTTCAGACTAATAGGCTGCAACACTACCTATAGTGCTATAGCTTTGTCCAGGCTGATATTGTCTGTTGAAGATCATAAACTCTTGCCTTCTTTCATGAACCAAGCCCCTGTTTCACTAACACTAAGATCACTCGTTCACAAGCCATTTACCAATGAAGAAATTGTACATCTCCTCAGAACCAAAACTAGTGAAAGTAGCCGATCTACAAGCTCACAAACCATGAAAAGTTGTGAGATTGTAGATCAGCTATTTTCAGAATGAAGTATGTCATACGTAAAAAACGTACTCTCAAATAAGCATTTCAGGTTATCTTTACCATTTGCACATGTATTCATTGATACAGTCATGTTGTTTGCAATTCAACTTAAATTAAGTCTACATCAAGTGAGGCTTGAACTGGCGACCTTGAGATTGTGAGGCATTCATTTAAGGGAGACGCCATTGGCCCAACAGACAAGTAACTGTGAAAAAGGAGATCAAACAGATGATACAGTTTCACGCAAATAGCTGAAAAATCCTGGGTTTAAGTGTTTTTCAAACTGCTCAAAATTGCGGACAATCTAAGGGCGGAGCTTAATGGTCAAATCGATACGTGTGTTCCTCATGAGTCAAGGCACATGTGTAAGCAATTTTCACGACTTTCGGCCAAACGAGGCATGACTTATGCCTGTTTAAAGTCTGCATTTTCAAAAAATTGCTATAGCGCCCCCTTTTGGCCAATTGGAGTAAGATTGGTTTCAGTGATATTTGGAATGACCCTGTACATTTCTGCAAAGTTTCAAAGAAATGTGAGTCTGCATGTATGTTTTAGGCACAGATGAATAATTTTCATAAAACTGTAATAGTTCAAATCTATCTCCTCCTGGGATTTTTGAGCAATCTGCACGAAACGTTTACCACTTGAACTTTGGACCTCTGCCTACAAAAATTTCTAACGGATTTTCCATAAGTGAAAAAATGCAGAAGTTAGGAGCCAATGACTGTTTTTCATATCATTCAAAATGGTGGGAGATCTAAAGGTCAGAGGTCAAAAGTCAGAGGGTGAAAGTTGTTCAGCATGAGGAGACGCATATGTGTATCCAAGTTTCATGGCTGTAGGTCAAACAGGGCATGAGTTGTACCTGGTCAAAGTTGGCATTTTCAATTGAGTGCTATAGCGCCACCTTTGGACGAAAGATTGTGAGAATTATTTTTTGATCGTTTTTCATGACCATCTACCATATGGCCGAGTTTCGTAAAAAGCGACACCGCGGTTCAGCCAGAACTGCGAAAAGTGGCAGAAGAAGAAGAAGTGACAGAATAATGCGAATAACAATACGTGTCCAGAGCAGAGCTCTGGCCCCGTAATTAGTAAATGTAAGGGTGGCTATCATGTATTCAACAACGAAACCAACGATCCCTCTCAGGTCAAAGAGCTGCTGGAGAAAATCACCAAAATGGTGGACAAGAATGGAGGAAGCCACTACACCAATGAGATGTTCCAAGAAGCAGCCAGAAAAATAAAGGAAGAGAAAGAGAGTGCTGAGCGTAGAGAGATTGAAGAAAAGAGGAGAAAAGAAAAGAATGATCAAGTCAATGCATTCCGTGTAGTACTTGCAGCTGCTGGTACTTCTATTGCAGTGGGCGGTACGGCCGCGGCCATCGGAGGAGGAGTAAAAGGTTTGAACGTTGGATTAATAGCTGGCTCAGCTGGTGCAGCAGTAGGGGCTGTTGTAGGGTTAGCAGTTGCAGCAGGAGTGGTCGTCCACAAACAACTTAAGAATACAAACACTCCAGTGGACGAGCAACCATTGATCAATAATGAGCAATCCACATCAGGGTGGTATGGTGGAGAGACTAGAGGTATAGTGTAGAGAGAGAGAGACAGCAGGGTGGTATGGTGGAGAGACTGGAGGTATAGTGTAGAGAGAGAGAGCAGGGTGGTATATTGGAGAGACTAGCGGTATAGTGGTAAAGGTATGTTAAACAGTATTGTGGGGGTTTTGTTAGTAAACTGAAAGTCATTTGTGTTTATTACATTTTGGGTGTAATGTGTGTAGTTTTAATTTCTTTGCATTTTGATTGGTGTGTGGAATCTCTCTCTTTGTCACTGACACACTGGGGACTCGTCCCTTCCTAAAATGTGATTGTGGTGTGTTTGGTTTGGCAAAGGGTGCAGGTTGAAACTCAGACTCTCTAGGTATTTGGAACCATGTTACCTGTTAGACTGTAGACATGGGAGCAGGTCCTGGGAGTAGGTCATGTTTTTTTGTCACACATGTTAGTTTTTTAGTAACACATTCATTTTGGGGTTGTTAACATGAGAATGTCTGGAAAACCACTGACATAGCTGATGTTTTGGGTGTTTGGTTTCTCTGAAGCCTTTGCAGCTCACACTGTTATGTCGAATGTGTTTACAAACTCTTTTGGTTCAACTGTGTTTATGTTATGCAATGCAAGTTTTAATAAATTACTTTTAGCCTTTTGAATTCATGTGTGGATCCCTTTTTGTCACCTAGTTTGTGACATTATGTCACATTATTCTTGTTGATCTTTGACATTATTTTGTTAATATTGTAGATATTTGAAGTTCTCTTTTCTACTGACCAGTCAAACTATTGTGATCAGAACTTGTTTATCTCTCTATAAACTGACGTAATACTTAATAAATATTGGATGCATTGATTATTATGTTATAATATATCTTATGAACTAAATGCATCTTTGGTCTTCCCGGTTTGTATTGTTAAACAAGAACCTACAATAACAGGTCTGTTGCTGTTTTGCAGCAATGTTAATTTCGACAGCAAATATGTATTTAGTTTTAATCAGTCTTTTCAATAAAATGTGTTGATGAAATTGTCAATATATTGAGTCATAGTTTTAGCTTAGCTTAGTTTCTCCTTCATTCGGCTACAATGATATGAATGGAATGTAGGCGTGCACTCCAGCATATACCTTGGGCCTTCACAAGTTCATACTGAACACCCCCAACTCGGGGCCGTTTGGTCTCAGGGGCCCCAAAACCTCTTTTTTGGGGAAAATTAATGTTAATGGCAATATTCATTTACTACAATTACATAAATTGTCTTACACATATGAAATTCGGCATGGACTATCCTGACACATAGGGGTAAGTAGCAAAATAGGATTCTGGTGCTTGCTACCATTGTATTTTTAAATATGACCTACAACCTCCCCAGAAACACACAAAAAAAACTGTCCACTTGACAAATAACAACAAACAATTTTCCAGCACTTTATGGTGAATATCACTGCCTCACTTGTATATAGAAAACCTCCCATGTCCCTAAGCTTCGATTTGAGCCCAAGATGACCTTTGTATCTTGAAAATTACTCTTTCTGTTTTATTTATTGTAATCAACAAGATTAACTCTATCAGGTGAGTTAGCTAGCTTCTCTGTGGTTTGTAATTATTATATTCTTCTAGATCTCAACTCTTCTCCTCTCTGTGTTCTGTGCTGTCTGTTCTCTGCCTCTGTGGCTTTTTTTTTATGGCTGTCTCCAACCTCAACCAAGACAGGTCAAGACACTGAAGACAGGCATTAAATATGGCATGACGGAAGTCTATTCCGTATTTGGGATTTCAATAATTAGTCTAATCAGTACAGTTAGTGCTTCCATCGCAAATGACATTAGCAGAGGGCCATTAGGTGCAGAGGTGAGTGGGTGTGTCACGTGTAATATGGTTATTGTAGATTGCTGGCTTTTCAGAGGACAGTGTTAAGGCAGGTACACACTGCAGGATATTTGGTCCGATTATGCTGTCGGCGACCTTTTTTGGCGCTCGCCGACAAAACCTCCCGATCTGACGCAGATCGGCCTTTGATCGGCGAGATAATGCTCGCTGTGTGTGAAAGGCTCTACGAGACGATCTGGCCGCGATCATCCGCTCTGCGATGGCTTTCCGACCATTTTCAAATAACTACCAGGTTAGTTATTCGGCTATGTCGCCGACTAGACATCTCACAGTATCATACAGTATGAAAGGGGTCTGCGAGGAGATCAGCGCCACAGCCAATGAGCGCACATTACAGCATGTGTGTGTGTGTGTGTGTTTGTGTGTGTGCGTGCGTGCGCGCGTGAGCAGCGTGTCTGTCACACGGGAACCCGTGCCTTCTTTTGTTGTTGTTGCCAGATTTTGCCAGAGAAATAAGCAACCAGATCTATGAAAACAAGCCCAACAAAAGCGACAACCACATGAGCACTTTTAACCTATATACAAATACATTTTTGAAAATAGCGATCTACAAGCTCACGTTGTAGATAGGATATTTTCAAAGAAGAACATATTGGAGAAAAAAAGATGGAAATTGTGGAATATTTTCCAAATCTTATATGGGGGTCTGTGGCACAACATATTTTCAGAAGGGGAGAGGTCTGCAGACAAATATTAATTTGGGGGTCCTTGCCATGAAAACGTTTGAAAACAACTGGTTCAAACAAAATAAGGACACAAGGCCAAATAAGCAACTAAACTGTCAAGCAACTTTACAGAAAAAACAAGCCCAAAGTTGCTTATAATAAGCGGACATGGCAACGCTAGTGCTACGTAGCCTACTTGAAGAGAGAGAGAGAGAGAGAAAGAAAGAGAGAGACGCATCACGGGAGACGTCGATTAAAATGAATTGGAATAAAAACAAATGTATGTATTGGGTCTGATCCTGGATAGCATCTTAGTGAACTATCCTACAGTGTGTAATCCCTGGTCGGGGATAAATCTATAGTGTGAAAACCACAACGATATATGACAGCCGATTTCAAGAAATAATCTCCTGCAATGTGTAATGCTTAACGATCAGACGACTCCCCGACCACTTAAAAGTCTACCAGTTCTACCTTACCAAACTAAAAATAAATAAAAAAGGATTGGTATGGTAGCTTCGATAGTTGTGGTTTCTTTCCATTACGGTGATAAATTGATGAGAAATCTTCTATCATGAGGAAGTCTTAGACCTTGCATAGTTGAGATGTAACATATGTTGAACAATGGAAAAAGAAAGGTCAGAGTCAAAAACATCATACACCTCCTCTATGTACATGATGAGTGATTAGATAAAGCTAGATGGCATGACAGGATTTAAAGGAATGCAGTGTGGTGGTATCTGGAAACCACAGACTTAAAGGTTCTACTGCACTTTTGTAGTTGCCAACAACGCCATATTGTAGTCAGTTTGATGTTCCAGAGATGTATATGAATGGTTGGAGAATTAATTGAGGCAACACTCCAATCAGTGAGGTTTCTTGCTTAGTTCCGATTTTTTGCAGTACAAACAGCTTGCCATGGAGCCTCAGCTTACAGCAGTAGCTTACATTTGAGTCAGTCTTTATAGTAGTGAACACATTGCGATCTAAAGATGAGGTACATGTGTGGTTGTGTCAGCCCTGAAAGGTGGGACCCCACCTCCCCTGGCCCCCTACTTTGCAACTGTATAGAGCCAGGAAGGGAAGGGTGTCAGCCTTGATGACAAATGCATAGACGCTCTGTCTCCCAGATAAAACAATAGGATGCTAATTGTAACCCCCCACCCAGGTCAGAGCCAGCAGTCACCTACAAATACACTCTTCTGTCTGTACAGTCCAAAGTATACATTCCTCCTAGTATGAAATATACAGCAGTGTCACAACTACTTACATGCAAGGGCTCCTAAAGGGCTCCTCAGAGGTGAGCAAAAGGGGTGGCGCTATAGCAATCAATTGAAAAATGCCAACTTTGAACAGGTTCAACTCATGCCCTGTTTGACCTACAGACACGAAACTTCGATACACACATGCGCCCCCCTCATGCCTAACAACTTTTGTGCTTTGACTTTTGACCTCTGACCTTTAGATCTCCCACCATTTTGATTTTTTTTATATAAAAGCAGGTAAAATCAAACTCCTCCTGGGATTTCTGAGCAATCTTGCTTTTAGCAGTGACGTCACGGACTAATCCTTGGTATATTTATCCTAGTGGCAGCGTTACGCTTCACATGTGTTTTTGTCTCCGCCAGGCCGAAAGGCATGGCGAGAGAGTATGTTTTCCACCCCGTCCGTCCGTCCGTGTGTCCGTGTGTCCATCTGTCTGCGAGCGACTAATCTCCAGCACCGTTGGCCCGGTCACTGCGAAACTGTGCACACATACTCCCTGGATGCCAATTCAGAACCTCTGCCCCAAATTTTTCTCATGGGCCTTTTATAGCGCCACCAGGAGGCCGATTTGTGCAAAACATATTTTTTGACAGTACTACTACAGATTTTGTCCAAAAATCACTCAAATCGGTACACAGTATCTCTATAGTCATTAAACGAAACAGGTCTTTCAGATTTCTCATATTCCATCCTGATTGGCTAAAAATGTCTTCCGAAGTTTGCAGGAGTATTAAAATCAGCCTCATGGTGTCGCTATAACAGGCCGATTTGTGTTTTTACCTATAACTGCACCAATCTGTGTAAAACGTTGTATGCACTCCCTAGAGGTCAAGGAAAAACCTTTGCCCTGCATTTTTCACATCTGCCTTTTATAGCGCCACCAGGAGGCCGACTTATGTAAAACACATTATTTTATACTACTCCTTCCAATTTTATCCAAATTTCACGCAAATCGGTACACATGATCTCCATAGTCATGTGATCACGACGGATGTGTTTGATTTTTCATATTCCATACTGATTGGCTAAGATTGACATCTAAAGTTTGCAATATTGGCTTGTTTTGAACAAAATTCCGCAAATCATGAACGCACCGTCCGATTGCGGTCAAACTTTGCACGCACATTCACACTATGTTGAGGAACAAATGCCACCCTTTTAACATTGGCCTATTATAGCACCACCAGCAGGTCTAATTTATCGAAACAAATGTTTTTAACAAAATGCCTCAAATCATGAATGCAGTCAGTGTCTGATTGTCGTGCAAGGCCTAAGAAGAAATGACACCCTTTTCACGTTGGCCTATTATAGCGCCACAGGAGGCCACAATAGCCTACCTGACCAGGCGGAGACCTGTGCTCCGAGGAGCACTTTTTCTAGTTTGTTTTTGTTTTTTCATGGCTCGTGCTACTCAAACACTAGCGGGATTATTATTTCTTGTCAACATTCAAGTAGAACTATGAGAAGGTATAACCCAGCTAAAATAATGTGTCATTATAAAAATATATAATCATATATGATTAGCAGTCCACTTCCTCCTGTCAGTACGGATGGATTCACATTGCATCGTTCCGTACCCAAGTACACATGATCCGGATCCGAGACTATCTCCGGAGGCGGTCTCGGGTACGGTACGGTGATCCGTTTCGGGGAACGATACGCAACGTTCACACTATCACAACATCAGCCAAGTGGTCCAGGGTGCACACCCGGGACCATAGTGTGAATCCGCCCTGAGAGACTGAGCGAGTGTGTGAATTTGAGTTAGACATGATAGTAATAGTGTTATAGTTTAGATATATAGATAGATTTTGATTGAGTGAGAGAGTGATATTAGATAGATACATTTGATTGAGAGAGTGATAGATAGATAGATTATAGTTATAGTTGTAGAGTGAGATTGTATTGTAAGGTTATTGTGAGATTGAGTGTTGAGTTTATTGTGAGATTGAGATTGAGTCTTGAGTTTATATTGTATTGTATTGTAAGCCTAGAGAGCTATTGTGTTAAAAAGGGAGTGGAGGTAATAGATTTAGCGTGGAGATAAGTGGAGAAATATAGCGAGGGTTAGAGTGGCGAAAAGATTTAGAAAGGTGAAAAGGAGAATATTTATAGCTAGCTTATAGGGGCGATACATCTGTTAGTGAGAGATAGATCTATAGTGTAGCATAATGTCAGGTAAGCCAGGGACCGGTTCAAAGCGCCGCGGCGGCCGCCAGTTCTCTGGGGGCCCGCTGCCACAGCAGCATGACTACTTCGCTCCCAGTACGAGTGGAACAGCAGCACCACCACCAGAGCCTCCATGTTTTCCACCTCCAGTGGGCCCTGGTGGGTCTGTGGTCCAGGACAACGATCACCGCGACCCGGTCACGGTGCCTCTTGCTCTTCGTCGGAGTGCAAGGAGGAGGCGATCGTCTGTGCATCTACCCCCCGCCTCAGGGAGTGAAAAAGACGAATCCGCCGATTTGTCTTTTTCAGACAACGATGACGGCTCTGATGAGTGGGAACCAGCCAGTGGTAAGAATACATATATTTTATTGTGTTTGTATCGTATTTGATTGGTTATCTAGTTGATATTACGGAGAAAACTATCAGAAACTTCTGTTTGGTTCACATTGATGTTGCCAGGTCTGTTTATTGTAAGGTCTGTTATTCTGTAAAGCTGCTTGTAGTCAATCAAGATGGTTGCGAACTTGCGATTGTGAGCTTGTTGATAACAATGTAAGTGAAACGTATGTCTATCAAATATGGTTTTATTGAAAGGCAATCCAAGGTTGGAGCTTAGAAAGAGAACGTTGGGAAATGTCCGACGAGTTGGTTGAGTTGTATTATTGTGAATTTGATTTTCACGGCTGTTTTCCAGTTTTGAAGTGCTCATGTGGCCTAATGACTATAGGCCAGATGAGCACTTGAAACCTAGTTGAAAATAGCAATATAACTTTGTTCAAGAGTGTCCCAAATTTCCATGGTTACATAGGTTTGTCATGTTGTATTTTATCCTATTCTGTGTTTCCGAGGCGTCTTGAACGCACCATCAGACAAAAAAGGCGATGCGAGACGGTGTCTAACATTCATCTGCGCAGCGCGGAGTGAACAGTCTCATGCATCTACGTGCAGACTACAGACTACTACGCAGCTCCGTGATTACAGATAGACCCTCGGGTTAAAAATGCAAGAGAAGCAACACTTAGCTTTATAAAATAAATGTCCGTTTATAAGTTGTGTCACTGTAGCATCGAGTCAGTGATAATGACCCACAGCTGTTTCTTCTTGCAGAGTCTCCGACGCAAGATCATGTTGTAATTAAAGAAAGCTTCTGCGCTGTATTAGCCACACACACACACACACACACACACACACACACACACACACACACACACACACACATATGAACAACAACAACAACAACAACGTTGCTGGGACCTGGGGTCTATTTCACGAAACCTGGATTAGGGATAAACCGGGTTTAAACTGGGTTTAATTGGCTATCCTGGCTTAAATTATCCAGGAATCGGTTTCACGAAAGCTGAGTTAGCTCGGCAGATTAACTTAGCCAGTAAACCTGGATATGTTTATCCATGATCCGGTTTCACGAAAGAAAATTGAAGCAATCCTGCCTTAGTTACCATGGCAATTTAGCTGTGAAGTTAGCCTGGTCAGGACCAGGCTAACAGCCAAGCTTTATTAATCCAGTGCCTTGTTCTTCAGGTTTTTGTGAAATAGCTGTTAGTCCAATGACTCCAATCGTAAACCAATGAGTTTTTCCACACTTATTCAATTCTTATGCGAAAATCGAAGATCTACAAGCTCGGGAAAAAAATGTCGGAGGTCCGCCGTGGTGGCCGGGGACCCCTGTGGACCCCCGGTCACCCCGGGGACCCCCGTGGACCCCCGCCCCCCGTGGTCCCCCAGACCCCCGGCCCCCCATGGACCCCCGTTGACCCCTGGCCCCCCGTTGACCCCTGGCCCCCCGTGTACCCCCGGACCCCCGGCCCCCCGTCGGGGGTCAACGGGGGTCCAGGAGTACACGGGGGGCCGGGTACTCCCAAACCCCCATTGACCCCCGGCCCCCGTGTACCCCTGGACCCCCGTTGACCCCTGTGGACCTGGGACCCCCGGCCGCAAAAAGGGAAGCTTTTCACTTGTAGATCTTCGATTTTAGAAATTAGAAATTAGAAAATTATTCTAAGTGTTTATAATTATAATTCCAATATTCACATAAACTCCTCATGTTTAAGCCTAACTGAATTATATATTTATGGACTTGGATATATAAATTAGTTGCATATTTTTGGACAACTTTTGCATTTAATTTGCTAATTCGCTTTCTCCCTGGATCTATATTTATTGCGGCCGTGTTTCCTTTCTTGCTTATGATACATTTTACTTCCTTGTATGATTCCATGAGCTGCTGCAGTGCTGCTGTTCAGCCACAGAGAAGAACGCCACTCTGGTTTTGGGCTCCATGATTGGTCAAGTTCAAGGATTCTGCTATTGACTTTCATGGTCTTTTATAGGAATAGGCGAACTCACATTCAGCCTGGTTTATCGATCCTGGCTTGACAAAGTCGCTCCTTCTCAGCCAGGCTTGGCGTTCATGGAACTGAATAAACTCAGCTGAACAGCGCAGGCTTGTCAAACCTGGATTTGCCTTTTAAACCAGGATAATGTAATTCCGCTTACGTGAAATAGACCCCTGGTGTACTGCTTGTGTTAAACAAAGTCTTTTTCACAACTTTTCACTATTGATGCCTTTTCTTTCTCTCTCTGCTGCTGCTGCTGTTCTCTCTGGGCTAGAGCCTAACTTACAATTCACAGCACGGCGGTGTCCCGTGACTAAAATAGCAGATATACAAGTTCACAACACGTCGTGGATGCAACTCATTGTGAGCTTGTAGGTCTGCTATTAAAACATTATGGCTACAAATGGTATAATCCTGGATTATATTCATATAATATAATAACACAGGCCTGGGTATTCAACGTTTTTCAGGTCAAGGACCCCTTAGCTGAGAGAGAGACCCTTATTAATTATATATATATATATATATATATATATATATATATATATATATATATATATATATATATATATATATATATATATATTGAAAAGAAAGAACGAAAAAGAACTGAACTAGTTCATTTTTTGAACCATGAATTAGTTCAAAATTTTGAATCATGAACTATGAACTGAACTACCCGTAAATTTCGGACTATAAGCCGCGACTTTTTTCCCATTTTTCGACCCTGCGGCTTATATAACGGTGCGGCTTATCTATGGATTTTTATAGCTAACGGCCACTAGGGGACTTCCTAAATCTAGGGATTTTACACCCGCGGCTTATAGTCCAGTGCGGCTTATATATGTACAAATCATTCAATTTAGCTGCTGCGGCTTATATTCAGGTGCGGCTTATAGTGCGAAAATTACGGTAGTTCATATTTTAAGTGAACTTTCCCAACACTGCACACACACACACACACACACACACACACACACACACACACACACACACACACGGCAACAGTGTGTCGCCGTGCCTCCCCAACGTGCATGCGTGAACACACAGGCGCGAGCCGTCGCGAGCACGTGCGCGCGCGAACACAGTGTGTCGCGCGCCCCAAGTCGCGTGCCCCAAGACACCACCAAGACACGACGACCACAGAGGTTAGTCAAATTATAGGAGGATGACAGATGCAGTAGGCTAAACTATGTATTGTGTGTACTTTTTGCCATAAAATAGCAGATCTACCAGTGACTACCAGAAACTAGTTGTGAGCTTTTGTAGATCTGCTATTTTTAGCAGGTGCAAAGTCCCCCCCCCCCTCTAACATCTTCAAAGAGATAATGTCAGGTCATATAACAAAACACAACATTTCCTATTCTGCTTTTTTTTTTAAACAAAAAAAACAATACAACTTTGATGCTGTTCTCAGTTCTTCCTTTGATGTAATATGAGATGCCTGACCTAAGAACATATGCATTTTATTACTAAGTATGCTTTTTGGAAGTCCCTCTGGATAAGAGTGTTTATGCCTAAATAGATTTGATGTACTGTATTCTATGATCCTATAGTTTACTGAGACACTATACTGTCTCTCTGTAGTCTATGATCCTATAGTTTACTGAGACACTACACTGTCTCTCTGTATTCTATGATCCTGTAGTTTACTGAGACACTACACTGTCTCTCTGTATTCTATGATCCTATAGTTTACTGAGACACTACACTGTCTCTCTGTATTCTATGATCTCCATTCATTTACTATAGCCTGCTACTGATGAGATGAAAATGAAGTATTCTGTATACATATGCTTCTGATGCTTCTGTATTCTGAATACAACTTTGATGCTGTTCTCCAGTTCTTCCTTTGATGTAATCTTACTATGAGATGCCTGACCTAAGAACATACAGTATGCATTTTATTAGCTAACTATGTGTGCTTATTGGAAGTCCCTCTGGATAAGAGTATTTATGTCTAAATAGATTTGATGTACTTATATTGACCAAGTACAATTTATCTTAGGCTCCGACACTGACGAGGAGGAGATGGAGGATGCTATTGCTGGAGCATCTGTGGATCATCGGCTTGGTAAGTAAAGACATTACAACAGGAATACAAATGATTCATTCTAAGGTGTGGATGAAATCATATCATGTTATCATGATTGCTTATTGCGACCGTAGGTCGCACTTACTATAGAAACCGGCTCCAGGTGTCCGTCCTGTCCGTCCGCCACTCCGTCACTCCGTCACACACGTCCGTCACACTTTTGCCCTGCTCATATCTCCGCACCCGTTGCCCCGATCCATGCCAGATTTTGCACACACACTCCTTACCTGCCAAACTACACCCTCCAAGGACCCCCGGAGCTCCAGGGACCCCCAGCGGCCTCGGGGACCCCCAAGTGTAGAAAATGAGCACATGTGGACAAATTACCAAATGACCACCCCAACGGGGCTGCTCACGGGGCATTCCCGGGGACCACCCACTCCTGGTGCTCCAGAACGGATGCAAAAGTGGTGGCGCCCCCAGTGGAGGACCCCCTGCCACTGCAGCTCACATAAAATGCCGTAACTCGGGGGCTTGCCCCCCACAAACAATCCCTCCTTTCCCCTATAAACACACTCTCTCTCCCACACCACACACACACACACCATTGCCCACACAACTAGGAACCAATCGCCGTTACAGCCCTCTTCTGTATACATGTGACCTACGGTCGCTTATCTCCCGATTAGGGAGTCTTACTGGTATGTAACCTTGTTGTCAGTACATTATGTTGTTTATCTTATTCTATTCATCTTCGTGCTCTATGATACATTTTAGTTTACATGACGTAGAGCGAAGATGTCTCTCCTAGGCCTGATGGCTGTTGTTTATAGTACAGCTTGTCCTTGTAACATGACAGTATAGCTATGTTCTGATTACTTGTGCTCCTGGTAGAAGGATTGTACAATCCTCCATCGTCCACAGGGGTGAAAATGATTGATTTCATTTTGTGTAAATCATATTTACCAAACTATTTCATATTTTACTGTGATTACAGACACACAGTCGAGGGGGGAGGAGGAGGAGGAGGACGAGGACGAGGACGAGGAAGACACACCTGTAGTACCACCTGTCAGCCGTAAACGAGGTAAGGCATTTTTCTGTTGTCACACTGGGCTCTCTTCTACCACACAAATGACAAAATATGTATTTTACGGAGAGGTCATCAATATGTCCGTACACGGACACATGTGTCCGTGGCAAGACTTGGCCTTGTCTGTGCCAAATGTTTGATTTTGTTTTTACACACTATTATAGTGTTCTTATTTTGATCATAACACCCAATTACTTAATGTCAGTCTCCAGGTTTTCTTGAGAATCAGAATCAGAATCAGAATCAGGTTTATTGTCACATCACAGGTTTACAAGGGCCCTATTCCACAAAAGGTGAATTAAATAAGCCTGGCCTTAAGTCAAATCCGCCAAGCCAGGCTGAAAAGGAGGGACTTTGTCGAGCTAGGCCTTGTCAAGCCAGGCTGTGTCGAGCCAGGATAATGAAGCCAGGCTTCACGTATTTCTATAAAAGACCATGAAAGTCGATAGCAGAATCCTTGAACTTGACCAATCATGGAGTCCAAAACCAGAGCGGCGTTCTTCTCTGTGGCTGAACAGCAGCACTGCAGCAGCTCATGAAATCATACAAGGAAGTAAAATGTATTTAAAGACATTCATTTTATTTGAATGCAGGGTCATTAAAATGAGTCCATATACAAACACACGTGTTGAATTAACTGTGGAAAAACTTGAAGAACAAGGCACTGGATTAAGTAAGCTTGGCTGTTAGCCTGCTCCTGACCAGGCTAACTTCACAGCTAAATTGCCATGGTAACTAAGCTAGGCTTGCTTCAATTCTCTTTCGTGGAATCGAGTCATGGCTAAACTTAGCCAGGGTGAACTGGCTAAGATAATCTTCAACATAATATAGCTAATCCTGGCTAAATTAAGCCAAGATAGGTGTTAAAGCCAGGCTTTAGCTCTAATTCACCTTTCGTGGAATAGGGCCCAGGTAAAAAAGTGGGTGAAATTCGTTTTTGTACATCGTTCCCATCGCAACGTCATTTCCATAGAAAGAAGAGGGGGGAGGAAGAAAACGGCTGGGGGTGGGGGGCAAGTGGGAAGGAGATCAAACAAGAGAACAACAAAAAGGCCAAACAAGTTATCTACATATTTACAAAAGTACCTGAGATAAAAAAATAAAAAGATAAAATGACTAAGGCGTCTGAGCATAGCAGCAATGTATGTATACTGTGCATGATATACTTATGGACGTTAAGGTGCTTAGAGAAAAAAAGAGCACAATAAAAAGACAAAAAAAGTCAGTGCGTTATACATGGGATTAAGGTGCAAAAAAGTCAGTGCGTGTCCACCTAAGGTGGTCTGACCCTGGTATAATCCGCAAGTAGCTCCATGAGGGAGAGCAAAAAAAATAAAGTCACTTGTACCTGGTGTAGTCCACAGGTATGTCCAAGGAGGGGCTAAATCCAAGTCATTTGTCCCTGGTATAATCCACAGGTGTGTTAAGGAAGAGCCAAAAAAAAAGTCTGCGATCAGTTGGACAGTAGCCTACCGCCTATTGTCAGGCTGCTGAACAAGGCTCATGCCTCATTCAGCAGTCTGACAGCAGCCGGATTAAAACTGCAGTAGGCTGATATTTTCTCGGGCAGTACAGTTCCCATACCAGTTGGTTGAAGGCGTCCTAACAGGCTGTGACACAGTCTGTTAGGACGCCTTCAACCAAACTGTTGTAATACAGCCTGAGGATGCGATGTCCTACTCCGAACTTATTCAGGCGGCGGAGGCAGTACAGTCGCTGCTGAGCCTTTTTCACATGTGTGGTGTGTGTCTCCCATTTGAGGTCCTCCTCGATGTGTACTCCGAGGAACTTGAACTCGCTGACCCTTTCCACTACAGCACCATCGATGGTAACTTATGTATTTCTAATTTCCAGGTGGTGGCAGGCCTCGTAGCGGTGCAGTTCCTGAGCATATGTGGTCTGATTCAGCAGACTGGTAGCCGAAGGACTTCCCCGCGGGTGAGGGCACCCTTCCACGACCCTGAGAGCAGGCTGAATGCATCATGGCCGAAAAAATACCCTCGTAGGGAATGCAGGCTTTGCAAGAGAAAAGGGGGGAAAGTGAAGGACAAGGGGCGAAGAGACACAAGGTTCATGTGTAAATCCTGTCAAGTCCCCTTGCATGTAGAATGTACAGCAATGTACCACTCGAAAAAGGACCTCACAAAATGGTAATTACGGGGCCAGGCTTCCAGCATGGACCCGTTTTGTTATTGGCATTATTCCATTTCTTCTTCTTCTGACGTTTTTGCCAGTTCTGGCTGAACCGTGCATACGCTTTTTATGAAACTCGGCCATATGATAGATGGTCATGAAAAACGATCAAGAAATAAATCTCACAATCTTTCGTCAAAAGGTGGTGCTATAGCACTCAATTGAAAATGCCAACTTTGAACAGGTACAACTCATGCCCTGTTTGACCTACAGCCATGAAACTTCGATACACATATGCGTCTCCTCATGCTGAACAACTTTCACACTCTGACTTTTGATCTCTGACCTTTAGATCTCCCACCATTTTGAATTATATGAAAAGCAGTCATTGGCTCTTAAAAGCTTCATTCTTTCACTTATGGAAAATCCGCCACTAGCGCTTTGTCGGCAGAGGTCCAAAGTTCATGAGTAAAACGTTTCGTGCAGATTGCTCTAAAATCCCAGAAGGAGATAGGTTTTAACTATTGCAGTTTTATGACAATTGTTCATCTGCGCCTAACACACACATGCAGACTCACATTTGTTTGAAACTTTGCAGTAATGTAGAGGGTCATTGCAAATATCACTGAAACCACATTTTTTTGAACATGCAAACTTTAAACAGGCATGAGTCATGCCTCGTTTGGCCGAAAGTCGTGAAACTTGCTCACACTTGTGCCTTGACTCATGAGGAACACATGTATCACTTTGACCAGTAAGCTCCGCCCTTAGGTTGTGCGCAATTTTGAGCAGTTTGAAAAACACTAAATTATTAATTAATTATTTGCTTGAAACGGTGTCACATTTTGAACTCCTTTTTCACTAGAGCAGGTCTGTTGGTCCAATGGCTTCTCTGCTTGATGCAGACTTCATATAAGTTGCGTTGCACACAACATGATTGTGTCAATTAATGCATGTGCAATCGTTAAAGATAACCTGAAATGCTTATTTGAGAGTATGTTTTTTCAATCTATGACATACTTCATTCTGAAAATAGCCGATCTATAATCTCACAACTTTTCAGATAGCAACGTGTTTCTGAGCTTGTAGATCGGCTACTTTCACTAGTTTTGGTTCCGAGGAGACGAACAATTTCTCTATCGGTAGATGGTTAGGGAACCAGTGATCTCGAGTAGTTAGCAAAACAGAGGCTTGGTCCATCAGGGACGGAAAGACATATCAACAGACACTACCAGGGCTATCATATCTCTAGCTCAATGAGAAGAAAGGCAGCCTATGAGTCCGGAGGTCACGGGACGCACGCTTATATAGCCTACTGTGTATAACCCCACATTTGCAAATACTTTTGACTGCGCACTTCACCGGGTATGGACTAGCGTCAACAGTTTAGGGAAACTGACCAAATTGTGTCTGTGTAGGATTAGTGACCCTCACACACACAAATGTACCCGCCTGTTTTGAATGAGTGAGCTACCTACAGTATATCCTGTAGGCTGACTGAAAATGTAACTCAGTACTGTGCCCACTCCCCAGCTGAAGGGCTGTGAGGAGAGGGCTCCCTGGTTCTCATGCTGTTGTACTTGTTGATGAATAAACCTAATGCTGATCCAAACGAGTCCGGACGTCTTCTACACTTTATTCGAAGCAGCTAGGCCTGGTAATCCACAGTTTAGTATAGATACGACAAACAAATAAGGATCTTTTGAAACAATAAATTCAGGGGGCTTATTTATCAAGTGTCAGAGTAGGACTGCTGATCTACAACCTTATCATTACTCTTTATGAGATGTAAAACAGGTCACAGGTCAGCGCAACACTATGCAGACATTAGTCCAGGTCCGGGCTTTTATCCCTAGACTGGCCTTTAAAGACAGACCTTTTATCTCATTCATTCATTTTGATCATCTGTTCAGCTGGTTACAGACAGTGTAGTGTAAATCTGGCATGAACCATGCCATATACTTGGGAAGTCCATATACTAGAAAGGTCATGGAATTGCATATATTGTGTGTGTGTGTGTGTGTGTGTGTGTGTGTGTGTGTGTGTGTGTGTGTGTGTGTGTGTGTGTGTGTGTGTGTGTGTGTGTGTGTGTGTGTGTGTATACATATATACATATATATATATATATATATATATATATATATATATATATATATATATATATATATATATATATATATATATATATATATATATATATATATATATGGGTATCGAAAGGTTCCTATTCAATTCCCGGCTCCCTCTGGGATAGTGCCAAAGTGTCCTTCAGCAAGACAATGACTGAACCCCTAATTACTCCCAATGCTTACACAATGCTGTGTGAATGTGCGTGTGAGTGTACAGTATTGCGCTTTTGAGGAAAGTGTTATATAAATGCAAACTGTTGTGCTTCTTAACACATCACCTGGCAAACCTTACTCACATGTGTGTCTATTGGAGAGGATCCAATCAACACAACCAGAGTCAACACCAAAGTTGTTTACAGAGTTCATCCACAAACAGGCGGGGTTGAATGGTGTTGAAAGATGATGAGAAATCTACAAACAGCTTGACATGACTTTGAATAAAAGATCACGCAAGGTGATAGTAGCGTCCTGTACACCCTGCCACTCCTTTATGCAAACAGAACATGAACAAATAAGGATCCTTTGAAACAATAAATTCAGGGAGCTTATTTATCAAGTGTCAGAGTAGGACTGCTGATCTACAACCTTATCATTACTCTTTATGAGAAAATAGGTCACAGGTCAGCGCAACACTATGCAGACAATGGTCCAGGTCTGGGCTTTTATCCCTAGACAGATTTTTTATCTCATTCATTCATTTGTATCATCTGTTCTGCTGGTTACAGACAGTGTAGTGTAAATCTGACATGAACCATGCCATATACTTAGGAAGTCCATATACTAGAAAGGTCATGGAATTGGTCATGGAATTGCATATATGTGTATATATATATATATATATATTGTGTGTGTGTGTGTGTGTGTGTGTGTGTGTGTGTGTGTGTGTGTGTGTGTGTGTGTGTGTGTGTGTGTGTGTGTGTATAGAAGTTTAAACTCATGAAGAAGTTTAAACTGTTTCCAGATCAGTTTGCAGTTTGCACACAAACTGTGTGTGTGTGTGTGTGTGTGTGTGTGTGTGTGTGTGTGTGTGTGTGTGTGTGTGTGTGTGTGTGAATATATATATATATATATATATATATATATATATATATAGAGCTAATCAAGCTCACAATGCGTTGCATGCGATGCATTTTGTGTGTGCCAGAAGTGAGCTTTGTAGATCGGCTATTTTCAACAAATGTTCTCCCTAGAACAGGGACGATATGTCTCATGTGGTTAGGATGTTTACACTGTACTGTAAACATCCTAACCCTCTATATAAAAGGCTGCAGGGCCAGTCTCACACGCACGCACGCACGCACGCACGCACACACACGCATGGGCACACGCACACACACACGCACGCACGCACGCACGCACGCACGCACGCACGCACACACAAACACACACACACACACACACACACACACACACACACACACACACACACACACACACACACACACACACACACACACACAGTTTGTGTGCAAACTGATCTGGAAACAGTTTAAACTTCTTCATCAAAGATGACATACTAAAATATTAAAATATCATGCTGACTACACACACTATGTCATAAGGTGTTTAGTAACGTCTTAGTGCGTTCTATGAGTAAAACAATACAATAAAATATCAAATAAAAACATATTTAATGTCTGTGATCCTGTCCTGTCTGCGTTATGTAAATTATAACCATAATATAGGCATTATAGGCACTAACTAACAAACATCATGGGATAAAAACACAACATTGATGTAAATCCATTGAACTAATACAGTGATAAATGTTAAAGGTAGGGTAAGTGATTTACTTTGGTTCAAATGAAAATTAAATAGCTCTATATTCTGATAGTACTCATAGAGTGTTTGTTCAGTAAAAGGAGTCTCCCATGTCTCTCCAGCTCTTTATTAAAGGTAGGGTAAGTGATTTTCTTTGGTTAAAATAAGTGTTAAATAGCTCTATATTCTGATAGTACTCATTGCTATAGAGTGTTTGTTCAGTGAAAGGAGTCTCCTTGTCTCTCCAGCTCTTTATAAAACGGAAAATGTTTCAGTTTCATTTCCAATTTTATCCAATCAGGATAGAGACCTCAATCAGGATATAGTTTAAACAAGTGAAATTGGAAGTGATGACACTAATGCTGCGTTCACACCAAAAATAACGCCTTTATAAAAAAACGCCTATACTCCATTTGACTTGGCGTTTTTTGATCAAACTGGGCGTGTCCAAGCAGCTGTCACTCAAGTCTCCTCAAGTGAGCTTTTTCGAGGCGAGACGAAAACGGGCTGTGCGAAGCAGAACGCATTATAAAGTCAAAAATGAAAAATAGCAGCTGCAGATGAGAAATAAGTCTATATTTAGTTACTACATAACCTATTTATGGAAAACAAATCTACTGAATGTTTATAAACAAGCTGCTAAATAACTGAACGGGCCGTCTGGTCGCTACCCCCCCACGCTGCTCTCCATGAGCCCGTCATAGGGCACTCTGTCACGGGGAGCACCGCTCGGTGTTTCCCCATGCTAGAAATGACCATAGCGAACTTAATAAATCTTTAAAATGCACAAACTCTTCACAAGAATAATGTTGGTGTAATTAGGAGTTTCGACAGGGAATCTATATTTTATATACACAAATTAACAAGTTAAAGAAAAAATCATGTTGCCGTATTTCCTGTTTTTTTTGTGGACGTTCGCCTCACGTCTCGCCGCTCAGCTGCTGCTGTCTCGGGGGCAGACTGACTGCGGGAGTCCCGCTCCGTCCAAGGCCAGAGCCCGTAGACAGACAGATCTGTCTACGGGCATCCCTTTGATGCTTCGCTATTAGTTGAGCGACATATACACTGACTATTTAGGAAAAAGAGAGAGACGTGTGTGTGTGTGTGTGTGTGTGTGTGTGTGTGTGTGTGTGTGTGTGTGTGTGTGTGTGTGTGTGTGTTTGTGTGTGTGTGTGCACACATGCCGTGCTCCTCTCCTTTGCCCGAGGAGATCGCACGTACATGCCAATTCAGAGCTCCTAGACCAGTGGTTCTCAAAGTGGGGTCCGGGGACCCCCAGGTGTCCTTGAGGGGGTACCAGGGGGTCCCCAGCAAAAATGTGGTAATACAGCATCACAATAATTTTAACCTTTTAAAATAGCAGATATACAAGCTCATAGTGCTTGTAGATCTGCTATTTTTGAAAAATCGTGAAAATGTGTGCAAACTTTTGAATATATATATTGTTAAAGAGAACATTTGGAACTCAAATCTTTGCTTCTGGGGGGGTCCCTGAAACAAAATATATTAGATGGGGGTCCGCGGCCAAATACATATAATTTTGGGGGTCCTGGAAAAGTTTGAGAACCACTGTCCTAGACCTAGAGTGAGTTTAGCAATCTTCGGACCGGCATCTCCTCACGACCGCATCGCGACCACCGGGCGGGCGACTGGAGCTGTGTTTAAACTTCTGTTCTCAATCATATTGTTTAGTTTGTTGTCTGTCTGTTGTATGTTCACAACAACATCAATAATTATAATAATAGGCCTATATATATATATATATATATATATATATATATATATATATATATATATATATATATAATTATTATATTATTATAATAAACGATCTATCTATCTATCTATCTTATGCATAGGCCTATATTCTAATCTATGTGATCTATCAATCACTTCATCTCATTGCAAAAGTTGAAAGATAAATGGATAGATGATCTATCCATCTATCTTTCAACTGAAATGATTCCCTCTGGGTTTTCAGACTCATGTCATAGCGACAACATGGATGATCAGCGGATCAGACGAGACGACACACACACACACACACACACACACACACACACACACACACACACACACACACACACACACACACTGCAGGCAGCGAGGACAGCTCCTCTTGCTGGCCTAGAGCAGAGTGTGATATGTTGTGATTTGTCGGTGTCTCGGTGATAAAGGTTATTATTAATTCATGATAGTATGTAGTTAAGCAATATTACACGAGAGGGGGTGCTTTACCGTCATTATTGGCACGCCAGTGATGCGGTCAGGAACGAGGCGAAGCCGAGTTCCGCGAGCATCACTGAAGTGCCAATAATGTAAGGTAAAGCACACCCTCGAGTGTAATATTGCGATTATACAACAGTTACCAACAAAACACATCCAAATGTATTCATATGGTGGGGCAATTAATAATAAAAATGTTTCGCTATTGTCCGTTTCCCTGTAAAGAGAAGAGTTTTTGACTGAGAGACATTAAATAGTCCCTGTAGCAGTGCTTTGAGTTTGAGGCACCGTCTCATCAACACAGTTGAGCTATCAATGCTTGCGCAGTGGAATGAATTCCAGTAGGCTATATGCTCCGTCGTACGACCGTGTCACGCGGCCAAAATAACTGATCTACAAGCTGACAACGCGTCGCGATGGCGACGCGTTGTGAACTTGTAGATCGGCTATTTTCGCCATGCGATACCTTCGTACGATAAAGTATAACATACACTGGACTGTTAACGAAATGGTAGTAATTTTACTTTACACAGGAGGATATTTATAACCTTCTAACCATTGATCAACCGTAAGTCCACCAAATAAGTCAAAATTAACAACATAGTCCGTTTTGCATAGCTGTTTGTTCTCCGGTGGCGGCGGTGGGTCAGGCTACTGTCTGTTTGTTTTCCTACCGTGGGACAGCGTGACTTCACAGCACAGCTGTGCCATATATGGTCTAATTAGGTGCGGACTGGACTGCAGTGCGGAGTGATTTATTAATGTGATTAGGCCCGTGCTATGATGCTGGTTTGAAGCACGGCTAGAAAGCTATTTCAACCAATCAGATTGCTTGGTCGGAACTACCTGTTGTATAATAAATAATAATATAAGGGGGTCCGCGGCCAAATACATATCATTTTTGGGGGTCCTTAGCATGGAAAAGTTTGAGAACCACTGTCCTAGACCTAGAGTGAGTTTAACAATCTTCAATACTTTAATATGCACAGCTACTAACTATCTCCCCACGACCGCATCGCGACCACCGGACTGGAGCTGTGTTTAAACTTCTGTTGTCTGTCTATACTCTATAGATGTAGGTCTAGTACATCTGCTAGATTAAAAACTTTAATATTTTGTTTTTGTGGGTGTGTGTTTAGTCCGCGATCGGCATTCAATGGTTAGGGGGACAGTGACAGAGCTAAAGTAACTAAGTACATATACTCAAGTACTGTACTTAAGTACTTGAGGTATTTTTTACTTTACTAGAGTATTTCCAATTTTCAATACTTTTATCATCAGCGGATCGGACGGGACGAGACGACCGCATAATGAGTACTTTTACTTTTGGTACTTTAAGTACATTGTGATACCAATACTTTTGTACTTTTACTCAAGTAAATTTGGATTACCAGACTTTTACTTGGAGTGCTTCTATATTGCAGTATTGATACTTTTACTTAAGTAAAAAAAAAAAGTACTTTTCCTACAACTGACACAACAACACACACACACTGCGTCGGCGGGGCGGGGCGAGCTCCTCTTGCTCGCCGACAGCAGAGCAGGTCAGAGTTATCTGTTGTGATTTGTCGGTGTCTCGGTGATATAATTATAATTATACTACTCTGATATATAATCGAGAGATATATCGCTATACTGGAGCGATATTATATATATATAGGGACCGTGGCAGCCAGGCCGTCTCCCCAGGCCGAGCTGACTGACACACACACACACACACACACACACACACACACACACACACACACACACACACACACACACACACACACACACACACAGTGTCTCCCCGGGAGATTTCCACTCGCTCGCCGAGTGCAGAGCAGAGCAGAGCAGGTCTAGTGATGTTGTGTTTTGTCGGTGTCTCGGTGATAAAGGTTATTATTAATTCATGATAGTATGTAGTAACTTTAATATTCGTTTTGTGTGGGTGTACAGTAGTCCAATTCGGCCTCCGGTTTTCATCTACCCCGCTCCGCCCGGTGAAAACCGGGCTGTGGTCCACAGCGGACCGTGTGGCCTGTCCGCCCCCCAGCAGGCTCTCCTTTCCCCGGGGTGAGCTCGTAGAGCGAGGGGCCTGCCTCACGGAACATAACCAGTTTTAACTGCTTTCACGACTTGTTGGTCACATATACTTTTATTTCCGACCATATCTATGCAATGTTCTTGCCAAATCACCATTAATATTACATATACAATCTTTATTTTAAAAAATAGATTTTTATTTCGGAAACCGCTGCTGCGAGCAGGCTGCGAGCTGCGAGCTGACATTTTTTTTGGCTCAATGAGCTAGTCCGCGCCTACTCAGGTCCTGCTGTGCTCTGATTGGCTAGAATTGCGCTTCAAGACGCCAACATTTTCTAGGCTTCAAAAACAAAGGCGTCAAAGCTCGGGTCTGTACTGGGGAGAAAAAAAGCACGCCTTTACATTTAGGCGTTTAAACGCTCATGAAAAAATTTAAAACGCCAATTTGCATAGAGATAACATTGAAAATAAAAGCTTTTTTTCAATGGGCGTTATTTTGGTGTGAACGCAGCATAAGAAATGAGCAGGCAAAATTGGAACTGGAACACTATAAAAATGAAGCTTAAAAATGGGTACTTTCTCCTGATTGGCTGAGATTTTGACACCTACCGGAAAATGTATTTTCTGTTTATTAAAGAGCTGGAAAGACGGGGAGACTCCTGTTACTGAACAAACACTCTATAGCAATGATTACTATCAGAATATAGTGCTTTAACCTTTTAACAAAATACTTTTTGTTTTAACCCAAAAATATCACTTACCCTACCTTTAACACATTCCCTGCCATTCGTGTAGATCTACGTGAACTGGTATTTTCAGTGGTTTATGTTAAATTGGACCCTCCAGCAGCTTGTGGGTTAATATTTTTCCTGTTGATGAAAGAGATGTTGAAAGTGATCCAGTCACGTGATCACACCAAACGCTTAGTCTCAGTCTTTACAAAAGACTCTAAGCCACGCGCCCGCGGGTAACGTCAGGTTTTACAAACCGAAAGTAAACACATTCTGGCTCTGAGCCTCTGGGAGAGAGGATCGCCATTGAGAAGTGAGAACCGGAGCTAAGCGCGTTCCCGTGACATTCTCGCGCTCGTGCTCGTATACGTGCACACGCGCGTGGGTGATGAATTTGAACTTTTCTCCAGGACTATAATATTGGTGTGCGAAAGCCCTTCATAAACGACCCGCTGATCCGAGTCGAGCAAAAACAGGACTGTAAGTCTGCAAACTGTAGTATCACTGTACTATTTGCACAATATTTATCTGTGGAACTGAGTCAAATAAAATGGGTTCCCCAGTTCAAATATGATTATTTTGGGGGGTCACATCTACAGTCTGCATTTACCACTTCCAACCTGGCATCTCTATTTTGGGCATGTGATTATAGGCAAAGATTTCTTTATGTATTTATTTTCACAAATTTGTTGCTATGAATACAGGTGTGGCTTGAGATTTTGACTTGCCCATTGGTGTGGCTTGGGCACAAAAGGTTTGAACACCTCTGCAGTATAGAATATTGGACTGGAAAATAAGTGTTCTCATAAGCTCTCGATGAGAGCATTTTGAACTTTGAATTATTATTGAGGGTTCGAGGCCTATAGGCTCGAAACCTCTTTGAAACTCTTGGCTTTCTTTTTTTTTGTGGTCACTTTTTACGAAACTCGGCAATATGGTAGAGGGTTATGCCAAACGGCCAAAGCCCGAAACTCACAACCATTGGCCAAAGGGTGGCGCTATAGCAATCAATTGAAAATGCCAACTTTGAACAGGTACAACTCATGCCCTGTTTGACCTACAGCCATGAAACTTCATTCATAACAAATTTTTGAAAATGCAAGGTAAAAGTCATGAAAAACACTTAAACCCAGGATTTTTCAGCTATTTGCGTGAAACTGTATCATCTGATGAGCTCCTTTTTCACCAATTCAGGTCTGTTTTCCAGTTTCGGTTCCAAGGAGACATTCAATTTCTCTATCGGTAGATGGTTAGGGAACCAGTGATGTAGAGTAGTTAGTAAAACAGAGGCTTGGTTCATCAGGGATGGAAAGACCTACTGTATATATATCAACAGACACTACCAAGGCTATCATATCTCTAGCTCAATGAGAAGAAAGGCAGCCTATGAGTCCGGAGGTCACTGGTTCGATCCCTGTTCCCGACGATGTGTTGAGGTGATCATGATTTGGCATTCTTAGGCTTACGCATAGTATTTCTTGAGGTTAAGGGTAGGCATACTTTTTACTGAGGTTAGGGTTAGTGAGGGTTTAAAATGCTCATGTTAATTGCATGGTTTTCTTTCTCATTGCTTCTTTCTTTTTTCTTTCTGCATTCCCTGGCCCCCGCTTATCTCTGCTTGCAGCTATATTTATGCTATTGTTATTACCCATAGGAGTAAAAACGAACCACAAAAGTATTTTCAAAAGCTTTTTTTTTTCTTCCCTAAAGCAACTATTATTGAGATGACTACTGTCACTGAAGGAAAAAATAAATGTCAAATTATTTTTCAAATCACCTTTGTGTGTCTATTGTGTCTATTTTACAAAAATGGCCATAACTCTGAATCTAAAGAGAAAGTGCTGTTTTTGGTGAAATCAAGCTGTATTCAACAGCCAATATCTCACAGAGAACATGCTATCAACTCGCTTTTTTCCCCTGGTTAAAGTAGAGATTCTAATATTTATTTTGAGATATTTGGTGTTTACATAGTGATAGCACAGAATATGCTGTGGTCCTTGAAAGCTTAGTCAGAAAGCTTAAAAATGCTGGCACTGGCTGTACCCTGTTTTAAAAAACTTCTGGCACCCAATGTGTTAAATTTGCTTTATGCAACACATTAAGCAAAAATAACTTGTTAAAACTTTCAAAGTTAAACATCTATATCCTTAATGGGAAATAACACAAAGGACATGTGGTATATTTAAAGCCACCAACTTACAGGTTTAATGCACTATACTAATTGCCAACAACGCCATATTGTAAAGTTAGTTTGATGTTCCAGAGATGTGAATGAATGGTGAAGAATGGATGAGACATCACTCCAATAGTGAGGTTCGTTGCTTCGGATTTATTTCATGGAACAGACAGAGTACAAACATCTTTCATAGGGAGCCTCAGCTCCCCTCCGCGGCCCTCCGGCCTGAGACACACTAAGTTAGTTACATTTCAGTCAGTCCTTTATAGCAGTGAGATCTAAAGAATAAGAGGAGGTAGGCTACGTGTTGGGTGTGACAGCCCTCCAAGGTGGACCCCCACTTCCCCTGGCCCTCCACATTTGCAACTGTAAAGGGCCAGGAAAAGAGAGGTGCCAGCCTTGATCCCAAATGCATAGCCGCTATGTCTATCAACTAGAACAATAGCCATGTTAATTGTCACCCCCACCAGGCTCCTCTCTGTCTGCAGCTTACTTGTGAAGTGCTTACATCTATGTATGTTATATGGAAATATATTACAGACCCCCCACGGGAGACTCCAAACGTCTTCCGCAAAAACATATATTTCCAAAAGAAAAACAAAGAACCGCCCCCCATGAAACTTACTGGAACACAACCAGGACAAAAATAAAACATCCAGGAATACTAAATAGCAACAACATCCAATACAGAACAATGCACATACAAGAACCAAAATTACATAGTACAGTGACAAGGTGATCTACAAATAGACAGAAAACTCATTCCCTGATTCCAATTAGCCTGCAGGATCCCTCTGTTAGTCCTTTAAACTCCAGGATAAAACATTACACAGCTAACAAGCACAATGGAAGCTGACAGCATACAGTTGAATCATCACTCACCAACCGATAACACCACCCTCCAGGTCAATGCCCCCCCCCGCCGAGCCACCAAATAATACTCAAAGATAGCCTAATACTTATCCCTAAGCTTACACTGTACCATCAAGGACAAATGACAGCTACGAACGGAAGCGCCCACAGTGAAAAGACAAGGCAGTGTACCCCCAATGAAATAACAAAAACACAAAGTAAGCTCACATAAAATACCAGAGACCAGAAAGTAAAAAAATATCCTCACAACACTTACGCCATGGCAGCCCTCGCTCCACAGTTTAAACCCCCAACATCACAAAAATATAACCCCAGGTCCCGTATGCACAATGTCCCGCTCGATAATGTTTCTCTGTAGTTTCCCTCAACGTCATCTTCTCGCCCCAGCCGCTTTCCCAGTACAGTGTCCAGATTGTCCAACAGATAGCTGCATTTTACAACAGCACGCTCTACTTGCGACCGTAGGAAATGTGAACACACTCCCTATGAAGAACCCCTCACAACCAGGCTAAGTATCTTCTTTTCTGTAAATCCTCAGTCAATTTCTTGTACTTAATATCTTGCAAATATATTAGAATATATTCACTATTAACTGGCTTGCAATTGTACTGAAGACGTCAAGAAAATCAAGATAAATAAGCGTCCCCGGTTCCACGTTCTGTTGGCACCCGCTGTCTCCCGTCCATCCTCACAACATTACCCGCCACGAGAGAACCCCGTCGATCCACAGGTTCCCCGCACTGCCGTCAGCACCGCAGCGCGCTCCTTTAGCGATCGCAGAGGATAAGTTGTGCAGCCAGATGAGTCGTACAGCCGTCCTAGATCTGGTCATGATGAGGGCCTCTCCCCGTAGATCCTCGAAAAGTTGTCGTCATGTCGTGCCGATGTCCTTGCAGTGGTCCCCCCACGTCGCCGGAGATAACTGGACCTCCAGCGCAAGGCCAAGACTTCCCCCACCGCGCATGTCCTTTCGCCGCCTGGCTCAGCATTTTCTGGAGATCGGCGTCCCGCTCCCCAAATAACCAAACCAACGCGACTGCCGACTTAGACGCCATATGTGGTATATTTAAAGCCACCAACTTACAGGTTTAATGCACTATACTAATTGCCAACAACGCCATATTGTAAAGTTAGTTTGATGTTCCAGAGATGTGAATGAATGGTGAAGAATGGATGAGACATCACTCCAATAGTGAGGTTCGTTGCTTCGGATTTATTTCATGGAACAGACAGAGTACAAACATCTTTCATAGGGAGCCTCAGCTCCCCTCCGCGGCCCTCCGGCCTGAGACACACTAAGTTAGTTACATTTCAGTCAGTCCTTTATAGCAGTGAGATCTAAAGAATAAGAGGAGGTAGGCTACGTGTTGGGTGTGACAGCCCTCCAAGGTGGACCCCCACTTCCCCTGGCCCTCCACATTTGCAACTGTAAAGGGCCAGGAAAAGAGAGGTGCCAGCCTTGATCCCAAATGCATAGCCGCTATGTCTATCAACTAGAACAATAGCCATGTTAATTGTCACCCCCACCAGGCTCCTCTCTGTCTGCAGCTTACTTGTGAAGTGCTTACATCTATGTATGTTATATGGAAATATATTACAGACATTTGAAAACAAAAACAAAAGAAGTACAAATGAAACAGAAAAATAACAGTGTGAAGTTGCAGTGCAGAAGACATTTCAGAGCAAATAGAATGGTTATCCTACAATGTAGACACAGACAGGTGGATAATTACTCAGAGCGCTTAAAAGCCACAGTTGATTAGGTAAAATAGTTTTCATTTATTTATGATTGCACTCTGTCCCTGCTGTAGTTACCCAACTCACCAGGAGTCAGGAAAAAAGGCATTAAGAAAATGTATTCAATTAATTAAATGAAATGAAATGAATGTGTGTGTGTGTGTGTGTGTGTGTGTGTGTGTGTGTGTGTGTGTGTGTGTGTGTGTGTGTGTGTGTGTTGCAGCCCATTTAGCCCTCTAGCCTGGAATCCATGTTTTCCTTTTTACTTCACTTTGTGAGTGAAAAAATAAAATAAAAAATATTTCTGTCTCTCCCTGTCTCTTTTTTCTTTAACTGTCTCTCTCTGTCTCGACCTGTTTCTCTGTATGTCTCTCGATCTCTGTATATCTCTCTGTCTCTGTCTCTCTCTCTAGTAAGAAAATAATCCAAAGCAGACATGAGTGGATATGCAAGCAGCAATAAGGGAGGTGACGGTATGTATGTCACAAGGCAACGACTACATTTTACATTTATACTTTACAGTGTGTTTGTTTTCAAGTGAGGAGAAAGTCACTCATGAAATATAATTAATATAGTTTGCATGGTTTAATGAGTTAGAGTCATTACACCATGTTTTATAGAAACTTCTAATGGATTTATCATATTTAATCCATCAGCTTCCATAAGAAATGATGAAGTACTTCGCATTTTGCTGGTTGGGAGGACTGGAAATGGAAAGAGTGCCACTGGAAACACCATCCTGGGTTTTAAAACTTTTGAATCCAGAATTTCACTTGAATCTGTGACAAGTAGCTGTGAGGAGGATAGCGGTGTAGTGGCTTTTAGAAATGTCTCTGTTGTTGACACACCAGGATTGTTTGACACCAGGTTCAGTGAAGATGAAAACCTTAAAGAGATCAGTAAATGTATTAGTTTAGCTGCTCCTGGTCCTCATGCCTTCCTGGTTGTGATCAAAATAGACAGATTCACAGACGAGCAGCAGAGATCTATGGAGATGATTCAGAAAGTCTTTGGCCAAAAGGCAAATGAATACACCATGGTTCTCTTCACTAATGGTGACAGGCTTAAAGGTCAACCAGTTGAAGACATTTTGAGAAATTGTCCAAAACTACAAGAATTAATTAGTAAATGTAAGGGTGGCTATCATGTATTCAACAACGAAACCAAGGATCCCTCTCAGGTCAAAGAGCTGCTGGAGAAAATCACCAAAATGGTGGACAAGAATGGAGGAAGCCACTACACCAATGAGATGTTCCAAGAAACAGCCAGAAAAATAAAGGAAGAGAAAGAGAGTGCTGAGCGTAGAAAAGAAAAGAATGATCTGGTCAATGCAATTCGTGTAGTAGCTGCAGGTACTGGTACTTCTATTGCAGTGGGTGGTACGGCCGGTGCCATCGCAGGAGCAATCGCAGGTGCTGAAATTGGATTAATAGCTGGCCCAGTTGGTGCAGTAGTAGGGGCTGGTGTAGGTTTAACAGTTGCAGCAGTAGTGGTCCTCCACAAACAACGTAAGAATAGAAACACTTCAGAGGACAAGCAACCATTGATGAATGAGGAATCCACATCAGAAAGAACAGCAGTTGTAGAGAGAGAGAGGGGCAGCAGGGTGGTATGGTGGAGAGACTAGAGGTATAGTGTAGAGAGAGAGAGACAGCAGGGTGGTATGGTGGAGAGTCTAGAGGTATAGTGTAGAGAGAGAGCAGGGTGGTATATTGGAGAGACTAGAGGTATAGTGGTAAAGGTATGTTAAACAGTATTGTGGGGGTTTTGTTAGTAAACTGAAAGTCATTTGTGTTTATTACATTTTGGGTGTAATGTGCTGTAGTTTTTATTTTTTTTTGCATTTTGATTGATGTGTGGACTCTCTTTTTGTCACTGACACATTGGGGACTCGTCCCTTCCAAAAATGTGTTTATTGTGGTGTGTTTGGTTTGGTAAAGGGTGCAGATTGAAACTCAGACTCTCTAGGTGTTTGGAACCATGTTACCTGTTAGACTGTAGACATGGGAGCAGGTCCTGGGAGTAGGTCATGTTTTTTTGTCACACATGTTAGTTTTCAGTAACACATTCATGTTGGGGTCGTTGACATGAAAATGTCTGGAGAACCACTGACATAGCTGATGTTTTGGGTGTTTGGTTTCTCTGAAGCCTGTGCAGCTCACACTGTTATGTCTAATGTGTTTACAAACTCTTTCGGTTCAACTGTGTTTATGTTATGCAATGCAAGTTTTAATAAATTACTTTTAGCCTTTTGAATTCATGTGTGGATCCCTTTTTGTCACCCAGCTTGTGACATTATGTCACATTATTCTTGTTGATCTTTGACATTATTTTGTTAATATTGTAGATATTTGAAGTTCTCTTTTCTACTGACCAGTCAAACTATTGTGATCAGTAATACTTAATTTATTAAGTAAGACGTAATACTTAATAAATATTGGATGCATTGATTATTATGTTATACTATCTCTGCTTATGAACTAAATTCATCTTTGGTCTTCCTAGTTTGTATTATTAAACAAGAACCTACAATAACAGGTCTGTTGCTGTTTTGCAGCAATGTTAATTTCGACAGCAAATATGTATTTAGTTTTAATGATAGTCTTTTCAATAAAATGTGTTGATGAAATTGTCAATATATTTAGTCATAGTTGTATTCATCATAGCTTAATTTCTCCTTCATTCGGCTACAATGATATGAATGGAATGTAGGCGTGCACTCCTGTTAGGTTTTATATAGGTGGGCGTGGCTGTGGTGAAAAAGGGTCCGGGTTTGGTAAAGAACGGTCTGTGTGTGCGAAAAGGGGACGGGTTTGCTAAAAAAGGGTCCGGAACACGTCATCATTGGCCGCCCACCGATTGGTTGTGATATTGCCCTGACAACCAACAACGACCAACCAAACCCATGACTGTCCCTTCGGGCTATAGAATCTATCCTCCTGTTATCCTGTGTGTGTGTGTTTGTGTGACTTGACAGGCAGCGAGGCAAGAAAAGCCGGCGAAACTCTTTCTTATTGGCTTTCCATGCTTTATTGGTCGTATTCTAGTTCTGCATATCGTAAAATCAGGGCGTTTCGAGAACATTTAAGGGCGTGTTATTTAAATGACGCTCGGTTTCAGCCGTGACATTTATCAAGGCTCCAACCCCATGTACTCTAGGATTGGCTGTACAGGATTCGTTGATAAATGAGACTTCGACGTTGGTGTATGGCCGAATATATGGAAAAATGTAAGCCGGTTTATACGCTCCGTTGATAAATGAGGGCCAATGTTATGAATGACTGTCGCAAGATGGCCGCGGTTGAGCTACGCTTGCGACGCCCCCTTGAGCCATCTAGCCTTTCTTATTCGCCTGTTTCCTAGGCTGTGTTTTCCACTTCCTGTCGATTTGATCCAATGAAATCCAATGAAACTGGTCAGATGACCAATGATATCCGATGAAATCGACAGGAAGTGGAAAACACACAGCCTAGGAAACAGGTGAATATATATCTATGGGCTCCACAACATGCTAGTAGCCCCTCCCCCGCGGCAAGTTTATTGTGTGTGTGTGTTTGTGTGTGTGTGTGTGTGTGTGTGTGTGTGTGTGTGTGTGTGTGTGTGTGTGTGTGTGTGTGTGTGTGTGTGTGTGTGTGTCAGTTTGACATTCTGCATACTGAGTAGCCTACTTTCTAGTTTTGGTACTTTAAGTACATTTAGATGTTTTTGTACTTTTACTCAAGTAAAAAAAGTATTTTTAATTCCAGACTTTTACTTGTAATAGAGTATTTCTACATTTTCTACATTGCAGTATTGATACTTTTACTAAAGTAAAAAATGTGAATGCTTTTTCCACTGACTGTATGTCCATGTCCAACCACAAGGTTAGTGCCAGGGACCACCATTTGTGGTCTAAAAATCTTTGCAAAAACATTCCACGTTTTTCACATTTTGTCAAAAGTGTTTGAAAATAGCAGATCTACAAGCCCACAATGCGTCACACACTCTCACATTGGATAATATGGTATCTAAATAATTATTGTTATTTAGTTTTCATTAGTGAAAACAGAAGAAATGGTTTAGCAGGAAACCTGGATTGTGCAGTCCCGATGGATTGTGACAAAAAAACAGAAGTTGATGGTGAAACCCAGTGATGTCAGGTGGGAAACGGCCATTTCTGTGTGCCGCACCACCTCCTGACTCGAGTCTGAGCTGAGAAGCCAGTCGTCTATGTTAGTAGGCAGACGGATTCCCTGCTAACTCAGTGGAGCTATGGCCGCCTGGGTGAACTTCACGAACACCCTGGGGCTCAGCGACATGCCAAAAGGAAGGACTGTGTACTCATACACCCGCCCCTCGAAACCAAAGCGCAGGAACTTCCTGTGCGGTGGATAAATTGGAATGTGAAAATAAGCATCCTTGAGGTCGATGCTGGTCCACCAATCCCCTTGTCGCACTGTCCGCAGCAGCGACACAGTCGTCAACATCTGGAATCTGAAAGTCGTCAGATATTTGTTGAGGCCCCTCAGATCCAGAATGGGTCGTATACCCCCCCTTCTTTTTCACCAGAACATATTTCTAATAGAAACCCAGCCGTTTCCGGTTCAGAGAGAGAACTTCCTCTCTCAAAGTCATGGCTGCTTTGCCCGTCGCAGGTGAGAACAACACTTTGTCTGACATGGGTGGAATGAACTATCATGTGTCTCTTGGCGTCCGAGGAGCTGTCCTTGACCATGTCCTCTGGGGCCAGCGAGAGTCCTGGCCTCTTCCCCAAAACACAGCGGGGGGCCTGTCTCCGTGCAGACCGTTCAGATGTTCCCCCCAGGCTTGACCCAGTTTTCCCTCTGTCCAGGTGCTGGGAGGAACATTTCGAGGAGCCTGTGTCGCGGCGATGAGGCTTTGGGGGAGAGGCGGGCGAGTGGCCTGTCTGCGGCTGCCCCCTTCCTCCTGGAGTTTCTCCCCGGTAGCTACCGGGACTGAGGAGGTGCAGGGGCGGTCAGCCTGGTCCGGTGGGAGGAGGAGCGCCCTCTGACAGTAGACCTGTCGTTGCGGGGCCTGGAACTGGGAGGAGGCGTGGGCTCGAACGTGCCCGATGCTGCCTCCCGCTGGACCTTCCTGGACTCCGTGGAGTGGCACAGGAAGAGGTTTCCAGGCACCAGCTGGAGGCATGGGCGGCCATGCCCTGGAAACCCAGGACAGGGGCAGTGGAGGAGACCTGACGCTCCTCCACAGGCAGCTGGAGTCCGCATCTGGTAACGGCCTTCTCAAAGATGCCGCCGGAAACAGCAGCGATGGGCGGCGGCCGAAGGAGGACCGTGATGGCGCCGTGGGTGGCTAGGTCTGCCACCCACATGGGCTGTGGTCAAGGGTGGGCCCATAGTCGGGTGCTGCGAGCGGTGAGCACCGGCGCTCGTAGCTGCTGAGGCCGAAGATGGGTGGAGATGCAGGGCAGGAGATGCAGGTGGAGTGGGGATTGTCACCGGAGATCAAGGCCTTGCAGCCCGGGAGGCCACACCGACGCGATGGCAGGGGACCATCGAAAGTGGAGACTGTTTTCTTACTACTCATGGTGAGAAGGCTAAAGAGCCGGTGTTGTTAAGCGAGGCTAGTCAGCCGCTAAGCTAAACAACAGTAGCCTGGAACTAACCTGGCAGCTAACCTAGCAGCTAACGTAGCTAGTCAAGGCTAACTCACCGACGAGCGAAGAAAAGCGTTGAATTAGCCGCGGGAGCTTGCTTAGAAGCAGTCTAAGAGGAGAAATCCGTGGGCGATTCTCCTAATCGTCGCTTTGGGCTAAAGTTTAATTCTTTTCTCAAAGATTTGCTTGAATTTGTTTGAAGATAGCTGTGTGAGCAATTTTCATCTGCGAGACAGAGGAACTGAGAGGAAGTAGCCACGTCACGCGAGAGCCTTTATGCCCTGCCAGTTGTTGGAGGGACATCCAGTGCGCGTGACATACCCTCTTGCCCAAGTATGGTCCCGGGAGCGTATCGTGTGTAGCTCTGTGCATCACCAGGGGGTGTATTCCATAGTGAGTGTCTCACGGAAGAAGGACAAAGAACCTGACCTGTACAAAAGGTCATAAAAAAAAAAAATCACTATCAATGACATGACTCAAATCAAACAATGAAGTGCTTCAGGTACTGTGGGTCAATTAACACTAGCTGCAGTGAACAACTAGAGCCATATTGATGGCTGATTGCTGTCAGCTGGCTGCCCTGCTCAGCTGCTTTGATTACACAATTATTTTTTACCATGAATAAATCTCGACATTTTACTATAACATATTTACACAATACACTCTGGAACTCAAATAACTTCAAATAATACAAAACGTTTGCATTTAAAAGTGCAAACACAAACCTTGAGTGCAGTGATCAATTCATTTGTTTTTAACTCACCAAAACACTGTACTAGCCCTGAAACATGACGCTACATCTACATAAACGTTCAGATTTCAAATATAAAGTGTTGACCCCCAAGCCACGGATGTTACAAGTTAAAGCGCACGGATCTAAATACCTGTATCTTATATTTAAGCAATATTACACGAGAGGGTGTGCTTTACCGTCATTATTGGCACGACAGTGATGCGGTCAGGAACGAGGCGCCAGCCGAGTTCCGCCAGCATCACTGAAGTGCCAATAATGACGGTAAAGCACACCCTCGAGTGTAATATTGCGATTATACAACAGTTACCAACAAAACACATCCAAATGTATTCATATTGTGGGGCAATTAATAATAAAAATGTTTCGCTATTGTCCGTTTCCCTGTAAAGAGAAGAGTTTTTGACTGAGAGACATTAAATAGTCCCTGTAGCAGTGCTTTGAGTTTGAGGCACCGTCTCATCAACACAGCTGAGCTATCAATGCTTGCGCAGTGGAATGAATTCCAGTAGGCTATATGCTCCGTCGTACGACCGTGTCACGCGGCCAAAATAACTGATCTACAAGCTGACAACGTTGTGAACTTGTAGATCGGCTATTTTGGCCGCGTGACACGGTCGTACGACGGAGCATATAGCCTACTGGACTGTTAACGAAATGGGAGTCATTTTACTTTACACAGGAGGATATTTATAACCTTCTAACCATTGATCAACCGTAAATCCACCAAATTAACAACATAGTCCATTTTGCATAGCTGTTTGTTCTCCGGTGGCGGCGGTGGGTCAGGCTACTGTCTGTTTGTTTTCCTACCGTGGGACAGAGTGACTTCAAAGCACAGCTGTGCCATATAATGGTCTAATCAGGTGCGGACTGGACTGCACTGCGGAGTGATTTATTAATGTGATTAGGCCCGTGCTATGATGCTGGTTTGAAGCACGGCTAGAAAGCTATTTCAACCAATCAGATTGCTTGGTCGGAACTACCTGTTGTATAATGTTCAATAAAACACTTTTTAATCCGATCGCCGGCCATTTTCTCAGAGTTTTCTCCATATGCTTTAAACTACGAGCCCCTATCGGTTGGGAGATGTATTTTGATTGATTGATTGAATATTTTTTTAGGCAAAAATGTAAAACAGCACAGCTACATTTAAAATACTTTGTCTAAAAGGTCCGTTCAAAAAAGTCCTTGCGGTCTTGTCTCCATTGAGGTCCTTGGTATTCAATTCATAGTCATATATCGTCGGTGTCCAGCCAGGACCAGCTAACTCCATTTTCAGTTTTTTTTTTTTTTTTTCATAAATCAAGGCTATTGAACACCCTTTAGGTCTGTGTAAAATATCAAAACATTTGAACCAATGAAAAGTATTAAAAAGCGCCTCTGACGAAAACTCCCAACTCCATTGGATCCTCAAACTGTCCGTCAAAAACAAACAACTCCCCCCTCTCCTCTACAGCGCTGCTTTTCAACAGCATGAGTAGAGCGCGTTGCGCAGTGAACGAGGAGGAGGACCACGTAAACAAGCTCCCCGTAGTCTGTTAAAACTATGCAGTGTACCTGTTTATCAAACTTAGCACTGACGCTAATGTTATGAAAACAAGTAATTATATTTCTAAAATCTATTAAGTGTTTAATGAGGAGAGCAATGTGACAAGAAGAAAGGCGTTCATAGCATTTCTGTCGCGCTATTCTACTACCTCTTTGCAGAAGTTATTGTAATATTTAAAGTCCTGTTTATTATTGTAGGCCTATATAATAAGTGGCATGAAGCATCAGGGCATTAATTCACACGTTGTTGTGATGCATTGTGAGCTTGGAGATCCATTGTTAGCTTTTGAGAATTTGTACCCTTTTGAAACCTCTCCCTCAGCAGCGAGTGGAGCTACTGTTGTTTGGACACCTAACTCCACTTCAGCTTGATTTCTGCTCGTCTGAAACTGCTAACTCCACTTGCGCTGGGTAAAGTGTTGATTTACCCGCGATTTGGTTAAAGTGTTGATAATATAATGACACATGCAAGTATCTGACAATATATAAAGTCACTATACCAACTTTGATGAGGCAGTATTGCTTTGTTTTAAAAATATAAGGTTTTCTTCATTTCCTGAAAAACGTATATTTTGTTTTTGCGTTTCCTGAACAATGAGCGTTTTGGAGTTAGCAGTTTCTGGCTGGACAGCAGAGATATAGTGGCACCAACAGTTCAAATATCATCACAAAAAAAATATATAAAAAAAGAATATGACTATATGTACAAACAAAAACAAACGCAAAAAAAAAAAAAAAAAAGCAGGGGAAGAATAATACAGTATGTACAAACAATGGGAGGGGGGGGGGGGGTGAGGGTCAAAGCGATAATAACATTATATGTACAACAATGGGGGAGTGGGAGTCAAGGCAGAAAGAAAACGGGGGGGTTGTCTATCTGGTAACCGTCTTCCATGCCGACATCTCGCCACTCCGACTAGTGGCTTCCGCGTGCGGTTAGGGTTAGGGTGAGGGTTAGGTATAGGGTTCGTTAACGTCGGAAAGGCGACATGTCGGAAAGCCCTGTCTATCTAACGGGAAAAATGGTACTACCTCCTTTTTTGGCCTCCTGAAAGGTGAATTTTCAGGGCTGATTTAAATGAGCCCACCGAACTGCATCTTTTGAGGGATGGGGTTAGACTATTCCAAACCTGTGTGGCAGTGCTGTAGAAGGAGAATTTGCCCATGTTTGTTTTATGGGTGGGTGGTACCAAATTGTTGTTAGCATTCCCTCTCGTTTTGTGACTGTGGGTGTCGCTAACTTTTTGGAGGTATTTAGTCAGATATGCAGGTATTGGGGGCATTTCGACCAATCCCATTTTTTGTTATTTAACCCTATCTTCTACCCTGAGCCAGCCTAGACTGGCAAAATGAGTGGGAGAGAGGTGGGTCATGGGCCCCAGTCCGAGAAGTAGTCGAATCAGTTTGTTTTGGGAGGTTTGAAGCTTAGTCTTCAGTGACATTGAGGTGTGTAAACTTTCGGCTAGGGTCAGGAACAGTTCATCCCCCGCACGCGCGTGCACATACGATCACGAGCACGAGAATGTCACAGGCACACGCTTGCCCCGCATGCTCTCACTGCCCACAGCCTAGTCTAGAGTCAGAATGTGTTCAAACAAAAATGTTCAACTCAAGTTATATACATCAAATAATAAATAATAATAATAATTCAAAGTGCAACATCAATAAATTGGTCATCGAGAGCTTCATGAGAACACTTATTTTCCAGTCCAACCTTTTGTGCCCAAGCCACACCAATGGGTCACCAAAGTCAAAATCTTAATCCACACCTGTATTCATAGCAACAAATAGCAGATCTACAAGTTTTTACTGAGCTTGTAGATCAGCTTTTTTTCTTTTATGGCATTTATGACAATTTGTGAAAAGAAATAAATGAAAATGTTTTCAAAACAACAATGATGGCGGAGCGATCACAGCAGATCCGAGCGATAACGTGCGCATGGACCGCTTACCGTCTGTCCTGCCTGTGTAACTGGTTGGCACGTGTGCACATAGAAGTGCGAGAAGGTCCTATGTTCCCCGCTTTCCTAGGGAGAGCGGGGAACATAGAACCTAACCTAAACCTAACCCTAACCTTAGTGGGGGAACATAGAACCCGGGGAACATAGGGATGACCCCAATGTCACGGGAACATGCTTGCCTTGTCTCTCAATCACGGGCAGATCAGAGCCAAAATGTGTAAACTTTCGGCTAGGGTCAGAAACAGTTCATCCCCCGCGCGCATGTGCACGTACGAGCGCGAGAATGTCACGGGCACACTCTTGCCCCGCCTGATCTCACTGCTCACAGCCTAGTCTAGAGACAAAATGTGTTCACTTTCGGTTTGATCCGAGCAGAGTGGCGGACCCCCTGACGTTATCGCAGCTTTAGTGTTTTGTAATATCGTGTTTTGTGTGATCACGTGACCGGAACATGTGACTTTTCAACTTCTCCGTCATCTAAATGAATGATATTAACCCACCGAACGGCCCAATCTAATGAAAAGTAAAGTGAATGTGTTAATGACTTATTTATGCATTTTAATGAACTGTTCATATTTATTTATTTTATGTTATATTTTGTACACCCTCATTTTAAATGTGGGTTGCATAATACTTTATAAATATCTGAAGTTATTATGAACTAATTATATTTGTCTTTGGTCCTCCTGGTTTGTATTGTTAAACAAGAACCTACAATAGCAGGGTGTGGTGGTGTTAATTTTTACAGCAAATATGTATTTAGTTTTAATCATAGTGTATGCATCAAATAACCAAAGCAGACAAAATATTTAAAGAGGCTAACCACAGAGTGCAAAGAAAGAGTATAGCCTACAGTCAGTCAACCCAAAATGTGACACGGTCATCTCTGACAAACACAATAAAGTGATCAAATACTGGCATGAAATGTGAGACACAAGAAAACAAGCATTGCTGCTTGTCTGGCTGACATCTCGGAGTGGATGTCGACGCACCACCTGAAGCTCAACCTGGCACATAACTATCCTTCTCCATTCTCTACACTGGCTCCCCGTAGCGGCTCGCATCCAGTTTAAGACCATGGTGCTAGTCTGTAGGGCAGTGAAAGGAACAGCTCCTTCTTACCTCCAGGCTATGGTCAAGGCTTACACCTCTGCCCGACCACTTCGGTCTTAAGGCACGCAATCCGAAGGTCACACCGTTTCTGATTGTCTGTGATCGTGCATTGGCCCGCACCCTACTGTAAAAGATTAGGGCACACAACGGGACGCGATCGGGACTGGTGCTTCATTGTCCCTCATTAAACTGTGCTCTGATTATGGTGGTGTTACAAAATGTACACCAAGAGACAGGGGCGATCCACATATTTAGCCTTGACACAACACACTGCACTTTAACCGGTGTTCACTCTCCATTCCGACATCTCACCACTCCGACTAGTGGCTTCCGCGTGCGGTTAGGGGTAGGGTTAGGGTTAGGTATAGGGTTCATCAACGTCGGAAAGGCGACATGTCGGAATGGAGAAATGCACCCACTTTAACCATGCCTGTGTCCGAGTGTGGGCCACGCATCGACGCACGCACACAATCCTGGTTTCTGATGGGGACGTTACCAACAAACAAAAACAAAATAATTATCATTTCGATTGTGTCGAAGTGTTAAGGTGATGCAGAGTGTGTGACTGGGTGACTCAGGGTGAGAGACACACAACTCATTCCAGGGACGTGTCAGTGGGCTGCTCCTTGTTGAAGTGTTATAACCTAGAACATCATCAGTATTCAACAGTCTCTATTTCAACAGTGAAGCAGGTGAGCCATGTTTGTCTTTTAGTGATATTTAGACGGAAAGTGTGACTTAAATCTCTTTAATTGATGTTAATGCCTGCATTCATTCAGTGGTCAGCAGCTGACCTTTTAGAAAGTCATTTTACAAATGAAAAGTGTCTGTGAAATCGTTAAGTCTTGTCATTTCTTTATATGTCACAATATGATAATCTTGCCAACAATTTGACTAATTAGCGAGATTATTATAGTTAACGAAAACGAACAAAATAACGAAAACTAAAATTGAAAAAACATTTCTGTTGACTGAACTATGTAAAAACTAGAATCATTTAAAAAAAATGATAACTAACTGAAACTGTACTGTGTGTTTACAAAACTAACTAAAACCAACTGAAATTATAGTCAAAATGCCCTTCGTTTTCGTTTTTCTCAATATTTATAATAAGCTTTGTGGATTTAAATTAATTCGACTCATTTCCCCTACTAGTTGCAGGCACCGTTGGTCTTCTGGCGTAGCTCGCCCAAAAACACAGTCGCCCGGGGCAAATACGGGGGTATTAGAACGATTGGTACGGGGAGAAAATGGGGTCGAGTGTGTTTTGGGGCGAATTACTCTTGTTGTTGTCAATGTGCTCCATACGTGCGTAGCACTGACTGGCTGAACGTTACATTAGCATAATGGCAACGGCAAAAAAAAGTTGGGAGAAGAGGGAGAGTCCTATATAGGATTTATTTGAATACAACAGCGAGAAAGACAATAGCAAGTGCCTTAGTGGAAACGGTTTCTAACGGGTGATACAATATATGTCGAGCAATTTTCAAGGGGAAAAACACCACGTATCTGAAGCGAGCAGTGCGTGTAAAGTAACAAAGTACATTTACTCAAGTACTGTACTTAAGTACAATTGTTAGATACTTTTACTTTACTGGAGTATTGCCAATTTTCAGTACTTAAACTTCTGCTCCACTACATCTCAGAGGTAAATATTGTACTTTTACTCCACTACAATTATTTGAAAACTTTAGTTATTATGTCGTAATCTCCAGTAAGATACTTACTATGGGATATCATCGCCCCCTGGCGATGCTACAGAGCAAAACACAGAACTCCCGGATTCCAATTCCATTGGAGTAGGGTTAGTGTGACACAAAACACCGGCGACCGGTGGTGGTATAAATACCACTGCGTCACCTAAGCTCGACCTCTTCTTCCACTCTGCATCGCGACTGCGCACGGAGCTGAACTACAACATGGAGAAACTTGACGAAATCCAACACAACCCAAAGCTTGGGCACTCACTGTGTTCCTCCACGGGTGCTTTCGTAAACAGTTTCATTTATTATAACTCTCCCGAGTTTCCATCAACTTTATTTTATTTTCTTTCCTGTCCTCCGTTTTCTCGCCACGAGGCTAAGCTAAGCTAACGCTAGAAGCGCTGTGTACAGCGGCTAGGCTAACCTAGCCTTTTGTTGTTACCTCATGTTCGACGGAGAAAGAAGATGGAGGCGCCTCGTGCCTGCGGCATGGAGGGATGCGATTTCCTCATCGCCGCGGACGACGACCACAGCCTCTGTCTGTCCTGCCTGGGGCTCGCTCACGCCTGGGTCACCCGTAACCGAGACGGGGCGGAACACGGCTGCAGCCCCTGCAGGGCCCTGTCTGAGGCCCAGCTGGAGCGTCGCCTGGCAAGGCCACGGCGCTAGCTAAGACCTCAGCTAACGGTGCTAGCCCCGAAGCGCCGCCCACCAAAGCACCAAGGGCGCAGGCGGCTAGCACTAGCATGGGGGCCATGGGCCCTCCTCTCCACTCTGCCCCCCGGACCAGTGGAGCCATCAGCAAGATCCGGAATGAGGAGGCCTGGGGAGACACCGCCCTTCCGGAGGGCAGTGATTTCGACGGCGACAGCGAGGAGGACGACGTCCTCATCCTGGGGGTGGACGAGGAGGAGGATGGAGGCCTCACATCCTACCAAGAGTCACAGGAGGTAACGATGACCAGTCCGGGTCCTCCTGTGCCTGTTCCAGAGACGGTGGTTTCCCCGGGGATTCCCAGCCAGGCAAGGGTGTCCGAGGAGGCCGTCTCCGTTGTGCTCAAGAGGGCTGTGGCCAGATGCGGCCTGGCACAGCCCATGGAGCCAACAAAGGCGTTGGTGGGGGTCCCCATACCGGGGTTCCAGGGATTGGCACCCCTCCCCCCTCGAGTGATCGAGTCCAAGCTGCTACCAGAAGCCTGCAGCGTCAGGGACGCAGTGCAGTACTCCTGGGCGGTCAGGAAGGAGCCGGCTCCTCTCGGCTTCGTCTCCGACATCCTAACGGGGGCCGACCTGGGGGTCGCGGGCCTCCCGCCGATGGACAGGGACCTCGCCACTGCCATCGAGAGGGCCAAGTCGGGGTCGGTGATACTGAACCAAGCAAGTGGCCCGTCTTCGTCAACCATGGCAAAAGGTCCACCACTGCAGCACACGCCGCGCTGTACAAGGCCTCAGCGACGGCTGTCAAGGCCTTGAACGTGGGGTCGTTGCTCCAGGGCTCGGCCGTGGCGAAGATTAAAGAGCAGTTAGCCCGGCCTCTGCTGGAGACGGATACAGCGGCGATCCTGCACTCCACCTCGGTCGACGACGCAGTGGAGCTCGCGAGGCTGGTCCAGCTCGCGATTCTCTGCACATGCAACGCGCTGATGTGGACGGGCCGAGCCATGGCTCTCACGGCGGACATAGAGAGACTCCAGTGGCTCGACCTCGCCTCGGAGTCGAAGGCCATCATGACCACGGGTCTCAGAGGCCTTCCACTCAAGGCCAACAACCTGTTTGACACCGCAGCCGACCTGATCACCAGGACCCAGGCGGCGGAGAAACAGCTAGAGGAGACAGCCGCAGGCCTCCTCTCACTATCCACCGCCCCCACTACGGCTAGGCCACAACAGCAGGGGGCTGCGGGTGGCAGGCGCACATCTGGACGCAAACGAGGAGCGTCCAGGGCGTCCTGTACCAGAGCCAGCTCCTGGGAGCGCCCTCAAGGCTCTTTCGGCGCTCAGGATGTCAGGCGCAAGGACGAGAAGCGCGCTCAACCTCCTCCATCTTCGCCCAGGCCCCAGCGAAAGGACAGCAGCGGGCCTGCTCGTAAAGGGAGGCAGGCGAAGTGACATTCATCGCCCGTCTTTGTCGGGCGTCCAGCTGATTCCCCGTCACGGACGGGATCAGCTTCCCCAAAAAAGAACTGGCGTTTTCCTTGCCCAGACGGACAGAGTCGAGGACCAGTCCACCGGTGCAAAGAGACTAAGAAAGACGCAAAAGACAATGAATACGGTTCAAAGTCGTGTGTGTCCTTTTCTAAAAATGATGCCTGTACAAAATGTGCTTCCTGTGTGTGGAATAAATCTATTGCCAAAAACACAAATGCCCATTTTTTCCCATGCCATGAAAAATCAAGGCAGGATGCTTCCCGATGGGAAACACTGTCCTCAGCAAAATTTCATGAGCCCTCAGTGTTCGCCATGCCCCCTGACAAGCCAGGGCGGCATTCCAAACACTGCAGGGACAAATACTGTGCATGCTGTAAACATGATGACTCAAACGCAGGTAGAGAAACCTTTGCTAATGAATCAAATGTCTCAAATACTTTGTGTAGAACAGGGGTTCAATGTAGTCGAAACTTTAATTCCATCTGCACCATTGCAGTACCTTCTTCCGTCCGGCAGAGGCGGCAAAACGCCTCTGGGGCGCGGAAGAAGCACGAAATGGCCGCCTCCCTCAGTCGTCTCAAGATGGCGGAGGAGAGGCGGAAGTTTACGTCTCAGAGAACCCCGGTGTTACACCAGCGAAGCTCCCCAGGGGGAACACAAGTTTCGCTCCGGGTAAACACAACACACAAAGGGTCCGTTCCCCTCGACCTCACCAACATGGCGGACGAGGCGAGACGGAACTCGCTTCAACGAACCCCGGTGCTACTCCATCAACGCTCCCCGAGGGGTGCCACGATTCGGGTAGGTACAGCACCGCAAATGGGTTCCGCTGTCTCGTCACACAAAGCGACAGCGTCTCACGTTCCCATGGGAACGGACGCTCGTTCCATGACGAAAACGACATTAGCCCAGCTAGCGCTAACAAGCAATGCTACAGGGCGGATGTCGACGGTGTGTGGGATTCCCCGTCTACGTCACGGGCTTTCCCCACCGTCGAGCGGTCGGAACCCGACAGGGCAGATGACGTCAGAAGCCCCCCACCTTCCCCATGAATCCTCTCGCTCAATGTTTTTCCAAATGGAAAGCTTGCAATCCGAAACCTTGGGTGCTGTGCACCGTACTACAAGGATACAGATTGCAATTCTCGAGCACACCTCCACTAACAACCAAGGTAGTGTTCTCCCGAGTGTCGGGCCAAGCGGCCATAACGCTGAGGGACGAGGTGTTGGCTCTCCTGAGCAAGGGCGCTATCAGGGAACTATCTCCGGATCAGAACCGACTGGGTTTTTATTCTGAGTATTTCCTGGTGAAAAAGAAAGGGGGGGGGTGTGAGACCTATTCTGAACCTCAAGGGTTTGAACAGGTTTCTGAAAACCTTCAACTTTCGAATGCTGACAACGGCGAACGACGGTTGTTGCAAACGATACGTCAAGGGGATTGGTGGACGAGTATAGATCTCAAGGATGCTTACTTTCACGTCCCAATCTACGCACCGCAAGTTCCTACGCTTTGGCTACGAAGGCAAAGTGTACGAGTACACGGTGCTCCCGTTTGGCATGTCACTGAGCCCCAGGGTGTTCGTGAAATGCACGGAGGCGGTGATAGCCCCGCTGCGACAGCAAGGTCTGCGTCTGGCGACGTATATAGACGATTGGCTGCTGGCAGCGGAGTCGAGGGAAGTGGTAGCGCGGCACACAATGTTAGCCATTGCGCACCTACAGTCCCTGGGCTTCACAATCAACGCTCAGAAGAGCGTTTTGATTCCGTCCCAACAAGCCACCTTCTTGGGGATATCCTTGGATTCCACCAAGATGGTGCGCCACCATCTTGGTGGAATCCAAGGATATCCCCAAGAAGGTGGCTTGTTGGGACGGAATCAAAACAGGACAGGATAGCGAGTTTCCTGGCATGCGTGAGATCCTTGCGCCTAGGGCGCAGGGTCACGTACAGGACTTGCATGCAAGCTGCCGGTTTCATGGCCTCGGCCATACACCTGATCCAGCTGGGCAGGTTCTACATGAGACCTTTCCAGAGATGGATGCGGTCTCTCAGGATACCGCACTCCATGGGCTCTCGGAAGGTGGTAGTGCCACCACGTTGTGTGACGTCACTCCAACCATTGATGCAGGCGACCTTCTTGTCCGAAGGGGTCAAGATAGGCACTGTCCTGGAAAGTGATCACCACGGACGCCAGCCTCTCAGGATGGGGGGCTGTTCACGAAGGCTACTCAGCCCGGGGGGTGTGGGACTCCTCCCAGAGGAGAGCCCACATCAACTACCTGGAGCTGCTGGGGGTCTTCCTAGCTCTCAAACACTTCGAGAGCCGCATCAGAGGTTGTCATGTCCTGGTCAGGACGGACAATACCACAACAATGTGTTATGTCAACAAACAAGGAGAATTGAGTTCCCTTGTGTTGGACAGGCTAGCACGCGAGCTGACGCTCTGGAGCGTGCAACGCCTGACCGGACTGCGTGCCATCCATGTGCCGGGCCATCTGAACAGCGGGCGGACCTGCTGTCCAGAGGGGGGCCCCGGTGCGGGGAATGGTCACTGTGGCAGAGGGCCGTAGATCTGATCTGGGCCCTGTTCGGCCGGGCTCAGGTTGATCTCTTTGCGTCCAGAGAGAACGCGAAGTGCTCGCGGCTCTTCTCACTCAGGATCCAGGACCAGTCCCTGGGAGTAGACGCTCTAGCGCACGTTTGGCCGAGCCGTCTACTGTACGCCTTTCCGCCCCTGGAGCTGATCCGTCCAACGGTGGAGAGGATCAGGACCCAGGGAGGGAGAGTCCTGCTGGTAGCACCAGCATGGGGCACGTGGAGGTCGGAGATAACTCCCCTCCTCTACAACGAGCCGTGGCCGATCCCCCTGCTCAGAGACCTTCTGAGGCAAGGCGGGAACGAGGTTTTCCACGAGAACCCCAAAGACCTAGACCTGTGGGTTTACCCCGTGAAAGGTTGAGTCTGAACTCACAAGGCCTGCCCCCTGCAGTGGTAGCCACTATACAGGGGGCCAGGGCGGATTCTACCAGACATCAGTATGACGTTCGGTGGAATATGTTCGAGACTCGGTGCCTGGAGCAGTCACCTCCGGTGGAGGCTTCCCAGGCCTCTGTAGTAAGCATTCTGACCTACCTGCAGGACAGGTTGGATCATGATTTAGCTTTCTCTACCATTAAGGTGTACCTGGCGGCCATCTCCGCTTGCTATCAAGGGTTCGATGGCGAGTCGGTGGGCATGCACTCGCTGGTGCGACGGTTTATGACTGGCGCTAAGCATGCTAGGCCAGTGAACAGACCTTTGTTTCCCAGGTGGGACCTGACTGTAGTGTTGGACGCACTATGTCGGCCTCCTTTTGAGCCCCTTGAAACATCCAGTCTGAAGATTGTGAGTTTCAAGACGGTGCTCCTGCTGGCTCTTTGTACGGCAAAACGCGTTGGGGACATGCAAGCGCTCTCTGTGAGTGAGAATTGCATGCGGTTTTCGGACGACGGCAAGAGGGTTTTGTTGAAACCCAATTTGGCGTTTGTGTCCAAGACCGGCGTGGTTGCCAGGGCCCCAGTGGAGCTGGGGGCTTTTCATCCTCCACCGTTCACTTCGGCGGAGGATGAACGGTTGCACTGTCTCTGTCCAGTTGAGGCTTTACTGCCAGGTGACGGCGGCTGGCCGTGAGTCGCCTCAGCTTTTCGTCTCCTTTGGCCGGGGCCGGAGGAAGGCGGTGGCTAAACCGACTCTGTCCAGATGGATCGTGGAAGCGATTCGGTTGGCCTATGTGAATAGTGGTGCCGCTGTCCCGGAGGGACTGAGGGCCCACTCTACACGGGGTGTGTCTGCATCTTGGGCCCTTTACAAAGGGGTGTCAATACAGGACGTATGCTCTGCGGCCAACTGGTCGTCTCCCTTGACATTCGTGTCTTTCTACAGCCTGAATGTGGCGGCATCGGAGATGGCGCACACGGTCCTGGGTGTGGTGGCTGGTTCGGTTGCATTAGACTGCCTGGGGGGCATGTAATTCTTCCTAATTTAAGCAGCAGCCGGTTTCAGGTCAAGGAGTGCGAGGCCTGCCTGGGGGCATGTTCTCTCTCTTTGCCTGGCTGGCCTTCCAAGCCCTCTCGAGACCTGCTAGGCAGGGTCTAGAGAGGAGGAGGCCTTGGTTTCCCTGTCACGGACCGGTCGGACTGGGGTCTGTCTGGGTTTGTGACTAGGGACAGGACTTATGTCTGTCAAGGTCTTACCATTAATCCTTTTGCATCCTGACCCGGAAGGGTCAGGGTTGCCTGGAGGTCATGGTCGTGCCGGGGGCATATATGGCCTTGGGCTGGCATTTGGGTGAGGTTGGTTAAACATGGGCTCCCCCGAGGGACGTGTATATGTCCCATAGTAAGTATCTTACTGGAGATTACGACATAATAACCCTAGGTTATGTATGTAACCCAGGTTTTATTAGTATCGTAAGTAAGATACTTACGTTTTTAACCCCCTCTGTGCGCAGTGTAGCGTGCAGAGTGGAAGGTTTCCGAGGTCGAGCTTAGGTGACGCAGTGGTATTTATACCACCACCGGTCGCCGGTGTTTTGCGTCACACTAACCCTACTCCAATGGAATTGGAATCCGGGAGTTCTGTGTTTTGCTCTGTAGCATCGCCAGGGGGCGATGATATCCCATAGTAAGTATCTTACTTACGATACTAATAAAACCTGGGTTACATACGTAACCTAGGGTTACTAGTTACTTTGTAGGTTTTGATTATAATTAAAAAACATACATTACCTACTTCAGCCCTATATACATTCCGGCCTTTTGAAAATAGCCGATCTACAAGCTCATAATGTGTCGACATGCGACGCATTGTGAGCTTGTAGATCTGCTTTTTTCAAAAGATTTTTATACTTTTATACATTTTGAAAACTTGTGAAATGGGACATTCTGCATAATGAGTACTTTTACTTAAGTACATTTTGAATACCGGACTTGTAACAGAGTATTTCTACATTGCAGTATTGATACTTTTACTTAAGTAACAAATGTGAGTACAGTTTTTCCACCAATGATAGTGAGTACCTTGACATGGCAGCCTCTCTGAGCACCTCAGAAACCTGAGACTCCTCACTCCTGGTCCCTGTGTGTCTCATGAAAGGGTTTATGTTCATATTCATTGCATGGCTATTTTGATTTGTACAAGGCACAGTACATTTTGCACTTAAGGCTTCTATCTTGTGGACTGTTATAGTTGTGTACAGGGATGTGCTGGCCACTGGAAAATTCCAGAGCGGCCACGCCATTTATTTTTTTTCGCTCCCGTTTGAGGATTATTACGGTCATTTCCGGGTCGCGCAGCCCAATTATTAGTTACGTTACTGTTTGGGCTAGGACGTTTTTCAGCAGTGGCGTAATTTACATAGGGTTGCTGGGTTAAACCCCCCCCCCCCCGCCCCCCCGTTTGTTGAGCACTTTTCAACAAGGCAATTCATTTGAAACATTTGAATACAATAAAAACAGAAACAGAAAAATAACTGTGTACAATTACAGTGCTGAGGAATAAGTTATCACTTAAATTGTTTTCCAAAAAGTTTCCTCACTCAGTACTGTCAACCTGTCTAAATAAAAAATAAAAAATAATTTCACGTCACATTGCTTTAGTTCAGAGGAATAGAATGGTAACCTACCGACTTAATGTAGACACAGGTCTGCTGGACGTTTTCATTTAGACATGCAGGTGAACAAACTTCAGTTCAGAGGAATAGAATGGTTATCCTACAATGTAGACACGGACAGGTGGAAGCGATGGGAAAACTGGATAATTGCCCAAATGTATTCAACTAATTAAATGTTTTTTTTTTGTGTGAAAAAAAACAAAACATCTTTGTCTTTCTGTCTCTACCTGTCTCTCTGTCTCAACCTGTTTCTCTGTATGTCTCTCTCTCTCTCTCTCTCTCTCTCTCTCTCTCTCTCTCTCTCTCTCTCTAGAAAGAAAATAACCCAAGACAGACATGAGTGGAGGTGCAAGCAGCAATAAGGGAGGTGAAGGTATGTATGTTACTACATATATACTTTACAGTGTGTTTGCTGTTGAGTCATTAAACCATGTTTTCTATAAACCTCTAATTTATCATATCACTTTAATCCATCAGCTTCCATAAGAAATGATGAAGTACGTCGCATTGTGCTGGTTGGGAAGACTGGATCTGGAAAGAGTGCCACTGGAAACACCATCCTGGGGTTTGAAGCTTTTGAATCCAGAATTTCACTTGTATCTGTGACAAGTAGCTGTGAGGAGGATAGCGGTGTAGTGGCTTTTAGAAAGGTCTCTGTTGTTGACACACCAGGATTGTTTGACACCAGGTTCAGTGAAGATGAAAACCTTAAAAAGATCAGTAAATGTATTAGTTTAGCTGCTCCTGGTCCTCATGCCTTCCTGGTTGTGATCAAACTAGACAGATTCACAGAGGAGGAGCAGAGATCTGTGGAGATTATTCAGAAAGTCTTTGGCCCAAAGAAAAATGAATACACCATGGTTCTCTTCACTAACGGTGACAGGCTTAAAGGTCAACCAGTTGAAGACATTTTGAGAGAGTGTCCAAAACTACAAGCATTAATCCGTAAATGTAAGGGTGGCTATCATGTCTTCAACAACGAAACCAAGGACCCCTCTCAGGTCAATGAGCTGCTGGAGAAAATCAACAAGATGGTGTTGAAGAATGGAGGAAGCCACTACACCAATGAGATGTTCCAAGAAGCAGCCAGAAAAATGGAGGAAGGGAAAGAGAGAGAGCGTAGAGAGATTGAAAGAAAGATACGTGCAGAGAGGGAAAAAAGGCAGAGAGAAGAAAAGAAAGATATTGTCAGGGTATTTCAAGTAGTAGCTGGAGCTACTAGTACTTCTATTGCAGTGGGCACTGCCATCGGAGGAGCGCTCGCAGATGCTGAAATTGGAGCGTTGTCTGGATATGTAACTGGCCCTATTGGGGCAGCAGTGGGGGCTGCTGTAGGGTTAGGAATTGGAGTAGGATACTACTTCTACGTACGGTATAAGAATAGAAACACTTCAGAGGAAAACATGGTTTTGAGCAGCAATCCTACCACTATCTTCTCTAATTTGCCAGGTTGTTCATCATCGAGGCAGAGTGGGTCAACAACCTCTGTCCTCCCTGATGCATTCAAGGAAGAGAAACTGAAGAGAGAGGTAATCATTCTTAAAGGAGAACTTCACCGATTTTGCACCCAAATCTCGTTTGAATGAAGTTGAGGACATAATAAACATGATGTTGGAGTGTGTTTTTTTTTTGCCGTGCAAGTGGTCGGGTTGCTTACCCAGGGCCCGCAAATTGTGGAAGTTAGTCATAGCCAATGGGAATGTAATATGAAAAAAAGATATATAAATTATTAAAACACCAGCACCGCCATTATACTATTCATGTCACACACCCCCTAGAGGCAGCTTACGCACCACAGTTAGGAAATCCCTAGCCTTGAAAACCCATGCATTTTTTATTTATTTTTTCAAAATAAAAAAAGCCCTGAACCTTGTATTTTCCTAACCAATCAGAGTGCAGAGGGGCGTCACTCCAAATGTGGTGACGTCAGTGTTCTGTGCACAGGCCGGGGGGGAGGGGGAGGGGGGGCCGGCACATAGATTGGTGAAGCAATAGGGAGCCGCCGTTGGATTCCGGCGGGAGGTTTGGATCCGCCCCTCTAGACCTTGGAAAGCCTGCGTTCCTCCAGTCTAGGGAATCTCTGATCTACACTATAATCATCTACTCTCAACCAGCACAAAAAAAGAAAAAGTACTTAATCTTAAACTGGCT